>NC_138733.1:39102008-39609508 GCF_965113295.1 Leuciscus leuciscus
AGGTACAAGAAGAGACAGGTGAAGAAGAGACAGGTACAAGAAGAGTCAGGTGAAGAAGAGACAGGTACAAGAAGAGACAGGTACAAGAAGAGACAGGTACAAGAAGAGACAGGTACAAGAAGAGACAGGTGAAGAAGAGACAGGTGAAGAAGAGACAGGTACAAGAAGAGACAGGTGAAGAAGAGAGTGGTGAAGAAGAGAGGTACAAGAAGAGACAGGTACAAGAAGAGACAGGTGAAGAAGAGACAGGTAGAAGAAGAGACAGGTGAAGAAGAGACAGGTGAAGAAGAGACAGGTACAAGAAGAGACAGGTGAAGAAGAGACAGGTGAAGAAGAGACAGGTACAAGAAGAGACAGGTGAAGAAGAGACAGGTACAAGAAGAGACAGGTACAAGAAGAGACAGGTGAAGAAGAGACAGGTGAAGAAGAGACAGGTGAAGAAGAGACAGGTACAAGAAGAGACAGGTGAAGAAGAGACAAGTACAAGAAAAGACAGGTACAAGAAGAGACAGGTGAAGAAGAGACATGTACAAGAAGAGACAGGTGAAGAAGAGACAGGTGAAGAAGAGACAGGTGAAGAAGAGACAGGTACAAGAAGTGACAGGTGAAGAAGAGACAGGTACAAGAAGTGACAGGTGAAGAAGAGACAGGTACAAGAAGTGACAGGTGAAGAAGAGACAGGTACAAGAAGAGACAGGTGAAGAAGAGACAGGTACAAGAAGAGACAAGTGAAGAAGAGACAGGTACAAGAAGAGACAAGTGAAGAAGAGACAGGTACAAGAAGAGACAGGTGAAGAAGAGACAGGTACAAGAAGAGACAGGTGAAGAAGAGACAGGTGAAGAAGAGACAGGTACAAGAAGAGACAGGTGAAGAAGAGACAGGTACAAGAAGAGACAGGTACAAGAAGAGACAGGTACAAGAAGTGACAGGTGAAGAAGAGACAGGTACAAGAAGAGACAGGTACAAGAAGAGACAGGTGAAGAAGAGACAGGTACAAGAAGAGACAGGTGAAGAAGAGACAGGTACAAGAAGAGACAGGTGAAGAAGAGACAGGTACAAGAAGAGACAGGTGAAGAAGAGACAGGTACAAGAAGAGACAGGTACAAGAAGAGACAGGTGAAGAAGAGACAGGTGAAGAAGAGACAGGTGAAGAAGAGACAGGTGAAGAAGAGACAGGTACAAGAAGAGACAGGTACAAGAAGTGACAGGTGAAGAAGAGACAGGTACAAGAAGAGACAGGTACAAGAAGAGACAGGTACAAGAAGAGACAGGTACAAGAAGAGACAGGTACAAGAAGAGACAGGTGAAGAAGAGACAGGTACAAGAAGAGACAGGTACAAGAAGAGACAGGTGAAGAAGAGACAGGTACAAGAAGAGACAGGTGAAGAAGAGACAGGTGAAGAAGAGACAGGTGAAGAAGAGACAGTTACAAGAAGAGACAGATACAAGAAGAGACAGGTGAAAAAGAGACAGGTACAAGAAGAGACAGGTACAAGAAGAGACAGGTGAAGAAGAGACAGGTACAAGAAGAGACAGGTACAAGAAGAGACAGGTGAAGAAGAGACAGGTACAAGAAGAGACAGGTACAAGAAGAGACAGGTGAAGAAGAGACAGGTACAAGAAGAGACAGGTACAAGAAGAGACAGGTGAAGAAGAGACAGGTGAAGAAGAGACAGGTGAAGAAGAGACAGGTGAAGAAGAGACAGGTACAAGAAGAGACAGGTACAAGAAGAGACAGGTGAAGAAGAGACAGGTACAAGAAGAGACAGGTACAAGAAGAGACAAGTGAAGAAGACACAGGTACAAGAAGAGACAGGTACAAGAAGAGACAGGTACAAGAAGAGACAGGTACAAGAAGAGACAGGTGAAGAAGAGACAGGTACAAGAAGAGAGAGGTACAAGAAGAGACAGGTACAAGAAGAGACAGGTACAAGAAGAGACAGGTGAAGAAGAGACAGGTACAAGAAGAGACAGGTACAAGAAGAGACAGGTACAAGAAGAGACAGGTGAAGAAGAGACAGGTACAAGAAGAGACAGGTACAAGAAGTGACAGGTGAAGAAGAGACAGGTACAAGAAGAGACAGGAACAAGAAGAGACAGGTGAAGAAGAGACAGGTGAAGAAGAGACAGGTCCAAGAAGAGACAGGTGAAGAAGAGACAGGTCCAAGAAGAGACAGGTACAAGAAGAGACAGGTGAAGAAGAGACAGGTACAAGAAGAGACAGGTGAAGAAGAGACAGGTACAAGAAGAGTCAGGTGAAGAAGAGACAGGTACAAGAAGAGACAGGTACAAGAAGAGACAGGTACAAGAAGAGACAGGTGAAGAAGAGACAGGTGAAGAAGAGACAGGTACAAGAAGAGACAGGTGAAGAAGAGAGTGGTGAAGAAGAGAGGTACAAGACGAGACAGGTACAAGAAGAGACAGGTGAAGAAGAGACAGGTAGAAGAAGAGACAGGTGAAGAAGAGACAGGTGAAGAAGAGACAGGTACAAGAAGAGACAGGTGAAGAAGAGACAGGTGAAGAAGAGACAGGTACAAGAAGAGACAGGTGAAGAAGAGACAGGTACAAGAAGAGACAGGTACAAGAAGAGACAGGTGAAGAAGAGACAGGTGAAGAAGAGACAGGTGAAGAAGAGACAGGTACAAGAAGAGACAGGTGAAGAAGAGACAAGTACAAGAAAAGACAGGTACAAGAAGAGACAGGTACAAGAAGAGACATGTACAAGAAGAGACAGGTGAAGAAGAGACAGGTGAAGAAGAGACAGGTGAAGAAGAGACAGGTACAAGAAGTGACAGGTGAAGAAGAGACAGGTACAAGAAGTGACAGGTGAAGAAGAGACAGGTACAAGAAGAGACAGGTGAAGAAGAGACAGGTACAAGAAGAGACAAGTGAAGAAGAGACAGGTACAAGAAGAGACAAGTGAAGAAGAGACAGGTACAAGAAGAGACAGGTGAAGAAGAGACAGGTACAAGAAGAGACAGGTGAAGAAGAGACAGGTACAAGAAGAGACAGGTGAAGAAGAGACAGGTACAAGAAGAGGCAGGTACAAGAAGAGACAGGTACAAGAAGAGACAGGTGAAGAAGAGACAGGTACAAGAAGAGACAGGTGAAGAAGAGACAGGTACAAGAAGAGACAGGTGAAGAAGAGACAGGTACAAGAAGAGACAGGTGAAGAAGAGACAGGTGAAGAAGAGACAGGTACAAGAAGAGACAGGTGAAGAAGAGACAGGTACAAGAAGAGACAGGTACAAGAAGAGACAGGTACAAGAAGTGACAGGTGAAGAAGAGACAGGTACAAGAAGAGACAGGTACAAGAAGAGACAGGTGAAGAAGAGACAGGTACAAGAAGAGACAGGTACAAGAAGAGACAAGTGAAGAAGACACAGGTACAAGAAGAGACAGGTACAAGAAGAGACAGGTACAAGAAGAGACAGGTACAAGAAGAGACAGGTGAAGAAGAGACAGGTACAAGAAGAGAGAGGTACAAGAAGAGACAGGTACAAGAAGAGACAGGTACAAGAAGAGACAGGTGAAGAAGAGACAGGTACAAGAAGAGACAGGTACAAGAAGAGACAGGTACAAGAAGAGACAGGTGAAGAAGAGACAGGTACAAGAAGAGACAGGTACAAGAAGTGACAGGTGAAGAAGAGACAGGTACAAGAAGAGACAGGAACAAGAAGAGACAGGTGAAGAAGAGACAGGTGAAGAAGAGACAGGTCCAAGAAGAGACAGGTACAAGAAGAGACAGGTGAAGAAGAGACAGGTACAAGAAGAGACAGGTGAAGAAGAGACAGGTACAAGAAGAGTCAGGTGAAGAAGAGACAGGTACAAGAAGAGACAGGTACAAGAAGAGACAGGTACAAGAAGAGACAGGTACAAGAAGAGACAGGTGAAGAAGAGACAGGTGAAGAAGAGACAGGTACAAGAAGAGACAGGTGAAGAAGAGAGTGGTGAAGAAGAGAGGTACAAGAAGAGACAGGTACAAGAAGAGACAGGTGAAGAAGAGACAGGTAGAAGAAGAGACAGGTGAAGAAGAGACAGGTGAAGAAGAGACAGGTACAAGAAGAGACAGGTGAAGAAGAGACAGGTGAAGAAGAGACAGGTACAAGAAGAGACAGGTGAAGAAGAGACAGGTACAAGAAGAGACAGGTACAAGAAGAGACAGGTGAAGAAGAGACAGGTGAAGAAGAGACAGGTACAAGAAGAGACAGGTGAAGAAGAGACAAGTACAAGAAAAGACAGGTACAAGAAGAGACAGGTACAAGAAGAGACATGTACAAGAAGAGACAGGTGAAGAAGAGACAGGTGAAGAAGAGACAGGTGAAGAAGAGACAGGTACAAGAAGTGACAGGTGAAGAAGAGACAGGTACAAGAAGTGACAGGTGAAGAAGAGACAGGTACAAGAAGAGACAGGTGAAGAAGAGACAGGTACAAGAAGAGACAAGTGAAGAAGAGACAGGTACAAGAAGAGACAAGTGAAGAAGAGACAGGTACAAGAAGAGACAGGTGAAGAAGAGACAGGTACAAGAAGAGACAGGTACAAGAAGAGACAGGTGAAGAAGAGACAGGTGAAGAAGAGACAGGTACAAGAAGAGACAGGTGAAGAAGAGACAGGTACAAGAAGAGGCAGGTACAAGAAGAGACAGGTACAAGAAGAGACAGGTGAAGAAGAGACAGGTACAAGAAGAGACAGGTGAAGAAGAGACAGGTACAAGAAGAGACAGGTACAAGAAGAGACAGGTACAAGAAGTGACAGGTGAAGAAGAGACAGGTACAAGAAGAGACAGTTACAAGAAGAGACAGGTACAAGAAGTGACAGGTGAAGAAGAGACAGGTACAAGAAGAGACAGGTGAAGAAGAGACAGGTACAAGAAGAGACAGGTGAAGAAGAGATAGGTACAAGAAGAGACAGGTGAAGAAGAGACAGGTGAAGAAGAGACAGGTGAAGAAGAGACAGGTACAAGAAGAGACAGGTACAAGAAGAGACAGGTGAAGAAGAGACAGGTACAAGAAGAGACAGGTGAAGAAGAGACAGGTACAAGAAGAGACAGGTACAAGAAGAGACAGGTGAAGAAGAGACAGGTACAAGAAGAGACAGGTACAAGAAGAGACAGGTACAAGAAGAGACAGGTGAAGAAGAGACAGGTGAAGAAGAGACAGGTACAAGAAGAGAGAGGTGAAGAAGAGACAGGTACAAGAAGAGACAGGTGAAGAAGAGACAGGTACAAGAAGAGACAGGTACAAGAAGAGACAGGTACAAGAAGTGACAGGTGAAGAAGAGACAGGTACAAGAAGAGACAGGTAAAGAAGAGACAGGTACAAGAAGAGACAGGTGAAGAAGAGACAGGTACAAGAAGAGACAGGACAGGTACAAGAAGAGACAGGTACAAGAAGAGACAGGTACAAGAAGAGACAGGTACAAGAAGAGACAGGTGAAGAAGAGACAGGTGAAGAAGAGACAGGTACAAGAAGAGACAGGTACAAGAAGAGACAGGTACAAGAAGAGACAGGTGAAGAAGAGACAGGTACAAGAAGAGACAGGTGAAGAAGAGACAGTTACAAGAAGAGACAGGTACAAGAAGAGACAGGTGAAGAAGAGACAGGTGAAAAAGAGACAGGTACAAGAAGAGACAGGTGAAGAAGAGACAGGTACAAGAAGAGACAGGTGAAGAAGAGACAGGTACAAGAAGAGACAGGTGAAGAAGAGACAGGTACAAGAAGAGACAGGACAGGTACAAGAAGAGACAGGTACAAGAAGAGACAGGTACAAGAAGAGACAGGTGAAGAAGAGACAGGTACAATTAGAGACAGGTGAAGAAGAGACAGGTGAAGAAGAGACAGGTACAAGAAGAGACAGGTACAAGAAGAGACAGGTACAAGAAGAGACAGGTGAAGAAGAGACAGGTACAAGAAGAGACAGGTGAAGAAGAGACAGTTACAAGAAGAGACAGGTACAAGAAGAGACAGGTGAAGAAGAGACAGGTGAAAAAGAGACAGGTACAAGAAGAGACAGGTGAAGAAGAGACAGGTACAAGAAGAGACAGGTGAAGAAGAGACAGGTAAGGCAAGGCAAGGCAAGTTTATTTATATAGCACATTTCATACACAATGGCAATTCAAAGTGCTTTACATAGAAGAAATTAAAATAATGAAAAGAAATAAGAATAATTAAAACAGTTTAGAAAAATAAAATAAAATACAGTACTTTTAAAAAATAAAAAAGAATATTTATTATAGATCTTTCTTTCAAAGGATTCCCTTAAGACTTAAATCTTTCAACCTTCTTTTAACCTTCAATCTTCTTACGACTTCCATCTATCAACTTTCCTTTAACTTTCTTTTCTCCCTCATTTACTCACACGTTGTTTTCACTTTCTTTAGCACTTTAGCACTGCGTTCACATTCTTTCTCAGACGAAAACTTTAATATCGTCATTTAAATACTGTTCTACTTTCAAACCCACATTAATCACTTTCACATTATCACTTTCTGAGTGGGCATTTACAGTTTCGGGCTAAATGCCCTGCTGACATAGGAGACATTAAAATAATTAAAAGAAATAAGAATAATTAAAACAGTTTAGAAAAATAGAGTAAAATACAGTACAGTACAAACAGTCGGACGAACAGTGGCACAGTGCTCATTCAGTAAATGCACAGCTAAACAGAAGTGTTTTGAGTCTGGATTTGAATGTGACCACTGTAGGAGCACATCTGATCTCTTCTGGAAGCTGGTTCCAGCTGCGGCTGGCATAATAGCTAAAAGCAGACTCACCATGTTTAGAATGAACCCTTGGTATTTCTAGCTGATATGATCCTAATGATCTGAGTGATCTGTTGGGTTTATATTCAGTGAGCATATCTGCAATGTATTGAGGTCCTAGGCCATTGAATGATTTATATACCAGTAATAATACTTTAAAATCAATCCTAAATCTAACTGGGAGCCAGTGTAAAGACCTGAGGACTGGTGTGATATGTTCATATTTTCTGGTTCTGCTCAGAATCCTAGCGGCAGCGTTCTGTATGAGCTGCAACTGTCTTATGGTCTTTTTGGGAAGGCCAGTGAGGAGTCCATTACAATAATCCACCCTGCTGGTGATGAAAGCATGCAAAAGTTTCTCTAAGTCTTGTCTGGAAACAAAGCATCTAATTCTTGCAATATTTTTCAGATGATAGTATGCTGATTTAGTTATTGCTTTGACATGACTACTGAAACTAAGGTCTGACTCTAGTGTCACACCAAGATTCCTGACTTGATGTTTAGTTGTTTTACCCCTAGAGTGAAGGTATGCGTTCACTTTGAGAACTTCATCTTTGTTTCCAAACGCAATAACTTCAGTTTTGTCTTTGTTTAATTGAAGAAAGTTTTGACACATCCAACTGTTGACTTCGTCAATGCATCGGCACAGGGAGTCAATGGGGCTGTAATCGTTAGGCGATAGGGCTAAGTACAGCTGTGTGTCGTCTGCATAGCTGTGGTAAGCAATTTGGTTATTTCTCATTATTTGGCTCATTGGGAGCATATACAGGTTGAACAGGAGTGGCGCAAGAATTGAGCCTTGAGGGACTCCGCATGTCATGGATGTCCACTCAGACTTATGGTCTCCTATACTCACATAATAACCTCTCCCATCTAAGTATGACCTGAACCATTTTAGGACTATCCCAGAAAGCCCCACCCAGTTTTCCAGCCTGTCAAGAAGTATGTTGTGATCGACAGTGTCAAATGCAGCACTGAGGTCGAGTAGTACCAGCACTGATAATTTTCCTGAATCAGTATTTAAGCGAATATCGTTTATTATCTTTATGAGCGCTGTCTCTGTGCTGTGGTGCGGTCGGAAACCAGATTGAAAATTGTCAAAGTATCCATTCGAGCTTAAGAATTTGTTCAGCTGATTGAAGACAACTTTTTCAATGATCTTGCCTATGAAAGGAAGATTTGAGATCGGTCTATAGTTGCTTAATATGGTCTTATCCAGATTGCTCTTTTTCAGGAGGGGCTTGACAACTGCAGTTTTCAGGGAGTTTGGAAAACTCCCAGAGAGAAGTGAGGCATTTACCACTTCTAGAAGATCTGCTTCTAAACTGTTTAGCACAATTTTGAAGAAAGATGTGGGAAGTGTGTCAAGGGCGCATGTCGATGTTTTAAGGTGTTGTACGGTTTCTTCCAAAATTTTGCCATCAATTTCTTTGAAGTCAGACATAGTAACTACTTTCTCAGGTGGTCTGATCTGTCTGACCCCAGTGCAACTCAAGGATGTGCTGATCACCTTTCTGATATTATTGATTTTCTCAGAGAAGAAAGAAGCAAACTCACTGCACTTGCTGTTTGAGAGCATTTCACTAGGAATCTGGCTTGGGGGGTTTGTCAGTCTCTCTACAGTAGCAAAAAGAGTGCGTGTGTTGTTTAAATTGCTGTTTATAATATTTGAGAAGAAAGTCTGTCTAGCTTTGCCTAGTTCCATATTGAAAGCATGCAGGCTGTCTTTGTAGATGTTATAATGGACTACAAGTTTTGTCTTCCGCCACATGCGCTCTGCTTTTCTGCATTGTCTTTTCATATGTTGCACTGCTGTTGTGTTTCTCCAAGGTGCTTTTTGTCTGCCACTCTTCTTCCTGACTTTAACAGGAGCAATATCATCAATTATATTTTTAACTTTTGAGTTAAAAGAATCAAGGAGAAAATCAACAGAGTCAGCAGATATGCTTGGTGTTAAGGATATAGCCTTCATAAATAGTACACTAGTGTTCTCATTTAAGCATCTCTTCTTGACAGACACAGATTTAGCTTCAGTGGCAGGAGAGATCAATATATCAAAGAAAATACAGAAATGATCAGACAGTGCTACATCCTTAATAAAAATCGATGAAATGTTTAGACCCTTACTGATAAGTAAATCTAGAGTGTGTCCATGATTGTGTGTGGGTCCATGTACATGCTGAGTCAGATCAAAAGTTTTTAAAACAGTTTTGATTTCTTTTGCCATATTGTTTTCTGCATTATCTATGTGAATGTTAAAATCTCCAGCAATGGCAAAACAGTCAAACTCTGAGGTAATTGTTGATAACAGTTCTGTAAAGTCCTCAGCAAAGGCTGGCGAATATTTTGGAGGCCTGTAAATAATGATAAGTAAAATGCGAGGAGCACCTTTTAACACAGTACCCAGATATTCGAAAGACGGGTAATTCCCAAATGATATTTGCTTACATTGATAGATATCTTTAAAAAGAGCAGCTAGACCCCCACCTCTCTTAACAGCTCTGCAGACACTCATAAAAGTAAAGTTAGGAGGGGCTGTTTCATTGAGGATTGTTGCACTGCAGCTGTCTTCTAGCCAGGTTTCATTTAGAAACATAAAGTCCAGGTTGTTTGTGGTTATTAAGTCGTTGACTAGAAGTGATTTATTTTTAAGTGAGCGAATGTTTAAAAGTGCTAACTTAACAGTCTTACTTTTTGTCCCCACAGCAGTCTTAGTTTGACATGTAATAGGCACCAGATTAGTTGGGTTTGCTGTACGGCTATTGAAGGCCTTAGACTTTCTATCTTGTAATAGAACAGCAATAGAGAAAGATACAGGCACACTGGGTTCCCGCTTGTTCTGTAAACATTTGAGAAAGTTACTGTTATCATAACAGGAACCCAAAACACATCACTGAGAGCTGGTATCAGTTGTTTTTGGTTCACCTCGAGCAGATGGAGGAGGGTGTGGGCCCTGGCGCTTTGGCCGAAGAGGCCGAAGAGCTCTCACAGGAGGAGGGGGCGGGCGAACTCGGCGCGCAGGCTTCGGAGTTTGAGGTGCCTGACGATTTTTGGTTGGTATCTGGGGGCTTGCAGCAAAAGAGTGGGATAGTCTGGTTCCAGCATGCACTAGTTCTTCCATTCTCTGTGAGAAGCACAGGAGTGGAGTCGCTGGCGAGAGTGAGAAAGTATCTGGTGAAAGGGGCTGTTGCTCAGTACAAGAAGAGACAGGTACAAGAAGAGACAGGTACAAGAAGAGACAGGTGAAGAAGAGACAGGTACAAGAAGAGACAGGTACAAGAAGAGACAGGTACAAGAAGAGACAGGTGAAGAAGAGACAGGTACAAGAAGAGACAGGTGAAGAAGAGACAGGTACAAGAAGAGACAGGTACAAGAAGAGACAGGTACAAGAAGAGACAGGTGAAGAAGAGACAGGTACAAGAAGAGACAGGTACAAGAAGAGACAGGTGAAGAAGAGACAGGTACAAGAAGAGACAGGTACAAGAAGAGACAGGTACAAGAAGAGACAGGTACAAGAAGAGACAGGTGAAGAAGAGACAGGTACAAGAAGAGACAGGTGAAGAAGAGACAGGTGAAGAAGAGACAGGTACAAGAAGAGACAGGTAAAAGAAGAGACAGGTACAAGAAGAGACAGGTACAAGAAGAGACAGGTGAGGAAGAGACAGGTACAAGAAGAGACGGGTACAAGAAGAGACAGGTACAAGAAGAGACAGGTGAAGAAGAGACAGGTGAAAAAGAGACAGGTACAAGAAGAGACAGGTACAAGAAGAGACAGGTGAAGAAGAGACAGGTACAAGAAGAGACAGGTGAAGAAGAGACAGGTACAAGAAGAGACAGGTGAAGAAGAGACAGGTACAAGAAGAGACTGGTACAAGAAGAGACAGGTACAAGAAGAGACATGTACAAGAAGAGACAGGTGAAGAAGAGACAGGTACAAGAAGTGACAGGTGAAGAAGAGACAGGTACAAGAAGAGACAAGTGAAGAAGAGACAGGTACAAGAAGAGACAAGTGAAGAAGAGACAGGTACAAGAAGAGACAGGTGAAGAAGAGACAGGTACAAGAAGAGACAGGTACAAGAAGAGACAGGTACAAGAAGAGACAGGTACAAGAAGAGACAGGTGAAGAAGAGACAGGTACAAGAAGAGACAGGTACAAGAAGAGACAGGTACAAGAAGAGACAGGTGAAGAAGAGACAGGTACAAGAAGAGACAGGTGAAGAAGAGACAGGTACAAGAAGAGACAGGTACAAGAAGAGACAGGTGAAGAAGAGACAGGTACAAGAAGAGACAGGTACAAGAAGAGACAGGTGAAGAAGAGACAGGTACAAGAAGAGACAGGTACAAGAAGAGACAGGTGAAGAAGAGACAGGTACAAGAAGAGACAGGTGAAGAAGAGACAGGTGAAGAAGAGACAGGTACAAGAAGAGACAGGTAAAAGAAGAGACAGGTACAAGAAGAGACAGGTACAAGAAGAGACAGGTGAGGAAGAGACAGGTACAAGAAGAGACGGGTACAAGAAGAGACAGGTACAAGAAGAGACAGGTGAAGAAGAGACAGGTGAAAAAGAGACAGGTACAAGAAGAGATAGGTACAAGAAGAGACAGGTGAAGAAGAGACAGGTACAAGAAGAGACAGGTGAAGAAGAGACAGGTACAAGAAGAGACAGGTGAAGAAGAGACAGGTACAAGAAGAGACTGGTACAAGAAGAGACAGGTACAAGAAGAGACATGTACAAGAAGAGACAGGTGAAGAAGAGACAGGTACAAGAAGTGACAGGTGAAGAAGAGACAGGTACAAGAAGAGACAAGTGAAGAAGAGACAGGTACAAGAAGAGACAAGTGAAGAAGAGACAGGTACAAGAAGAGACAGGTGAAGAAGAGACAGGTACAAGAAGAGGCAGGTACAAGAAGAGACAGGTACAAGAAGAGACAGGTGAAGAAGAGACAGGTGAAGAAGAGACAGGTACAAGAAGAGACAGGTGAAGAAGAGACAGGTACAAGAAGAGACAGGTACAAGAAGAGACAGGTACAAGAAGAGACAGGTACAAGAAGTGACAGGTGAAGAAGAGACAGGTACAAGAAGAGACAGTTACAAGAAGAGACAGGTACAAGAAGTGACAGGTGAAGAAGAGACAGGTACAAGAAGAGACAGGTGAAGAAGAGACAGGTACAAGAAGAGACAGGTGAAGAAGAGATAGGTACAAGAAGAGACAGGTGAAGAAGAGACAGGTGAAGAAGAGACAGGTGAAGAAGAGACAGGTGAAGAAGAGACAGGTGAAGAAGAGACAGGTACAAGAAGAGACAGGTACAAGAAGAGACAGGTACAAGAAGAGACAGGTAGAAGAAGAGACAGGTGAAGAAGAGACAGGTACAAGAAGTGACAGGTGAAGAAGAGACAGGTACAAGAAGAGACAGGTACAAGAAGAGACAGGTGAAGAAGAGACAGGTACAAGAAGAGACAGGTGAAGAAGAGACAGGTACAAGAAGAGACAGGTGAAGAAGAGACAGGTGAAGAAGAGACAGGTACAAGAAGAGACAGGTGAAGAAGAGACAGGTACAAGAAGAGACAGGTACAAGAAGAGACAGGTGAAGAAGAGGCAGGTACAAGAAGAGACAGGTACAAGAAGAGACAGGTAGAAGAAGAGACAGGTACAAGAAGAGACAGGTACAAGAAGAGACAGGTGAAGAAGAGACAGGTACAAGAAGAGACAGGTACAAGAAGAGACAGGTGAAGAAGAGACAGGTACAAGAAGAGACAGGTGAAGAAGAGACAGGTGAAGAAGAGACAGGTACAAGAAGAGACAGGTGAAGAAGAGACAGGTACAAGAAGAGACAGGTGAAGAAGAGACAGGTACAAGAAGAGACAGGTGAAGAAGAGACAGGTACAAGAAGAGACAGGTACAAGAAGAGACAGGTGAAGAAGAGACAGGTGAAAAAGAGACAGGTACAAGAAGAGACAGGTGAAGAAGAGACAGGTACAAGAAGAGACAGGTGAAGAAGAGACAGGTACAAGAAGAGACAGGTACAAGAAGAGACAGGTACAAGAAGAGACAGGTGAAGAAGAGACAGGTGAAGAAGAGACAGGTACAAGAAGAGACAGGTACAAGAAGAGACAGGTACAAGAAGAGACAGGTAGAAGAAGAGACAGGTGAAGAAGAGACAGGTACAAGAAGTGACAGGTGAAGAAGAGACAGGTACAAGAAGAGACAGGTACAAGAAGAGACAGGTGAAGAAGAGACAGGTACAAGAAGAGACAGGTGAAGAAGAGACAGGTACAAGAAGAGACAGGTGAAGAAGAGACAGGTGAAGAAGAGACAGGTACAAGAAGAGACAGGTGAAGAAGAGACAGGTACAAGAAGAGACAGGTACAAGAAGAGACAGGTGAAGAAGAGGCAGGTACAAGAAGAGACAGGTACAAGAAGAGACAGGTACAAGAAGAGACAGGTACAAGAAGAGACAGGTACAAGAAGAGACAGGTGAAGAAGAGACAGGTACAAGAAGAGACAGGTACAAGAAGAGACAGGTGAAGAAGAGACAGGTACAAGAAGAGACAGGTGAAGAAGAGACAGGTGAAGAAGAGACAGGTACAAGAAGAGACAGGTGAAGAAGAGACAGGTACAAGAAGAGACAGGTGAAGAAGAGACAGGTACAAGAAGAGACAGGTGAAGAAGAGACAGGTACAAGAAGAGACAGGTACAAGAAGAGACAGGTGAAGAAGAGACAGGTGAAAAAGAGACAGGTACAAGAAGAGACAGGTGAAGAAGAGACAGGTACAAGAAGAGACAGGTGAAGAAGAGACAGGTACAAGAAGAGACAGGTACAAGAAGAGACAGGTGAAGAAGAGACAGGTACAAGAAGAGACAGGTACAAGAAGAGACAGGTGAAGAAGAGACAGGTACAAGAAGAGACAGGTGAAGAAGAGACAGGTACAAGAAGAGACAGGTGAAGAAAAGACAGGTGAAGAAGAGACAGGTACAAGAAGAGACAGGTACAAGAAGAGACAGGTGAAGAAGAGACAGGTACAAGAAGAGACAGGTACAAGAAGAGACAGGTGAAGAAGAGACAGGTACAAGAAGAGACAGGTGAAGAAAAGACAGGTGAAGAAGAGACAGGTACAAGAAGAGACAGGTACAAGAAGAGACAGGTACAAGAAGAGACAGGTGAAGAAGAGACAGGTACAAGAAGAGACAGGTGAAGAAGAGACGGGTACAAGAAGAGACGGGTACAAGAAGAGACGGGTACAAGAAGAGACAGGTGAAGAAGAGACAGGTGAAAAAGAGACAGGTACAAGAAGAGACAGGTACAAGAAGAGACAGGTGAAGAAGAGACAGGTACAAGAAGAGACAGGTGAAGAAGAGACAGGTACAAGAAGAGAGAGGTGAAGAAGAGACAGGTACAAGAAGAGACTGGTACAAGAAGAGACAGGTACAAGAAGAGACAGGTGAAGAAGAGACAGGTGAAGAAGAGACCGGTACAAGAAGAGACAGGTACAAGAAGAGACAGGTGAAGAAGAGACAGGTAAAAGAAGAGACAGGTACAAGAAGAGACAGGTACAAGAAGAGACAGGTACAAGAAGTGACAGGTGAAGAAGAGACAGGTACAAGAAGAGACAGGTGAAGAAGAGACAGGTACAAGAAGAAGAGACAGGTACAAGAAGAGACAGGTGAAGAAGAGACAGGTACAAGAAGAGACAGGACAGGTACAAGAAGAGACAGGTACAAGAAGAGACAGGACAGGTACAAGAAGAGACAGGTACAAGAAGAGACAGGTGAAGAAGAGACAGGTACAAGAAGAGACAGGTGAAGAAGAGACAGGTACAAGAAGAGACAGGTACAAGAAGAGACAGGTGAAGAAGAGACAGGTACAAGAAGTGACAGGTGAAGAAGTGACAGGTACAAGAAGAGACAGGTACAAGAAGAGACAGGTACAAGAAGAGACAGGTACAAGAAGAGACAGGTACAAGAAGAGACAGGTACAAGAAGAGACAGGTGAAGAAGAGACAGGTACAAGAAGAGACAGGTACAAGAAGAGACAGGTGAAGAAGAGACAGGTACAAGAAGAGACAGGTGAAGAAGAGACAGGTACAAGAAGAGACAGATACAAGAAGAGACAGATACAAGAAGAGACAGATACAAGAAGAGACAGGTACAAGAAGAGACAGGTACAAGAAGAGACAGGTACAAGAAGAGACAGGTACAAGAAGAGACAGGTGAAGAAGAGACAGGTGAAGAAGAGACAGGTACAAGAAGAGACAGGTGAAGAAGAGAGTGGTGAAGAAGAGACAGGTACAAGAAGAGACAGGTACAAGAAGAGACAGGTACAAGAAGAGACAGGTGAAGAAGAGACAGGCAGAAGAAGAGACAGGTGAAGAAGAGACAGGTACAAGAAGAGACAGGTGAAGAAGAGACAGGTACAAGAAGAGACAGGTGAAGAAGAGACAGGTACAAGAAGAGACAGGTACAAGAAGAGACAGGTGAAGAAGAGACAGGTGAAGAAGAGACAGGTGAAGAAGAGACAGGTACAAGAAGAGACAGGTGAAGAAGAGACAGGTACAAGAAGAGACAGGTACAAGAAGAGACATGTACAAGAAGAGACAGGTGAAGAAGAGACAGGTGAAGAAGAGACAGGTACAAGAAGTGACAGGTGAAGAAGAGACAGGTACAAGAAGAGACAGGTGAAGAAGAGACAGGTACAAGAAGAGACAGGTGAAGAAGAGACAGGTAAAAGAAGAGACAGGTGAAGAAGAGACAGGTACAAGAAGAGACAGGTACAAGAAGAGACAGATGAAGAAGAGACAGGTACAAGAAGAGACAGGTGAAGAAGAGACAGGTACAAGAAGAGACAGGTACAAGAAGAGACAGGTACAAGAAGAGACAGGTGAAGAAGAGACAGGTGAAGAAGAGACAGGTGAAGAAGAGACAGGTGAAGAAGAGACAGGTACAAGAAGAGACAGGTACAAGAAGAGACAGGTACAAGAAGAGACAGGTAGAAGAAGAGACAGGTGAAGAAGAGACAGGTACAAGAAGTGACAGGTGAAGAAGAGACAGGTACAAGAAGAGACAGGTACAAGAAGAGACAGGTGAAGAAGAGACAGGTACAAGAAGAGACAGGTGAAGAAGAGACAGGTACAAGAAGAGACAGGTGAAGAAGAGACAGGTGAAGAAGAGACAGGTACAAGAAGAGACAGGTGAAGAAGAGACAGGTACAAGAAGAGACAGGTACAAGAAGAGACAGGTGAAGAAGAGGCAGGTACAAGAAGAGACAGGTACAAGAAGAGACAGGTACAAGAAGAGACAGGTACAAGAAGAGACAGGTACAAGAAGAGACAGGTACAAGAAGAGACAGGTGAAGAAGAGACAGGTACAAGAAGAGACAGGTACAAGAAGAGACAGGTGAAGAAGAGACAGGTACAAGAAGAGACAGGTGAAGAAGAGACAGGTGAAGAAGAGACAGGTACAAGAAGAGACAGGTGAAGAAGAGACAGGTACAAGAAGAGACAGGTGAAGAAGAGACAGGTACAAGAAGAGACAGGTGAAGAAGAGACAGGTACAAGAAGAGACAGGTACAAGAAGAGACAGGTGAAGAAGAGACAGGTGAAAAAGAGACAGGTACAAGAAGAGACAGGTGAAGAAGAGACAGGTACAAGAAGAGACAGGTGAAGAAGAGACAGGTACAAGAAGAGACAGGTACAAGAAGAGACAGGTACAAGAAGAGACAGGTGAAGAAGAGACAGGTACAAGAAGAGACAGGTACAAGAAGAGACAGGTGAAGAAGAGACAGGTACAAGAAGAGACAGGTGAAGAAGAGACAGGTACAAGAAGAGACAGGTGAAGAAAAGACAGGTGAAGAAGAGACAGGTACAAGAAGAGACAGGTACAAGAAGAGACAGGTGAAGAAGAGACAGGTACAAGAAGAGACAGGTACAAGAAGAGACAGGTGAAGAAGAGACAGGTACAAGAAGAGACAGGTGAAGAAAAGACAGGTGAAGAAGAGACAGGTACAAGAAGAGACAGGTACAAGAAGAGACAGGTGAAGAAGAGACAGGTACAAGAAGAGACAGGTGAAGAAGAGACGGGTACAAGAAGAGACGGGTACAAGAAGAGACGGGTACAAGAAGAGACAGGTGAAGAAGAGACAGGTGAAAAAGAGACAGGTACAAGAAGAGACAGGTACAAGAAGAGACAGGTGAAGAAGAGACAGGTACAAGAAGAGACAGGTGAAGAAGAGACAGGTACAAGAAGAGAGAGGTGAAGAAGAGACAGGTACAAGAAGAGACTGGTACAAGAAGAGACAGGTACAAGAAGAGACAGGTGAAGAAGAGACAGGTGAAGAAGAGACCGGTACAAGAAGAGACAGGTACAAGAAGAGACAGGTGAAGAAGAGACAGGTAAAAGAAGAGACAGGTACAAGAAGAGACAGGTACAAGAAGAGACAGGTACAAGAAGTGACAGGTGAAGAAGAGACAGGTACAAGAAGAGACAGGTGAAGAAGAGACAGGTACAAGAAGAAGAGACAGGTACAAGAAGAGACAGGTGAAGAAGAGACAGGTACAAGAAGAGACAGGACAGGTACAAGAAGAGACAGGTACAAGAAGAGACAGGACAGGTACAAGAAGAGACAGGTACAAGAAGAGACAGGTGAAGAAGAGACAGGTACAAGAAGAGACAGGTGAAGAAGAGACAGGTACAAGAAGAGACAGGTACAAGAAGAGACAGGTGAAGAAGAGACAGGTACAAGAAGTGACAGGTGAAGAAGTGACAGGTACAAGAAGAGACAGGTACAAGAAGAGACAGGTACAAGAAGAGACAGGTACAAGAAGAGACAGGTACAAGAAGAGACAGGTACAAGAAGAGACAGGTGAAGAAGAGACAGGTACAAGAAGAGACAGGTACAAGAAGAGACAGGTGAAGAAGAGACAGGTACAAGAAGAGACAGGTGAAGAAGAGACAGGTACAAGAAGAGACAGATACAAGAAGAGACAGATACAAGAAGAGACAGATACAAGAAGAGACAGGTACAAGAAGAGACAGGTACAAGAAGAGACAGGTACAAGAAGAGACAGGTACAAGAAGAGACAGGTGAAGAAGAGACAGGTGAAGAAGAGACAGGTACAAGAAGAGACAGGTGAAGAAGAGAGTGGTGAAGAAGAGACAGGTACAAGAAGAGACAGGTACAAGAAGAGACAGGTACAAGAAGAGACAGGTGAAGAAGAGACAGGCAGAAGAAGAGACAGGTGAAGAAGAGACAGGTACAAGAAGAGACAGGTGAAGAAGAGACAGGTACAAGAAGAGACAGGTGAAGAAGAGACAGGTACAAGAAGAGACAGGTACAAGAAGAGACAGGTGAAGAAGAGACAGGTGAAGAAGAGACAGGTGAAGAAGAGACAGGTACAAGAAGAGACAGGTGAAGAAGAGACAGGTACAAGAAGAGACATGTACAAGAAGAGACAGGTGAAGAAGAGACAGGTGAAGAAGAGACAGGTACAAGAAGTGACAGGTGAAGAAGAGACAGGTACAAGAAGAGACAGGTGAAGAAGAGACAGGTACAAGAAGAGACAAGTGAAGAAGAGACAGGTACAAGAAGAGACAGGTGAAGAAGAGACAGGTACAAGAAGAGACAGGTACAAGAAGAGACAGGTACAAGAAGAGACAGGTGAAGAAGAGACAGGTGAAGAAGAGACAGGTGAAGAAGAGACAGGTACAAGAAGAGACAGGTAAAGAAGAGACAGGTACAAGAAGAGGCAGGTACAAGAAGAGACAGGTACAAGAAGTGACAGGTGAAGAAGTGACAGGTACAAGAAGAGACAGGTACAAGAAGAGACAGGTACAAGAAGAGACAGGTACAAGAAGAGACAGATACAAGAAGAGACAGGTACAAGAAGTGACAGGTGAAGAAGAGACAGGTACAAGAAGAGACAGGTGAAGAAGAGACAGGTACAAGAAGAGACAAGTGAAGAAGAGACAGGTACAAGAAGAGACAGGTGAAGAAGAGACAGGTACAAGAAGAGACAGGTGAAGAAGAGACAGGTACAAGAAGAGACAGGTACAAGAAGAGACAGGTACAAGAAGAGACAGGTGAAGAAGAGACAGGTGAAGAAGAGACAGGTGAAGAAGAGACAGGTACAAGAAGAGACAGGTGAAGAAGAGACAGGTACAAGAAGAGGCAGGTACAAGAAGAGACAGGTACAAGAAGAGACAGGTGAAGAAGAGACAGGTACAAGAAGAGACAGGTGAAGAAGAGACAGGTACAAGAAGAGACAGGTACAAGAAGAGACAGGTACAAGAAGAGACAGGTACAAGAAGTGACAGGTGAAGAAGAGACAGGTACAAGAAGAGACAGGTGAAGAAGAGACAGGTACAAGAAGAGACAGGTGAAGAAGAGACAGGTACAAGAAGAGACAGGTGAAGAAGAGACAGGTACAAGAAGAGACAGTTGAAGAAGAGACAGGTACAAGAAGAGACAGGTGAAGAAGAGACAGGTACAAGAAGAGACAGGTACAAGAAGAGACAGGTGAAGAAGAGACAGGTGAAGAAGAGACAGGTACAAGAAGAGACAGGTACAAGAAGTGACAGGTGAAGAAGTGACAGGTACAAGAAGAGACAGGTACAAGAAGAGACAGGTACAAGAAGAGACAGGTACAAGAAGAGACAGGTACAAGAAGAGACAGGTACAAGAAGAGACAGGTGAAGAAGAGACAGGTACAAGAAGAGACAGGTGAAGAAGAGACAGGTACAAGAAGAGACAGATACAAGAAGAGACAGGTACAAGAAGAGACAGGTGAAGAAGAGACAGGTACAAGAAAAGACAGGTGAAGAAGAGACAGGTACAAGAAGAGACAGGTGAAGAAGAGACAGGTACAAGAAGAGACAGGTGAAGAAGAGACAGGTACAAGTAGAGACAGGTGAAGAAGAGACAGGTACAAGAAGAGACAGGTGAAGAAGAGACAGGTACAAGAAGAGACAGGTTCAAGAAGAGACAGGTGAAGAAGAGACAGGTACAAGAAGAGACAGGTACAAGAAGTGACAGGTGAAGAAGTGACAGGTACAAGAAGAGACAGGTACAAGAAGAGACAGGTACAAGAAGAGACAGGTACAAGAAGAGACAGGTGAAGAAGAGACAGGTACAAGAAGAGACAGGTACAAGAAGAGACAGGTGAAGAAGAGACAGGTACAAGAAGAGACAGGTGAAGAAGAGACAGGTACAAGAAGAGACAGGTGAAGAAGAGACAGGTACAAGAAGAGACAGATACAAGAAGAGACAGGTACAAGAAGAGACAGGTGAAGAAGAGACAGGTACAAGAAGAGACAGGTGAAGAAGAGACAGGTACAAGAAGAGACAGGTACAAGAAGAGACAGGTACAAGAAGAGACAGGTGAAGAAGAGACAGGTGAAGAAGAGACAGGTACAAGAAGAGACAGGTGAAGAAGAGAGTGGTGAAGAAGAGACAGGTACAAGAAGAGACAGGTACAAGAAGAGACAGGTGAAGAAGAGACAGGTAGAAGAAGAGACAGGTGAAGAAGAGACAGGTACAAGAAGAGACAGGTGAAGAAGAGACAGGTACAAGAAGACACAGGTACAAGAAGAGACAGGTGAAGAAGAGACAGGTACAAGAAGAGACAGGTACGAGAAGAGACAGGTACAAGAAGAGACAGGTGAAGAAGAGACAGGTGAAGAAGAGACAGGTGGAGAAGAGACAGGTACAAGAAGAGACAGGTGAAGAAGAGACAGGTACAAGAAGAGACAGGTACAAGAAGAGACATGTACAAGAAGAGACAGGTGAAGAAGAGACAGGTGAAGAAGAGACAGGTACAAGAAGAGACAAGTGAAGAAGAGACAGGTACAAGAAGAGACAGGTGAAGAAGAGACAGGTACAAGAAGAGACAGGTACAAGAAGAGACAGGTGAAGAAGAGACAGGTACAAGAAGAGACAGGTACAAGAAGAGACAGGTGAAGAAGAGACAGGTGAAGAAGAGACAGGTGAAGAAGAGACAGGTACAAGAAGAGACAGGTGAAGAAGAGACAGGTACAAGAAGAGACAGGTACAAGAAGAGACAGGTACAAGAAGAGACAGGTACAAGAAGAGACAGGTACAAGAAGTGACAGGTGAAGAAGAGACAGGTACAAGAAGAGACAGTTACAAGAAGAGACAGGTACAAGAAGTGAAAGGTGAAGAAGAGACAGGTACAAGAAGAGACAGGTGAAGAAGAGACAGGTACAAGAAGAGACAGGTGAAGAAGAGACAGGTACAAGAAGAGACAGGTGAAGAAGAGACAGGTGAAGAAGAGACAGGTACAAGAAGAGACAGGTACAAGAAGAGACAGGTACAAGAAGTGACAGGTGAAGAAGAGACAGGTACAAGAAGAGACAGGTGAAGAAGAGACAGGTACAAGAAGAGACAGGTGAAGAAGAGACAGGTACAAGAAGAGACAGGTGAAGAAGAGACAGGTGAAGAAGAGACAGGTACAAGAAGAGACAGGTGAAGAAGAGACAGGTGAAGAAGAGACAGGTACAAGAAGAGACAGGTGAAGAAGAGACAGGTACAAGAAGAGACAGGTGAAGAAGAGACAGGTACAAGAAGAGACAGGTGAAGAAGAGGCAGGTACAAGAAGAGACAGGTACAAGAAGAGACAGGTACAAGAAGAGACAGGTGAAGAAGAGACAGGTACAAGAAGAGACAGGTGAAGAAGAGACAGGTGAAGAAGAGACAGGTACAAGAAGAGAGAGGTACAAGAAGAGACAGGTACAAGAAGAGACAGGTGAAGAAGAGACAGGTTCAAGAAGAGACAGGTGAAGAAGAGACAGGTACAAGAAGAGACAGGTACAAGAAGAGACAGGTACAAAAAGAGACAGGTGAAGAAGAGACAGGTACAAGAAGAGACAGGTGAAGAAGAGACAGGTGAAGAAGAGACAGGTACAAGAAGAGACAGGTACAAGAAGAGGCAGGTACAAGAAGAGACAGGTGAAGAAGAGACAGGTGAAGAAGAGACAGGTACAAGAAGAGACAGGTGAAGAAGAGACAGGTACAAGAAGAGACAGGTACAAGAAGAGACAGGTGAAGAAGAGACAGGTACAAGAAGAGACAGGTGAAGAAGAGACAGGTACAAGAAGAGACAGGTACAAGAAGAGACAGGTACAAGAAGAGACAGGTACAAGAAGAGACAGGTACAAGAAGAGACAGGTACAAGAAGAGACAGGTGAAGAAGAGACAGGTGAAAAAGAGACAGGTACAAGAAGAGACAGGTACAAGAAGAGACAGGTGAAGAAGAGACAGGTACAAGAAGAGACAGGTGAAGAAGAGACAGGTACAAGAAGAGACAGGTGAAGAAGAGACAGGTACAAGAAGAGACAGGTGAAGAAGAGACAGGTGAAGAAGAGACAGGTACAAGAAGAGACAGGTGAAGAAGAGACATGTGAAGAAGAGACTGGTACAAGAAGAGACAGGTACAAGAAGAGACAGGTGAAGAAGAGACATGTGAAGAAGAGACAGGTGAAGAAGAGACATGTGAAGAAGAGACAGGTACAAGAAGAGACAGGTACAAGAAGAGACAGGTGAAGAAGAGACAGGTACAAGAAGAGACAGGTGAAGAAGAGACAGGTACAAGAAGAGACAGGTACAAGAAGAGACAGGTACAAGAAGAGACAGGTGCAAGAAGTGACAGGTGAAGAAGAGACAGGTACAAGAAGAGACAGTTACAAGAAGAGACAGGTACAAGAAGTGAAAGGTGAAGAAGAGACAGGTACAAGAAGAGACAGGTGAAGAAGAGACAGGTGAAGAAGAGACAGGTACAAGAAGAGACAGGTACAAGAAGAGACAGGTACAAGAAGTGACAGGTGAAGAAGAGACAGGTACAAGAAGAGACAGGTGAAGAAGAGACAGGTACAAGAAGAGACAGGTGAAGAAGAGACAGGTACAAGAAGAGACAGGTGAAGAAGAGACAGGTGAAGAAGAGACAGGTACAAGAAGAGACAGGTGAAGAAGAGACAGGTACAAGAAGAGACAGGTGAAGAAGAGACAGGTACAAGAAGAGACAGGTGAAGAAGAGACAGGTACAAGAAGAGACAGGTGAAGAAGAGGCAGGTACAAGAAGAGACAGGTACAAGAAGAGACAGGTACAAGAAGAGACAGGTGAAGAAGAGACAGGTACAAGAAGAGACAGGTGAAGAAGAGACAGGTGAAGAAGAGACAGGTACAAGAAGAGAGAGGTACAAGAAGAGACAGGTACAAGAAGAGACAGGTGAAGAAGAGACAGGTACAAGAAGAGACAGGTGAAGAAGAGACAGGTACAAGAAGAGACAGGTACAAGAAGAGACAGGTGAAAAAGAGACAGGTACAAGAAGAGACAGGTACAAAAAGAGACAGGTGAAGAAGAGACAGGTACAAGAAGAGACAGGTGAAGAAGAGACAGGTGAAGAAGAGACAGGTACAAGAAGAGACAGGTACAAGAAGAGGCAGGTACAAGAAGAGACAGGTGAAGAAGAGACAGGTGAAGAAGAGACAGGTACAAGAAGAGACAGGTGAAGAAGAGACAGGTGAAGAAGAGACAGGTACAAGAAGAGACAGGTACAAGAAGAGACAGGTGAAGAAGAGACAGGTACAAGAAGAGACAGGTGAAGAAGAGACAGGTACAAGAAGAGACAGGTACAAGAAGAGACAGGTACAAGAAGAGACAGGTACAAGAAGAGACAGGTACAAGAAGAGACAGGTGAAGAAGAGACAGGTGAAAAAGAGACAGGTACAAGAAGAGACAGGTACAAGAAGAGACAGGTGAAGAAGAGACAGGTACAAGAAGAGACAGGTGAAGAAGAGACAGGTACAAGAAGAGACAGGTGAAGAAGAGACAGGTGAAGAAGAGACAGGTACAAGAAGAGACAGGTGAAGAAGAGACATGTGAAGAAGAGACTGGTACAAGAAGAGACAGGTACAAGAAGAGACAGGTGAAGAAGAGACATGTGAAGAAGAGACAGGTGAAGAAGAGACATGTGAAGAAGAGACAGGTACAAGAAGAGACAGGTACAAGAAGAGACAGGTGAAGAAGAGACAGGTACAAGAAGAGACAGGTGAAGAAGAGACAGGTACAAGAAGAGACAGGTACAAGAAGAGACAGGTACAAGAAGAGACAGGTGCAAGAAGTGACAGGTGAAGAAGAGACAGGTACAAGAAGAGACAGGTGAAGAAGAGACAGGTACAAGAATAGACAGGTGAAGAAGAGACAGGTACAAGAAGAGACAGGTACAAGAAGTGACAGGTGAAGAAGAGACAGGTACAAGAAGAGACAGGTACAAGAAGAGACAGGTACAAGAAGAGACAGGTACAAGAAGAGACAGGTGAAGAAGAGACAGGTACAAGAAGAGACAGGTACAAGAAGAGACAGGTGAAGAAGAGACAGGTACAAGAAGAGACAGGTGAAGAAGAGACAGGTGAAGAAGAGACAGGTACAAGAAGAGACAGGTGAAGAAGAGACAGGTGAAGAAGAGACAGGTACAAGAAGAGACAGGTACAAGAAGAGACAGGTACAAGAAGAGACAGGTACAAGAAGAGACAGGTACAAGAAGAGACAGGTGAAGAAGAGACAGGTACAAGAAGAGACAGGTACAAGAAGAGACAGGTACAAGAAGAGACAGGTGAAGAAGAGACAGGTACAAGAAGAGACAGGTGAAGAAGAGACAGGTGAAGAAGAGACAGGTACAAGAAGAGACAGGTGAAGAAGAGACAGGTACAAGAAGAGACAGGTGAAGAAGAGACAGGTACAAGAAGAGACAGGTGAAGAAGAGACAGGTACAAGAAGAGACAGGTACAAGAAGAGACAGGTGAAGAAGAGACAGGTGAAAAAGAGACAGGTACAAGAAGAGACAGGTGAAGAAGAGACAGGTACAAGAAGAGACAGGTGAAGAAGAGACAGGTACAAGAAGAGACAGGTACAAGAAGAGACAGGTACAAGAAGAGACAGGTGAAGAAGAGACAGGTACAAGAAGAGACAGGTACAAGAAGAGACAGGTGAAGAAGAGACAGGTACAAGAAGAGACAGGTGAAGAAGAGACAGGTACAAGAAGAGACAGGTACAAGAAGAGACAGGTGAAGAAGAGATAGGTACAAGAAGAGACAGGTACAAGAAGAGACAGGTGAAGAAGAGACAGGTACAAGAAGAGACAGGTACAAGAAGAGACAGGTGAAGAAGAGACAGGTACAAGAAGAGACAGGTGAAGAAAAGACAGGTGAAGAAGAGACAGGTACAAGAAGAGACAGGTACAAGAAGAGACAGGTACAAGAAGAGACAGGTGAAGAAGAGACAGGTACAAGAAGAGACAGGTGAAGAAGAGACGGGTACAAGAAGAGACGGGTACAAGAAGAGACGGGTACAAGAAGAGACAGGTGAAGAAGAGACAGGTGAAAAAGAGACAGGTACAAGAAGAGACAGGTACAAGAAGAGACAGGTGAAGAAGAGACAGGTACAAGAAGAGACAGGTGAAGAAGAGACAGGTACAAGAAGAGACAGGTGAAGAAGAGACAGGTACAAGAAGAGACTGGTACAAGAAGAGACAGGTACAAGAAGAGACAGGTGAAGAAGAGACAGGTGAAGAAGAGACCGGTACAAGAAGAGACAGGTACAAGAAGAGACAGGTGAAGAAGAGACAGGTAAAAGAAGAGACAGGTACAAGAAGAGACAGGTACAAGAAGAGACAGGTACAAGAAGTGACAGGTGAAGAAGAGACAGGTACAAGAAGAGACAGGTGAAGAAGAGACAGGTACAAGAAGAGACAGGTGAAGAAGAGACAGGTACAAGAAGAGACAGGACAGGTACAAGAAGAGACAGGTACAAGAAGAGACAGGACAGGTACAAGAAGAGACAGGTACAAGAAGAGACAGGTGAAGAAGAGACAGGTACAAGAAGAGACAGGTGAAGAAGAGACAGGTACAAGAAGAGACAGGTACAAGAAGAGACAGGTGAAGAAGAGACAGGTACAAGAAGTGACAGGTGAAGAAGTGACAGGTACAAGAAGAGACAGGTACAAGAAGAGACAGGTACAAGAAGAGACAGGTACAAGAAGAGACAGGTACAAGAAGAGACAGGTACAAGAAGAGACAGGTGAAGAAGAGACAGGTACAAGAAGAGACAGGTACAAGAAGAGACAGGTGAAGAAGAGACAGGTACAAGAAGAGACAGGTGAAGAAGAGACAGGTACAAGAAGAGACAGATACAAGAAGAGACAGATACAAGAAGAGACAGGTACAAGAAGAGACAGGTACAAGAAGAGACAGGTACAAGAAGAGACAGGTACAAGAAGAGACAGGTACAAGAAGAGACAGGTGAAGAAGAGACAGGTGAAGAAGAGACAGGTACAAGAAGAGACAGGTGAAGAAGAGAGTGGTGAAGAAGAGACAGGTACAAGAAGAGACAGGTACAAGAAGAGACAGGTGAAGAAGAGACAGGCAGAAGAAGAGACAGGTGAAGAAGAGACAGGTACAAGAAGAGACAGGTGAAGAAGAGACAGGTACAAGAAGAGACAGGTGAAGAAGAGACAGGTACAAGAAGAGACAGGTACAAGAAGAGACAGGTGAAGAAGAGACAGGTGAAGAAGAGACAGGTGAAGAAGAGACAGGTACAAGAAGAGACAGGTGAAGAAGAGACAGGTACAAGAAGAGACAGGTACAAGAAGAGACATGTACAAGAAGAGACAGGTGAAGAAGAGACAGGTACAAGAAGTGACAGGTGAAGAAGAGACAGGTACAAGAAGAGACAGGTGAAGAAGAGACAGGTACAAGAAGAGACAAGTGAAGAAGAGACAGGTACAAGAAGAGACAGGTGAAGAAGAGACAGGTACAAGAAGAGACAGGTACAAGAAGAGACAGGTGAAGAAGAGACAGGTGAAGAAGAGACAGGTACAAGAAGAGACAGGTAAAGAAGAGACAGGTACAAGAAGAGGCAGGTACAAGAAGAGACAGGTACAAGAAGTGACAGGTGAAGAAGTGACAGGTACAAGAAGAGACAGGTACAAGAAGAGACAGGTACAAGAAGAGACAGGTACAAGAAGAGACAGATACAAGAAGAGACAGGTACAAGAAGTGACAGGTGAAGAAGAGACAGGTACAAGAAGAGACAGGTGAAGAAGAGACAGGTACAAGAAGAGACAAGTGAAGAAGAGACAGGTACAAGAAGAGACAGGTGAAGAAGAGACAGGTACAAGAAGAGACAGGTGAAGAAGAGACAGGTACAAGAAGAGACAGGTACAAGAAGAGACAGGTACAAGAAGAGACAGGTGAAGAAGAGACAGGTGAAGAAGAGACAGGTACAAGAAGAGACAGGTGAAGAAGAGACAGGTACAAGAAGAGACAGGTGAAGAAGAGACAGGTACAAGAGACAGGTACAAGAAGAGACAGGTGAAGAAGAGACAGGTGAAGAAGAGACAGGTGAAGAAGAGACTGGTACAAGAAGAGACAGGTGAAGAAGAGACAGGTACAAGAAGAGACAGGTGAAGAAGAGACAGGTACAAGAAGAGACAGGTACAAGAAGAGACAGGTGAAGAAGAGACAGGTACAAGAAGAGACAGGTGAAGAAGAGACAGGTACAAGAAGAGACAGGTGAAGAAGAGACAGGTACAAGAAGAGACGGGTGAAGAAGAGACAGGTACAAGAAGAGACGGGTACAAGAGACAGGTGAAGAAGAGACAGGTACAAGAAGAGACAGGTGAAGAAGAGACAGGTACAAGAAGAGACGGGTACAAGAAGAGACAGGTGAAGAAGAGACAGGTACAAGAAGAGACAGGTACAAGAAGAGACAGGTACAAGAAGAGACAGGTGAAGAAGAGACAGGTACAAGAAGAGACAGGTGAAGAAGAGACAGGTACAAGAAGAGACAGGTGAAGAAGAGACAGGTACAAGAAGAGACAGGTACAAGAAGAGACAGGTACAAGAAGAGACAGGTGAAGAAGAGACAGGTACAAGAAGAGACAGGTACAAGAAGTGACAGGTGAAGAAGAGACAGGTACAAGAAGAGACAGGTGAAGAAGAGACAGGTGAAGAAGAGACAGGTACAAGAAGAGACAGGTGAAGAAGAGACAGGTACAAGAAGAGACAGGTGAAGAAGAGACAGGTACAAGAGACAGGTACAAGAAGAGACAGGTGAAGAAGAGACAGGTGAAGAAGAGACAGGTGAAGAAGAGACAGGTGAAGAAGAGACAGGTACACGAAGAGACAGGTACAAGAAGAGACAGGTGAAGAAGAGACAGGTACAAGAAGAGACAGGTACAAGAAGTGACAGGTGAAGAAGAGACAGGTACAAGAAGAGACAGGTACAAGAAGAGACAGGTGAAGAAGAGACAGGTACAAGAAGAGACAGGTACAAGAAGAGACAGGTACAAGAAGAGACAGGTGAAGAAGAGACAGGTACAAGAAGAGACAGGTACAAGAAGTGACAGGTGAAGAAGAGACAGGTACAAGAAGAGACAGGTACAAGAAGAGACAGGTGAAGAAGAGACAGGTACAAGAAGAGACAGGTACAAGAAGAGACAGGTACAAGAAGAGACAGGTGAAGAAGAGACAGGTACAAGAAGAGACAGGTACAAGAAGAGACAGGTGAAGAAGAGACAGGTACAAGAAGAGACAGGTGAAGAAGAGACAGGTACAAGAAGAGACAGGTACAAGAAGAGACAGGTGAAGAAGAGACAGGTACAAGAAGAGACAGGTACAAGAAGAGACAGGTGAAGAAGAGACAGGTACAAGAAGAGACAGGTGAAGAAGAGACAGGTGAAGAAGAGACAGGTACAAGAAGAGACAGGTACAAGAAGAGACAGGTACAAGAAGAGACAGGTGAAGAAGAGACAGGTACAAGAAGAGACAGGTACAAGAAGAGACAGGTGAAGAAGAGACAGGTACAAGAAGAGACAGGTACAAGAAGAGACAGGTACAAGAAGAGACAGGTACAAGAAGAGACAGGTGAAGAAGAGACAGGTGAAAAAGAGACAGGTACAAGAAGAGACAGGTACAAGAAGAGACAGGTGAAGAAGAGACAGGTACAAGAAGAGACAGGTGAAGAAGAGACAGGTACAAGAAGAGACAGGTACAAGAAGAGACAGGTACAAGAAGAGACAGGTACAAGAAGTGACAGGTGAAGAAGAGACAGGTACAAGAAGAGACAGGTACAAGAAGAGACAGGTGAAGAAGAGACAGGTACAAGAAGAGACAGGTACAAGAAGAGACAGGTACAAGAAGAGACAGGTACAAGAAGAGACAGGTACAAGAAGAGACAGGTACAAGAAGAGACAGATGAAGAAGAGACAGGTACAAGAAGAGACTAGTGATGCTCCGATCAGCATTTTTGGGGCCGATCACCGATTACCGATCACCAAAATCATGATCTGCCGATTGCCGATCACTGCCGATCACAGAATGGAAATATGCTAGAGTCAAGAAAATCTTGAAGAACCACCAATATTTATTTAATTTTAGTTAGAAAACAAGATAACATAAGGCTACTGTAGGCCACCTTTTCCAAATAAGGCACTGTATAATTTTTCAAAACAAAGAGGGGTCAGGCAGACTACAATAGATGTAGTTGAGGAACTAACTACATCAGATCCAAAAAATAAAATAATGACAATGACATTTGAGGTTATTAAAACAGTAAGTCCCGCCCCTCGACTGCCAAAAATAAAAGTGTTCGAGCGAGCAAAATCAGCAGGCGAGAGGAGATCAAGCGCGAGAGTGTGGGGAATGATCATGCGCGCGCGCGAGGGCAGAGATGTCATGCGCCCGCGCAGGGTTTGAATGAGCTCGCGAGTTCCCGTTTCCTCGCGCGTAGATCTGTTATCCTCTCGCGAATGTCATTTACCGCGCGCGCCAGCATCAGTTGTGCGCTCGTTTATAATTGCCATTGAATTGCCGTCATAGGAGAACTCATTTTGCCACTGTTAAGCAAGCTCTGCTCTGCTGTTGTGTTGCCGCGCATGCGGAAAAGTTGCGCGAGTTATTTACGTCACGTGATCGGCTTTTTTGATCGGCGCTTTTGGGGGTTGCCGATCAAGCTATTTTTTGCCAATATCGGCCGATCATGATCGGCGGCCGATCAATCGGAGCATCACTAGAAGAGACAGGTGAAGAAGAGACAGGTACAAGAAGAGACAGGTACAAGAAGAGACAGGTGAAGAAGATACAGGTGAAGAAGAGACAGTTACAAGAAGAGACAGGTACAAGAAGTGACAGGTGAAGAAGAGACAGGTACAAGAAGAGACAGGTACAAGAAGAGACAGGTGAAGAAGAGACAGGTACAAGAAGAGACAGGTGAAGAAGAGACAGGTACAAGAAGAGACAGGTGAAGAAGAGACAGGTACAAGAAGAGACAGGTACAAGAAGAGACAGGTACAAGAAGAGACAGGTACAAGAAGAGACAGGTGAAGAAGAGACAGGTGAAGAAGAGACAGGTACAAGAAGTGACAGGTGAAGAAGACACAGGTAAAAGAAGAGACAGGTGAAGAAGAGACAGGTACAAGAAGAGACAAGTGAAGAAGAGACAGGTACAAGAAGAGACAGGTACAAGAAGAGACAGGTACAAGAAGAGACAGGTGAAGAAGAGAAAGGTGAAGAAGAGACAGGTGAAGAAGAGACAGGTACAAGAAGAGACAGGTACAAGAAGAGACAGGTGAAGAAGAGACAGGTGAAGAAGAGACAGGTGAAGAAGAGACAGGTACAAGAAGTGACAGGTGAAGAAGAGACAGGTACAAGAAGAGACAGGTACAAGAAGAGACAGGTACAAGAAGAGACAGGTGAAGAAGAGACAGGTGAAGAAGAGACAGGTACAAGAAGTGACAGGTGAAGAAGAGACAGGTAAAAGAAGAGACAGGTGAAGAAGAGACAGGTACAAGAAGAGACAAGTGAAGAAGAGACAGGTACAAGAAGAGACAGGTACAAGAAGAGACAGGTGAAGAAGAGACAGGTACAAGAAGAGACAGGTACAAGAAGAGACAGGTGAAGAAGAGACAGGTGAAGAAGAGACAGGTACAAGAAGAGACAGGTGAAGAAGAGACAGGTGAAGAAGAGACAGGTGAAGAAGAGACAGGTGAAGAAGAGACAGGTGAAGAAGAGACAGGTGAAGAAGAGACAGGTGAAGAAGAGACAGGTACAAGAAGAGACAGGTACAAGAAGAGACAGGTACAAGAAGAGACAGGTGAAGAAGAGACAGGTACAAGAAGAGACAGGTACAAGAAGAGACAGGTGAAGAAGAGACAGGTGAAGAAGAGACAGGTACAAGAAGAGACAAGTGAAGAAGTGACAGGTACAAGAAGAGACAGGTGAAGAAGAGACAGGTACAAGAAGAGACAGGTACAAGAAGAGACAGGTGAAGAAGAGACAGGTGAAGAAGAGACAGGTGAAGAAGAGACAGGTGAAGAAGAGACAGGTACAAGAAGAGACAGGTGAAGAAGAGACAGGTACAAGAAGAGACAGGTGAAGAAGAGACAGGTACAAGAAGAGACAGGTACAAGAAGAGACAGGTACAAGAAGTGACAGGTGAAGAAGAGACAGGTACAAGAAGAGACAGGTACAAGAAGTGACAGGTGAAGAAGAGACAGGTACAAGAAGAGACAGGTGAAGAAGAGACATGTACAAGAAGAGACAGGTACAAGAAGAGACAGGTACAAGAAGTGACAGGTGAAGAAGAGACAGGTACAAGAAGAGACAGGTACAAGAAGTGACAGGTGAAGAAGAGACAGGTACAAGAAGAGACAGGTGAAGAAGAGACATGTACAAGAAGAGACAGGTGAAGAAGAGACAGGTACAAGAAGAGACAGGTACAAGAAGAGACAGGTGAAGAAGAGACAGGTACAAGAAGAGACAGGTACAAGAAGAGACAGGTGAAGAAGAGACAGGTACAAGAAGAGACAGGTACAAGAAGAGACAGGTACAAGAAGAGACAGGTACAAGAAGAGACAGGTGAAGAAGAGACAGGTGAAGAAGAGACTGGTACAAGAAGAGACAGGTGAAGAAGAGACAGGTACAAGAAGAGACAGGTGAAGAAGAGACAGGTACAAGAAGAGACAGGTACAAGAAGAGACAGGTGAAGAAGAGACAGGTACAATAAGAGACAGGTGAAGAAGAGACAGGTACAAGAAGAGACAGGTGAAGAAGAGACAGGTACAAGAAGAGACGGGTGAAGAAGAGACAGGTACAAGAAGAGACGGGTGAAGAAGAGACAGGTACAAGAGACAGGTGAAGAAGAGACAGGTACAAGAAGAGACAGGTGAAGAAGAGACAGGTACAAGAAGAGACAGGTACAAGAAGAGACAGGTGAAGAAGAGACAGGTACAAGAAGAGACAGGTACAAGAAGAGACAGGTACAAGAAGAGACAGGTGAAGAAGAGACAGGTACAAGAAGAGACAGGTGAAGAAGAGACAGGTACAAGAAGAGACAGGTGAAGAAGAGACAGGTACAAGAAGAGACAGGTACAAGAAGAGACAGGTACAAGAAGAGACAGGTGAAGAAGAGACAGGTACAAGAAGAGACAGGTGAAGAAGAGACATGTACAAGAAGAGACAGGTACAAGAAGAGACAGGTACAAGAAGTGACAGGTGAAGAAGAGACAGGTACAAGAAGAGACAGGTACAAGAAGTGACAGGTGAAGAAGAGACAGGTACAAGAAGAGACAGGTGAAGAAGAGACATGTACAAGAAGAGACAGGTGAAGAAGAGACAGGTACAAGAAGAGACAGGTACAAGAAGAGACAGGTGAAGAAGAGACAGGTACAAGAAGAGACAGGTACAAGAAGAGACAGGTGAAGAAGAGACAGGTACAAGAAGAGACAGGTACAAGAAGAGACAGGTACAAGAAGAGACAGGTACAAGAAGAGACAGGTGAAGAAGAGACAGGTGAAGAAGAGACAGGTGAAGAAGAGACTGGTACAAGAAGAGACAGGTGAAGAAGAGACAGGTACAAGAAGAGACAGGTGAAGAAGAGACAGGTACAAGAAGAGACAGGTACAAGAAGAGACAGGTGAAGAAGAGACAGGTACAAGAAGAGACAGGTGAAGAAGAGACAGGTACAAGAAGAGACAGGTGAAGAAGAGACAGGTACAAGAAGAGACGGGTGAAGAAGAGACAGGTACAAGAAGAGACGGGTACAAGAGACAGGTGAAGAAGAGACAGGTACAAGAAGAGACAGGTGAAGAAGAGACAGGTACAAGAAGAGACGGGTACAAGAAGAGACAGGTGAAGAAGAGACAGGTACAAGAAGAGACAGGTACAAGAAGAGACAGGTACAAGAAGAGACAGGTGAAGAAGAGACAGGTACAAGAAGAGACAGGTGAAGAAGAGACAGGTACAAGAAGAGACAGGTGAAGAAGAGACAGGTACAAGAAGAGACAGGTACAAGAAGAGACAGGTACAAGAAGAGACAGGTGAAGAAGAGACAGGTACAAGAAGAGACAGGTACAAGAAGTGACAGGTGAAGAAGAGACAGGTACAAGAAGAGACAGGTGAAGAAGAGACAGGTGAAGAAGAGACAGGTACAAGAAGAGACAGGTGAAGAAGAGACAGGTGAAGAAGAGACAGGTACAAGAGACAGGTACAAGAAGAGACAGGTGAAGAAGAGACAGGTGAAGAAGAGAAGAAGAGACAGGTACACGAAGAGACAGGTACAAGAAGAGACAGGTGAAGAAGAGACAGGTACAAGAAGAGACAGGTACAAGAAGTGACAGGTGAAGAAGAGACAGGTACAAGAAGAGACAGGTACAAGAAGAGACAGGTGAAGAAGAGACAGGTACAAGAAGAGACAGGTACAAGAAGTGACAGGTGAAGAAGAGACAGGTACAAGAAGAGACAGGTACAAGAAGAGACAGGTGAAGAAGAGACAGGTACAAGAAGAGACAGGTACAAGAAGAGACAGGTACAAGAAGAGACAGGTGAAGAAGAGACAGGTACAAGAAGAGACAGGTACAAGAAGAGACAGGTGAAGAAGAGACAGGTACAAGAAGAGACAGGTGAAGAAGAGACAGGTACAAGAAGAGACAGGTACAAGAAGAGACAGGTGAAGAAGAGACAGGTACAAGAAGAGACAGGTACAAGAAGAGACAGGTGAAGAAGAGACAGGTACAAGAAGAGACAGGTGAAGAAGAGACAGGTGAAGAAGAGACAGGTACAAGAAGAGACAGGTACAAGAAGAGACAGGTACAAGAAGAGACAGGTGAAGAAGAGACAGGTACAAGAAGAGACAGGTACAAGAAGAGACAGGTGAAGAAGAGACAGGTACAAGAAGAGACAGGTACAAGTAGAGACAGGTACAAGAAGAGACAGGTGAAGAAGAGACAGGTGAAAAAGAGACAGGTACAAGAAGAGACAGGTACAAGAAGAGACAGGTGAAGAAGAGACAGGTACAAGAAGAGACAGGTGAAGAAGAGACAGGTACAAGAAGAGACAGGTACAAGAAGAGACAGGTACAAGAAGAGACAGGTACAAGAAGTGACAGGTGAAGAAGAGACAGGTACAAGAAGAGACAGGTACAAGAAGAGACAGGTGAAGAAGAGACAGGTACAAGAAGAGACAGGTACAAGAAGAGACAGGTACAAGAAGAGACAGGTACAAGAAGAGACAGGTACAAGAAGAGACAGGTACAAGAAGAGACAGATGAAGAAGAGACAGGTACAAGAAGAGACAGGTGAAGAAGAGACAGGTACAAGAAGAGACAGGTACAAGAAGAGACAGGTGAAGAAGATACAGGTGAAGAAGATACAGTTACAAGAAGAGACAGGTACAAGAAGTGACAGGTGAAGAAGAGACAGGTACAAGAAGAGACAGGTACAAGAAGAGACAGGTGAAGAAGAGACAGGTACAAGAAGAGACAGGTGAAGAAGAGACAGGTACAAGAAGAGACAGGTGAAGAAGAGACAGGTACAAGAAGAGACAGGTACAAGAAGAGACAGGTACAAGAAGAGACAGGTACAAGAAGAGACAGGTGAAGAAGAGACAGGTGAAGAAGAGACAGGTACAAGAAGTGACAGGTGAAGAAGAGACAGGTAAAAGAAGAGACAGGTGAAGAAGAGACAGGTACAAGAAGAGACAAGTGAAGAAGAGACAGGTACAAGAAGAGACAGGTACAAGAAGAGACAGGTGAAGAAGAGAAAGGTGAAGAAGAGACAGGTGAAGAAGAGACAGGTACAAGAAGAGACAGGTACAAGAAGAGACAGGTGAAGAAGAGACAGGTGAAGAAGAGACAGGTGAAGAAGAGACAGGTACAAGAAGTGACAGGTGAAGAAGAGACAGGTACAAGAAGAGACAGGTACAAGAAGAGACAGGTACAAGAAGAGACAGGTGAAGAAGAGACAGGTGAAGAAGAGACAGGTACAAGAAGTGACAGGTGAAGAAGAGACAGGTAAAAGAAGAGACAGGTGAAGAAGAGACAGGTACAAGAAGAGACAAGTGAAGAAGAGACAGGTACAAGAAGAGACAGGTACAAGAAGAGACAGGTGAAGAAGAGACAGGTACAAGAAGAGACAGGTACAAGAAGAGACAGGTGAAGAAGAGACAGGTGAAGAAGAGACAGGTACAAGAAGAGACAGGTGAAGAAGAGACAGGTGAAGAAGAGACAGGTGAAGAAGAGACAGGTGAAGAAGAGACAGGTGAAGAAGAGACAGGTACAAGAAGAGACAGGTACAAGAAGAGACAGGTACAAGAAGAGACAGGTGAAGAAGAGACAGGTACAAGAAGAGACAGGTACAAGAAGAGACAGGTGAAGAAGAGACAGGTGAAGAAGAGACAGGTACAAGAAGAGACAAGTGAAGAAGTGACAGGTACAAGAAGAGACAGGTGAAGAAGAGACAGGTACAAGAAGAGACAGGTACAAGAAGAGACAGGTGAAGAAGAGACAGGTGAAGAAGAGACAGGTGAAGAAGAGACAGGTGAAGAAGAGACAGGTACAAGAAGAGACAGGTGAAGAAGAGACAGGTACAAGAAGAGACAGGTGAAGAAGAGACAGGTACAAGAAGAGACAGGTACAAGAAGAGACAGGTACAAGAAGTGACAGGTGAAGAAGAGACAGGTACAAGAAGAGACAGGTACAAGAAGTGACAGGTGAAGAAGAGACAGGTACAAGAAGAGACAGGTGAAGAAGAGACATGTACAAGAAGAGACAGGTACAAGAAGAGACAGGTACAAGAAGTGACAGGTGAAGAAGAGACAGGTACAAGAAGAGACAGGTACAAGAAGTGACAGGTGAAGAAGAGACAGGTACAAGAAGAGACAGGTGAAGAAGAGACATGTACAAGAAGAGACAGGTGAAGAAGAGACAGGTACAAGAAGAGACAGGTACAAGAAGAGACAGGTGAAGAAGAGACAGGTACAAGAAGAGACAGGTACAAGAAGAGACAGGTGAAGAAGAGACAGGTACAAGAAGAGACAGGTACAAGAAGAGACAGGTACAAGAAGAGACAGGTACAAGAAGAGACAGGTGAAGAAGAGACAGGTGAAGAAGAGACAGGTGAAGAAGAGACTGGTACAAGAAGAGACAGGTGAAGAAGAGACAGGTACAAGAAGAGACAGGTGAAGAAGAGACAGGTACAAGAAGAGACCGGTACAAGAAGAGACAGGTGAAGAAGAGACAGGTACAAGAAGAGACAGGTGAAGAAGAGACAGGTACAATAAGAGACAGGTGAAGAAGAGACAGGTACAAGAAGAGACAGGTGAAGAAGAGACAGGTACAAGAAGAGACGGGTGAAGAAGAGACAGGTACAAGAAGAGACGGGTGAAGAAGAGACAGGTACAAGAGACAGGTGAAGAAGAGACAGGTACAAGAAGAGACAGGTGAAGAAGAGACAGGTACAAGAAGAGACAGGTACAAGAAGAGACAGGTGAAGAAGAGACAGGTACAAGAAGAGACAGGTACAAGAAGAGACAGGTACAAGAAGAGACAGGTGAAGAAGAGACAGGTACAAGAAGAGACAGGTGAAGAAGAGACAGGTACAAGAAGAGACAGGTGAAGAAGAGACAGGTACAAGAAGAGACAGGTACAAGAAGAGACAGGTACAAGAAGAGACAGGTGAAGAAGAGACAGGTACAAGAAGAGACAGGTACAAGAAGTGACAGGTGAAGAAGAGACAGGTACAAGAAGAGACAGGTGAAGAAGAGACAGGTGAAGAAGAGACAGGTACAAGAAGAGACAGGTGAAGAAGAGACAGGTACAAGAAGAGACAGGTGAAGAAGAGACAGGTACAAGAGACAGGTACAAGAAGAGACAGGTGAAGAAGAGACAGGTGAAGAAGAGACAGGTGAAGAAGAGACAGGTGAAGAAGAGACAGGTACACGAAGAGACAGGTACAAGAAGAGACAGGTGAAGAAGAGACAGGTACAAGAAGAGACAGGTACAAGAAGTGACAGGTGAAGAAGAGACAGGTACAAGAAGAGACAGGTACAAGAAGAGACAGGTGAAGAAGAGACAGGTACAAGAAGAGACAGGTACAAGAAGAGACAGGTACAAGAAGAGACAGGTGAAGAAGAGACAGGTACAAGAAGAGACAGGTACAAGAAGTGACAGGTGAAGAAGAGACAGGTACAAGAAGAGACAGGTACAAGAAGAGACAGGTGAAGAAGAGACAGGTACAAGAAGAGACAGGTACAAGAAGAGACAGGTACAAGAAGAGACAGGTGAAGAAGAGACAGGTACAAGAAGAGACAGGTACAAGAAGAGACAGGTGAAGAAGAGACAGGTACAAGAAGAGACAGGTGAAGAAGAGACAGGTACAAGAAGAGACAGGTACAAGAAGAGACAGGTGAAGAAGAGACAGGTACAAGAAGAGACAGGTACAAGAAGAGACAGGTGAAGAAGAGACAGGTACAAGAAGAGACAGGTGAAGAAGAGACAGGTGAAGAAGAGACAGGTACAAGAAGAGACAGGTACAAGAAGAGACAGGTACAAGAAGAGACAGGTGAAGAAGAGACAGGTACAAGAAGAGACAGGTACAAGAAGAGACAGGTGAAGAAGAGACAGGTACAAGAAGAGACAGGTACAAGAAGAGACAGGTACAAGAAGAGACAGGTGAAGAAGAGACAGGTGAAAAAGAGACAGGTACAAGAAGAGACAGGTACAAGAAGAGACAGGTGAAGAAGAGACAGGTACAAGAAGAGACAGGTGAAGAAGAGACAGGTACAAGAAGAGACAGGTACAAGAAGAGACAGGTACAAGAAGTGACAGGTGAAGAAGAGACAGGTACAAGAAGAGACAGGTACAAGAAGAGACAGGTGAAGAAGAGACAGGTACAAGAAGAGACAGGTACAAGAAGAGACAGGTACAAGAAGAGACAGGTACAAGAAGAGACAGGTACAAGAAGAGACAGGTACAAGAAGAGACAGATGAAGAAGAGACAGGTACAAGAAGAGACAGGTGAAGAAGAGACAGGTACAAGAAGAGACAGGTACAAGAAGAGACAGGTGAAGACGATACAGGTGAAGAAGAGACAGTTACAAGAAGAGACAGGTACAAGAAGTGACAGGTGAAGAAGAGACAGGTACAAGAAGAGACAGGTACAAGAAGAGACAGGTGAAGAAGAGACAGGTACAAGAAGAGACAGGTGAAGAAGAGACAGGTACAAGAAGAGACAGGTGAAGAAGAGACAGGTACAAGAAGAGACAGGTACAAGAAGAGACAGGTACAAGAAGAGACAGGTACAAGAAGAGACAGGTACAAGAAGAGACAGGTGAAGAAGAGACAGGTGAAGAAGAGACAGGTACAAGAAGTGACAGGTGAAGAAGAGACAGGTAAAAGAAGAGACAGGTGAAGAAGAGACAGGTACAAGAAGAGACAAGTGAAGAAGAGACAGGTACAAGAAGAGACAGGTACAAGAAGAGACAGGTGAAGAAGAGAAAGGTGAAGAAGAGACAGGTGAAGAAGAGACAGGTACAAGAAGAGACAGGTACAAGAAGAGACAGGTGAAGAAGAGACAGGTGAAGAAGAGACAGGTGAAGAAGAGACAGGTACAAGAAGTGACAGGTGAAGAAGAGACAGGTACAAGAAGAGACAGGTACAAGAAGAGACAGGTACAAGAAGAGACAGGTACAAGAAGAGACAGGTGAAGAAGAGACAGGTACAAGAAGTGACAGGTGAAGAAGAGACAGGTAAAAGAAGAGACAGGTGAAGAAGAGACAGGTACAAGAAGAGACAAGTGAAGAAGAGACAGGTACAAGAAGAGACAGGTACAAGAAGAGACAGGTGAAGAAGAGAAAGGTGAAGAAGAGACAGGTGAAGAAGAGACAGGTACAAGAAGAGACAGGTGAAGAAGAGACAGGTACAAGAAGAGACAGGTACAAGAAGAGACAGGTACAAGAAGAGACAGGTGAAGAAGAGACAGGTGAAGAAGAGACAGGTACAAGAAGAGACAGGTGAAGAAGAGACAGGTACAAGAAGAGACAGGTACAAGAAGAGACAGGTACAAGAAGTGACAGGTGAAGAAGAGACAGGTACAAGAAGAGACAGGTACAAGAAGTGACAGGTGAAGAAGAGACAGGTACAAGAAGAGACAGGTGAAGAAGAGACAGGTACAAGAAGAGACAGGTGAAGAAGAGACAGGTGAAGAAGAGACAGGTACAAGAAGAGACTGGTACAAGAAGAGACAGGTACAAGAAGAAACAGGTGAAGAAGAGACAGGTACAAGAAGTGACAGGTGAAGAAGAGACAGGTACAAGAAGAGACAGGTACAAGAAGAGACAGGTGAAGAAGAGACAGGTACAAGAAGAGACAGGTACAACAAGAGACAGGTGAAGAAGAGACAGGTACAAGAAGAGACAGGTGAAGAAGAGACAGGTGAAGAAGAGACAGGTACAAGAAGAGACAGGTGAAGAAGAGACAGGTACAAGAAGAGACAGGTACAAGAAGAGACAGGTGAAGAAGAGACAGGTACAAGAAGAGACAGGTACAAGAAGAGACAGGTGAAGAAGAGACAGGTACAAGAAGAGACAGGTAAAAGGAGAGACAGGTGAAGAAGAGACAGGTACAAGAAGAGACAGGTACAAGAAGAGACAGGTGAAGAAGAGACAGGTACAACAAGAGACAGGTACAACAAGAGACAGGTACAAGAAGAGACAGGTACAAGAAGAGACAGGTGCAAGAAGAGACAGGTACAAGAAGAGACAGGTGAAGAAGAGACAGGTGAAGAAGAGACAGGTACAAGAAGAGACAGGTGAAGAAGAGACAGGTACAAGAAGAGACAGGTGAAGAAGAGACAGGTACAAGAAGAGACAGGTACAAGAAGAGACAGGTGAAGAAGAGACAGGTGAAGAAGAGACAGGTACAAGAAGAGACAGGTGAAGAAGAGACAGGTACAAGAAGAGACAGGTGAAGAAGAGACAGGTACAAGAAGAGACGGGTACAAGAAGAGACAGGTACAAGAAGAGACAGGTGAAGAAGAGACAGGTACAAGAAGAGACAGGTACAAGAAGAGACAGGTGAAGAAGAGACAGGTGAAGAAGAGACAGGTACAAGAAGAGACAGGTGAAGAAGAGACAGGTGAAGAAGAGACAGGTGAAGAAGAGACAGGTGAAGAAGAGACAGGTGAAGAAGAGACAGGTGAAGAAGAGACAGGTACAAGAAGAGACAGGTACAAGAAGAGACAGGTGAAGAAGAGACAGGTACAAGAAGAGACAGGTACAAGAAGAGACAGGTGAAGAAGAGACAGGTACAAGAAGAGACAGGTACAAGAAGAGACAGGTACAAGAAGAGACAGGTGAAGAAGAGACAGGTACAAGAAGAGACAGGTACAAGAAGAGACAGGTGAAGAAGAGACAGGTGAAGAAGAGACAGGTACAAGAAGAGACAGGTGAAGAAGAGACAGGTGAAGAAGAGACAGGTGAAGAAGAGACAGGTGAAGAAGAGACAGGTGAAGAAGAGACAGGTACAAGAAGAGACAGGTGAAGAAGAGACAGGTACAAGAAGAGACAGGTACAAGAAGAGACAGGTACAAGAAGAGACAGGTGAAGAAGAGACAGGTACAAGAAGAGACAGGTACAAGAAGAGACAGGTACAAGAAGAGACAGGTGAAGAAGAGACAGGTGAAAAAGAGACAGGTACAAGAAGAGACAGGTGAAGAAGAGACAGGTACAAGAAGAGACAGGTACAAGAAGAGACAGGTACAAGAAGAGACAGGTGAAGAAGAGACAGGTGAAGAAGAGACAGGTACAAGAAGAGACAGATACAAGAAGAGACAGGTGAAGAAGAGACAGGTACAAGAAGAGACAGGTACAAGAAGAGACAGGTGAAGAAGAGACAGGTACAAGAAGAGACAGGTACAAGAAGAGAGGTACAAGAAGAGACAGGTGAAGAAGAGACAGGTACAAGAAGAGACAGGTACAAGAAGAGACAGGTGAAGAAGAGACAGGTACAAGAAGAGACAGGTACAAGAAGAGACAGGTACAAGAAGAGACAGGTGAAAAAGAGACAGGTACAAGAAGAGACAGGTACAAGAAGAGACAGGTACAAGAAGAGACAGGTGAAGAAGAGACAGGTACAAGAAGAGATAGGTACAAGAAGAGACAGGCACAAGAAGAGACAGGCACAAGAAGAGACAGGTACAAGAAGAGACAGGTGAAGAAGAGACAGGTAAAAGAAGAGACAGGTGAAGAAGAGACAGGTACAAGAAGAGACAGGTGAAGAAGAGACAGGTACAAGAAGAGACAGGTACAAGAAGAGACAGGTACAAGAAGAGACAGGTGAAGAAGAGACAGGTACAAGAAGAGACAGGTACAAGAAGAGACAGGTACAAGAAGAGACAGGTGAAGAAGAGACAGGTGAAGAAGAGACAGGTACAAGAAGAGACAGGTACAAGAAGAGACAGGTACAAGAAGAGACAGGTGAAGAAGAGACAGCTACAAGAAGAGACAGGTACAAGAAGAGACAGGTACAAGAAGAGACAGGTGAAGAAGAGACAGGTACAAGAAGAGACAGGTGAAGAAGAGACAGGTACAAGAAGAGACAGGTGAAGAAGAGACAGGTACAAGAAGAGACAGGTACAAGAAGAGACAGGTACAAGAAGAGACAGGTACAAGAAGAGACAGGTGAAGAAGAGACAGGTACAAGAAGAGACAGGTACAAGAAGAGACAGGTACAAGAAGAGACAGGTGAAGAAGAGACAGGTACAAGAAGAGACAGGTACAAGAAGAGACAGGTGAAGAAGAGACAGGTACAAGAAGAGACAGGTGAAGAAGAGACAGGTACAAGAAGAGACAGATACAAGAAGAGACAGGTGAAGAAGAGACAGGTACAAGAAGAGACAGGTACAAGAAGAGACAGGTGAAGAAGAGACAGGTACAAGAAGAGACAGGTACAAGAAGAGACAGGTACAAGAAGAGACAGGTACAAGAAGAGACAGGTGAAGAAGAGACAGGTACAAGAAGAGACAGGTACAAGAAGAGACAGGTACAAGAAGAGACAGGTGAAAAAGAGACAGGTACAAGAAGAGACAGGTACAAGAAGAGACAGGTGAAGAAGAGACAGGTACAAGAAGAGATAGGTACAAGAAGAGACAGGCACAAGAAGAGACAGGCACAAGAAGAGACAGGTACAAGAAGAGACAGGTACAAGAAGAGACAGGTACAAGAAGAGACAGGTGAAGAAGAGACAGGTAAAAGAAGAGACAGGTGAAGAAGAGACAGGTACAAGAAGAGACAGGTGAAGAAGAGACAGGTACAAGAAGAGACAGGTACAAGAAGAGACAGGTACAAGAAGAGACAGGTGAAGAAGAGACAGGTACAAGAAGAGACAGGTACAAGAAGAGACAGGTACAAGAAGAGACAGGTGAAGAAGAGACAGGTGAAGAAGAGACAGGTACAAGAAGAGACAGGTACAAGAAGAGACAGGTACAAGAAGAGACAGGTGAAGAAGAGACAGCTACAAGAAGAGACAGGTACAAGAAGAGACAGGTACAAGAAGAGACAGGTGAAGAAGAGACAGGTACAAGAAGAGACAGGTGAAGAAGAGACAGGTACAAGAAGAGACAGGTGAAGAAGAGACAGGTACAAGAAGAGACAGGTACAAGAAGAGACAGGTACAAGAAGAGACAGGTGAAGAAGAGACAGGTACAAGAAGAGACAGGTACAAGAAGAGACAGGTGAAGAAGAGACAGGTACAAGAAGAGACAGGTGAAGAAGAGACAGGTACAAGAAGAGACAGATACAAGAAGAGACAGGTGAAGAAGAGACAGGTACAAGAAGAGACAGGTACAAGAAGAGACAGGTGAAGAAGAGACAGGTACAAGAAGAGACAGGTACAAGAAGAGACAGGTACAAGAAGAGACAGGTGAAGAAGAGACAGGTACAAGAAGAGACAGGTACAAGAAGAGACAGGTGAAGAAGAGACAGGTACAAGAAGAGACAGGTACAAGAAGAGACAGGTGAAAAAGAGACAGGTACAAGAAGAGACAGGTACAAGAAGAGACAGGTGAAGAAGAGACAGGTACAAGAAGAGATAGGTACAAGAAGAGACAGGCACAAGAAGAGACAGGCACAAGAAGAGACAGGTACAAGAAGAGACAGGTACAAGAAGAGACAGGTACAAGAAGAGACAGGTGAAGAAGAGACAGGTAAAAGAAGAGACAGGTGAAGAAGAGACAGGTACAAGAAGAGACAGGTGAAGAAGAGACAGGTACAAGAAGAGACAGGTACAAGAAGAGACAGGTACAAGAAGAGACAGGTGAAGAAGAGACAGGTACAAGAAGAGACAGGTACAAGAAGAGACAGGTACAAGAAGAGACAGGTGAAGAAGAGACAGGTGAAGAAGAGACAGGTACAAGAAGAGACAGGTACAAGAAGAGACAGGTGAAGAAGAGACAGCTACAAGAAGAGACAGGTACAAGAAGAGACAGGTACAAGAAGAGACAGGTGAAGAAGAGACAGGTACAAGAAGAGACAGGTGAAGAAGAGACAGGTACAAGAAGAGACAGGTGAAGAAGAGACAGGTACAAGAAGAGACAGGTACAAGAAGAGACAGGTGAAGAAGAGACAGGTACAAGAAGAGACAGGTACAAGAAGAGACAGGTGAAGAAGAGACAGGTACAAGAAGAGACAGGTGAAGAAGAGACAGGTACAAGAAGAGACAGGTGAAGAAGAGACAGGTACAAGAAGAGACAGGTGAAGAAGAGACAGGTACAAGAAAAATACGCACACTTTATACATACATACATACACACACACACATATATATACATATATATATATATATATATATATATATATATATATATATATATATATATATATATATATATATATATATATATATATATATATATATAATACTAGTAACTGTTATGGTGCGTTCAAGTCCTCCTGGGTATTTCGTACGTACGAGGTGGGAAGTCGTGTTGACGACGTGAGGTGCGTTCAAGTCAGTTTCGTCGGAGCAAGATGGTGGTGTACCTTCTTTTAATGAATAACACGAAAATATAGCAAGTTTTGTTAACTCTGCTTATAGAAAATGAAGAACAAAGAATGCGCATCGGGTGTGTTTTTCTTTTTATGTTTTTAATTAACTTATGAGGCCAATGTAAATTAACTGTATCATTATATAATTAGTTAATTGTTATATTACAAGTAGGCTATATCATATTTTGTGCAGAGAGCTTACTTTGTTATAAATGAAAAAGCCTTACAATGTCACTGCTAAACCTGTAAGTGATAGGCTATATTTTACTATCACTTTGCTCAACTACAGACGTTGCATTCATTGATTCCGCCATGCTTCTCACTGACACGCCCCCAACTCGTACAGATCGGGGCTTAAAGAAAATCCCGAGCTCCCCACTGGTATTTACGACATTGTGGTGGCGTTCATGTGCATTCAACTCGTAAATACGATCTATACGAGATGACTTGAACGCACCATTACTCCACTTAGTGTATGAGGCTGATGATACTGGTAGAAGGGAGATATTAGGGTAAATTAAGAAAAGGGAAGTGAGGATACAGTTCAAGAGAAAGCCTTTAATTCTTTTACATGGCCCCAGCCTAAGGATTTAGACCAATAAATGTAATTTAGGAAAAAATAGGGTTGACCGTGTTTCTACATTTTATTTGGGTGCATAGTGATAACCGAGTTAGTTTGACAATGCTACGCCACACATTGTCTTTCAAATCATTGTCCTTGTTGTATGTGATTGGCTGAAGCCTTTTCTGTCGCCGCAAAAGTAAAAAAAAATGTTTTAAATGTATTTATTTTTTTTATCGACATCGAAGCGAAAAAAAAGTCGTTTTTTTGCCGCAGCATATTCGCGTTCGGTGTGGAAGCACTCATTACACACACAGCTGATCACAAAATAAAACCATCGCGCGAATTATTCGTGTCCAGTGTGAAAGGACACCACTACAAAATGCAGGAAAAACCCCTATCTACGTTATAGATCTATCAATTAATCAAGATGTTTGCCGCTAACACATCTCTCACGCAGTTCACCCTCTAACGGCACACAAATAACGTTAAACTTTAACAAGTTGATAAGGGACCGTTCGGTATTTATGGAAGGGGCCACCGGAGGAAAATAGGGGAGGGTCATGTCTTTTTATTCTTTGTTGAGGGGAGGGTCATTCAACTTTTTTTTGTCTAGGGGGAGGGTCACCCAACTTTTATATACATGAAAACAGCAACATTTCAAAGTGGCTTGTTTGGTGATATTTTTTTTCATTTAGCTCCATGTTGATCTTGCGTTATCAGCCCCCCTTTGATATCAGATGGGTCTGACCCAACAAAAATCCAGTTTGGCGCTGTTTGACAGTGCGCGCGCACTTCAGTTCGCGCTTAGAAAAAATGCATCATGTCAGAACAGAATGCCAATGAAATGTTTACCCGGCAAAGCTTTAAAGCACGAGCAAATAATGAACTTTTGTGATTGCGAATAAGTGCACAGTGTCCTGTGAGTGTAACTCTACCACTGCATTAACATGTGATGTGAACGTCGAGTTTTACAGTATTGCGACTGAGGCGCCAGAACTGCTGCTGATAGAATGTGCGCTGTAGCACGATACTACCATATTTTAGTTCCATTCTTATTTTGTTCCCACGATGTGTAAGATGTAGGGCTACCACATCTTTAAATTACTATTAGTATTATTTAAGTTAACATAATAAAATACGTAGACCTACACCACAAAAACTAGTTGAGGATAAATTCGTTAAAATTGGGCGATTCCAGTGTTATAGACGTAACATTTGCAGTCAAATCTTGAAATATAAATTCTCCGAAAATGCATTTAATACCAATATTTTGGAGTCAAGACATTAGAAAAATAAAGGAGTCAAGACATTAGAAAAATATCAGTCTACACATTAAATTTTATATTTAATATGAGGGAAATACACATGTGACGTGACGTGACACAAAAAAATCTTTAACTTTTAGGTGGCAAAATATGTTTTAGTAATTCTTCTATAAATTACACTGTGCAAACCAAAAGATATATACCCACCGGATGAATAAAGATCGGCCTCCACAGAACAAAATATTATTTTTATTTTATTTTTCGTGTTCGCATTTATGTAAAAAAAAAAAAAAACAATGTTACGGGCGTGACAGTTCTCCATTACGGACATGACTGCTCTGAAAGCGACTTTAAAAATTTCACAGAGACCTCAAACAGAAAGCACAAAGCCTTTCTTTAAAGTTAATTTCGTTTTTTTATTAATTGTATCTTAATTTTAATCAATGTTTCATCTGGATTTAATAAATAAGAAGTAAATATAGTAGAAAATAGATAATCACGGAGGCGCGGGCGAGTGAACTGGACTCTTGTCTCATAAATGAACCGAAACTCAGCGTAAGGTATGCTACTTGCCTCACAGACCTGAGAAATATATAGAAAGCTTGAAATGTCTACTTTTAAACAGAACAATTCAAAACGAAGGAAAACAGACTGCTTTCTGCTTATGAAATGTGCATTTCTCTCTGGCGCGTTCTGAGAAGATCGCGACGCATCGTCAACTTCATCTTTGCAGTCGACACAGAAAACACTTGTTTATTAATAAACAATTAAAATGTTTCCTTGCTATATTTGACATATTAATAATCATTACTTTTGCTGGTTCTTTGTGACAGCTTTTAGATGCTTTATTGGCAGCTCCACCCACATGTTGAACGAGTCACAAACATCAGCACCGAAAACATGATTTTTTTCAAATCTAAAATCAAAAATCGTGATACGAACCGAATCGTAGGTTTGGTCTATCGTTACAGCCCTAGTAAGATGAGAAAGCAAGAGTTTATGGTTTAAAAAAACAAAAAAACAATGGCTATCTGAACATCTTTACCAAGCGCAAACCAGAAGTAGGCTAATCAATAAATGATCGGGGAGGGTCATGCCTTTTTTCACAAACATTTTGGAGGGTCATAGAAAAATGTATTGCTGGCGAAGGGACGGTCATGTCTTTTTTGACAACAGATCTCAAAACTCCTCCGGTGGCCCCTTAAATAAAAAACGAACAGTCCCTAACAAGTAAATGTTGTGAATAATTATGATTAATGTTTCTGGTCAAGTTCAGTGTTTGATATAGGTGGCTAGTTGTTAGCTAGCAATATTAGCTTAAGTAGAAGTTTCGTCATTCAGGGTAATGTTTTGTCATTTGGTGTAATGCAAATTGTCTGTTACACCACAGTGTCATCCATTACACTGAATGACAGTGTCACTGTTTAGATAACATTATTAGCATTTTATTTATATTTCAGACAAATGAGGGATGTTTAGCACTAAAAGAAAATATTAAACTTTATAAATATTAATGTTTAAATGCATTTTTTTTATGCGTTACTGATTTACTTTAGATGCCCACAAACAAAGAGAGAGTTATAGGCACCGCCAGAAAGTTAATGCAGACCCAGTAGCTAGGGCAGCACTTTTAGCAAGGAGACGAGAAAGGTATTGAGAATTGCAATGTCAAAATAATAGGGCTGGGTTAAAAAGATTGATTTCTCGATTTTAATCGATTCTCATTTTAAAGAACCAATACTGATTTGCAAATCGATCTTTCAGTCTATACTGTTTTCAGTTGATGTTAATCAATATCAGATTTATTTGAAATCGAATCAAATCGTGAAATTTGAGTCAAAGTGCATTTATCCATCATAAAAGTTTATCTATCCATCATAAAAGTGCATCTATTCATCATTGAAGTGCTCCTCATTGCTCTGGGGGGTTAACTAAGGCCGTTCGTGTAAGAAAAATATCCATATTTAAAACTGTATCGACTAAAATAACTAGCTTCTGGCAGACGGCTGTACGCATCGATTTACGGTGGACGAGTAAAGGCGGCCGCACACCGGACGCGCAGCTCAGCGCCGCGCCGCGCCACGTCTAGGACAACTCTCACCTGAAAATCCGATAACATCAGCAATTTTTTTATTTCTGTAAATAAATATAAAACTAAATGTATATTGCAGCACAGGGTGAAGTCCGTATATACATTAACTACGATTTGAGACACACACATGTAAATTTAATATAAAACTATGTAAATGGCGCTCTGTGGCGCGGCAGGATTTTGAACACGGTCCTGAGCCGCCGCGGACAGACGGCGAAAGGCGCCGCCGGTGTGTGTACTCTCATAGACAATAATGTGTTCGAATTTAAAAGACGTGGCGCTGCGCGGCGCGGCGCTGAGCTGTGCGTCCGATGTGCGACCCCCTTAAACCGTGAGCTGTCACACAACATAATGATGAACGCGGAAGCGCAGAGCAAATCACAAATAAGAGTCTAAAACGAGAATTTTTAAAGACAAATGTCGGAGGAGTTTGAGTTTGTTGGCCAGCCCTGTTTGTATGAACCGCGAGAGGCTTTAAGCTTACGATACTCCTACATTTACGTCATACATCGTCAAGTGTTGCTCTTTTGGCGTAAGTTGACTTGCATAGGCCGTCTGCCGGAAGCTAGTTATTTTAGTTGATAAAGTTTAAAATATGGATATTTTTCTTACACGAACACATCGCTTCACTTCAGAAGGCCTTTATTAACCCCTCAGAGCAGTGTGGAGCACTTTAATCATGAATAGATGCACTTTTATGATGGATGGATGCTTTTTTTTATGGACTTAACGTAAACGGCCATTCACTGCCTTTATAAAGCTTGGAAGAGCCAGGACATTTTTTAATATAGCCTAACTCCGATTGTGTTTGTCTGAAAGAAGAATGTCATATACACCTAGGATGGCTTGAGGGTTAAATACAGAATAATATTCTAAACATATTGGGGAGGGAGTGATGAAATTAAAGATGAAAGCAATGTACTTTACAACTGATGTTTCTAGGCTTTCAATTATATCTCATTGTTACAATTACACAGCAAAAGTTCAGTGATATTTCTATTTGTGCATGATAGAAAGCAAATACTGATACTGACATAATGACTTACAATAAATATGGAAAACTGAACTACACGATTGAGGGAGCAGGATACACAGTGTACTCCGAGAAAACACTACGCTTGAGCAAAGAGTGTGTGTATAGGCTACTACAAATGATGGCCGTGAAAGAGACTGTGAACGCATTGAATAGGATATGTTTAGTTGGTGAATAGCATAGGCTACTATTACACAGTAGCGATAACGTTAACCGCAGAATACCAGAATAAAATATAATATTCACTGAATTCATCCACAAATGAATAAGCGTGACGATTCAGGGAGCAGGCTACACAGTGAACTCAGAGAAAACGCTACTGAAGCTCCACTGCTTTCTTCGACCCTCTCTGTCTCTGGTCCTGGGCTGTGCTCACTCAGTGTGTGTGTGAGAGGGGGAGTGGCCAGCTGTGCTCACTCAGTGTGTGTGTGAGAGGGGGAGTGGCCAGCTGTGCTCACGAGTGTGTGTGAGAGGGGGAGTGGCCAGCTGTGCTCACTCAGTGTGTGTGTGAGAGGGGGAGTGGCCAGGGGGAGTGGCCAGCTGTGCTCACTCAGTGTCAGTGTGTGAGAGGGGGAGTGGCCAGCTGTGCTCACTCAGTGTCAGTGTGTGAGAGGGGGAGTGGCCAGTGTTGAAGATTTTGTTGTTTAGAAAATAAGTAATTTAACTATTTTTTGTACACTATTATTTCCTTTCTGTCTGTGTATGACTTTGGGTGACTTTGGAACCTGAGAGCTGTGTGGTTACAGCAGAGAATTCTATTTCAGTAATGTCACATGGTACAAACTATTTCTCAAAATACCTATAGAATGTATTACCATATTTGGGAGAAGGATGTAGGTATATACGTTTGCTGGACAATCTTTCTGCAGGGGTCTTTCTGCAGAGGGTCTCTCGGCTTTGTTTGTTAATAAAGTCTAATATTTCTGGTATCGAAAATCTCTGAAGTCATTTCCCTGAAAAGAAATAATTAACCACAACAAATGGCGACCCGGCAGGACGTGGCTCAGGAGCTGAAGAAGCCACGAAGGGCTCGCTGGTGACTTACACAGACAACAGTGGCCGCTGTACTTTGAGGTGAGCAGTTTTGCTTTTGAATAAGGTATGTGTTAGTCACCAGTGGCCCGGATGTGGTAAGAAAAAGCTTCTCCAAATTTAAAGAACTTAAAAAGAGATGTTTGATATCAGAAATAATTGCATGCATTGTCTTTGTAAATGTCAAGTAGTTGGTAATAGCGTGGGGGAGCTCCCGATAGTGTTTGCCAGTACTTGTTTAATCCTGAGTGGATTCTATAACTACTGGGGATGCTGATTTAGCGCTAAGAGTTTTGACGTACGTACGTAAAAGTTTTGTGTTTGTTCATCAAGTGGGCCTTGAAGGATGATGAGCAAAAAGCATGTACACAGAGGGTTTGAATTCACTGATAAGGATATCAGTTAAGTTTTGTCTTACTTGTCAAGTGGGCCTTGATGGATGACAAGCGTACTGATATAAGGATATCAGTTATTGATGTTTTATACCTGTGAGTGGGCATTGATTGATACAGGTGTAGTTTAGCTTAGATAGATGGTTGATCTGCAGACATTTGTAAGAGGGCCTTGAGGGATACAGATGAGCATGATTGCAGATTAAGTCAATTTCCGGGTACCTTATTACTCTAATAAGAGTTTGCTCAGGGGAATTAAGATCATATGTGACTCTGTTGTGTTGAGGAAGTGAATCACAGAGGTTTATGGAATAGGATAGTTAAAAGTGTAATATTTTAATGTATTGTTCAGATCTGACAGAGTAGAGGAAAAAGAGTGTGTGATATCATGTTGGTGTGCCTGTAGGATCCTGTGTGACTGTGACTGTGGTTGAAAATAAGTGACCTCTGACCCTGGTTGCTTGAAGGGACAGAGAACGTGTGAATGACCAGTGAATGAAGGGGACTGAAATGGTGTGTATTAAGAAATAAAACTAAGGGAAAACAATTGTTTCAAGATATTAACTATATAGAATGTTGTTGTATAAAATAAGTTAAAATAATAAGATATATGTTTAATCAATAAATGTAATGATATATTAATAGATGAATATAAATAAGATTGCACGTGCTTAATATATATTATATCTGAAGACGTCTAAAATTTGTATCTCATTATCCCTGAGGACAGAGTGGAAAAAGTATTCCATTGCAGATTAATAAGTTTGTGTTAAGAGAAAAATAACTGGTGCAGTGCTGAAGGTTAGCAAGATTGAGTGACCAAGTTTCAAAAGTCATGAATACTTCAGAAGTTGATGAGAATAAATAAATAAGAGGAATTCATTGATGTTCATTGAGAAACTAGATTATTGTGAACACTGCATGCAAATATAGAAGAAAGATTGAAGTCTAATTTTATGATAGGGGAAATTATTCAATTGTATTATTCTCAGATCATCAGAGTTATTGCTGATATAGAAAAACAGAACTAGCTTGCTTTTTCCTGCAATGAAGAACTGCTTATTAATAGAATGGGGGAACTGCTATTGTCAACCAGTGAGGTTTTTTATATAAAAAGAAATAGTGAAAAGATGCAGGTTAAAAAGTGGAATGTGATAAAGAACTAATAGCTTATATGTGAAAGTTCAATTTGATTCATGCAGATCTCTGAGTGTTCAAATTGCAGATGGCTTCAGTGTCCTGTGGAAGCAACAAGAGGGCAAAGGGCAAAGACGCAAATGCAGAGAGAAGAAGAGAGAGTGGGTGAGGGGTTCTCAGCTCCCCTCCTGAAGTTGACCAATCAAAAAGACTCAGAAAGACTGAATTAATGCAAAGACTGGAAAAGGTGAAACTTTCACTTGAGACTTTTCCTGAGGACAAAGAGAAATACTGAGATGCAAAACTGGCAGGATCGATTAAAAAGTCCAAACTAAGAAGAGGCAGAGAAACAACAGAGCCTATTCTCCACTCTGCAATGGCCTTTGAGTGAAAGCTAGGCTGGCAAAACATGCAGAGCGACAGCCAAGCTAAAAACAGAAGAACAGACCCTTACGGGGCACCACAGGTGTGACAAAACTTATGAACACTCTAGAGACTGCTTCAAATTTGGTTAATTATTATATTAACGTTATTCATTCTGATTATTCACTGGTCTCATAGCAATTCTTTATATTCTCTGCTAAACTAACCCTCTCTGCTTTTTCAGTAGGTACAAGTCCAGCTCTATAAGAAAAGAAAATACAGAGAAGTGGGTGCTCAACTCACCAAATAGTTAAAACTGAGGCTGGATTTGGTATAGTGAGGGCTATTATATTAGACATATAGGGCAAAGAAAAAGATAGACACAAAATGTCAAAGAATGATTATTATTTTTGTTTGCAAAACCATGATACTGGTCACTCCATCTTGTTTTAATAATTTTCTAGAGATAGATTGGACTAGGAAAAATAACTCCAAAAGTCCCAAAAAATTATGAAATCAAAAATGCTGTCGAAACTGGGATAATGAGATGGAAATGTTGTTGGCCATGGATCCAAGATTAGGTAGAGATCTCCAATTTTCCAAGATTAGGTAGAGATCTCCAATTTTCTTCTTAAAGCAGCTCATGAGCAAAAATAAAAAGAATATGAAAAAGTAGACCAAACAAATGAAAAAATGCATTTGAGAAATTACAATTGGCGGTCTTACTCTCAACTGCACCATACTAAGGCCTATTATTCTGAAATATTTAATCTATTAGAGTTTGAAAAAAGAAAAAGAAAAAAGGGTTTATAACAACGGTGTTAAACTAAACATTAAGATCACTGACACTTCTGAATAGTGTTTGTGTAGCTGTGTGTGACGATGTCCGTCAGACCTTTGGAATTCCACAGCTAAATTTACAAGATCCGCATATAGAGCACAACCTGAGGAAGAAGAATGTGTGATGGCCAATGAGTGACTGAGTATCAATGAGTGAGAGATGGTGTACACCAAGGCAAATCCATTATTTTGCCTACAGCTGTATCTAAATTTGATATGTGGGCCCACAGGGCATATTCTGCCCAATAAAATAATGACCATGGATGGATTTGGTTAATTTCCTGGTCGAAACTGTAGTGACAATAGAAAATAAAATAAAATAAAACAGTACTGCATTTGCGCAGCGCCTAACACATCTGACTTTCCTTTCAGAATATGAAGGAGCATAACACATCTGACTTCCTTTTCAGAATATCATGAAGGAGCTTACGTTTTGTCAAAAGTATGAAATCTTGTCATGTAACTTTAGTCTTTTAGTAAAGTGGGTTGAGTGTTGTCTAAGATGCCTGATAAATAGTGTGCTAACAGTGGGACTCAAAACAATTAGATAACTGAGCTGAATTGACTAATTGTAAAAAGACCCCCAAAAGGGGACAGAACACCACTCAGCCCACATGATCATTTTACAGGTGACAGCAAGAAGGACAATGGGCCAGATGAGCAGATGATTTAATATGTTGTTGTCACTAACTGAACTAACAGAAATAATGAAGGTTTCATTCACAGATGAGAACAGTTCAGTTCCAGGAAGGTTACTAAGACGATTCAAACAAAAAGAACCAGTGACTGCTTTGTCATCTCAGAAAAGGCTTGTGCATTGATCAGCAAACTGACATTTGAGTCCATACCTCTCAACTTAAAATACACCAACAAGCCTCAACCCTGCACAACAGGAAGTGAGGGATCAAGGGCTTGTGCTAGTAACAGCCTCCCTCGCCGTCGAGGGAAAGCCCATTGCAACGGCTCGTAAAGAGTCACCCTGGTGAAACTGAATGATCAACATGAATGCAAAAAGAAGACAAACGACAAGAAGAACTTTAAATGAAAATTTGCAAAATTCTAAAGCTCACAAAAAGTTGTGCAAAGAAGAGAGAATCAACAGAGATGAGTACAAGTTCAAAGTCAACATCAACCAAACTTTATTTTAAGGTAATGTTAAAGTCTTTGAATATACTAGTAGCAACTTAATAATAACCCCACCAGAAGGAAAAATATTGAATTAAAGAATATATCAAAAACAACGTAGAAAAGAAATTATAAATGATTTAAAAAGAAACAAAATAATGAATAAGCGACTAATTCAAGTAATTGTCATAGCATAGTGAGAATTAAGACAAGTCATGAAGGAAAATACAACTAGAACTAAATGACATTTAAAAAAAAAGATCATAAATGGTAGGCCTACTCGAATGTAATTTGTCAATACAGGAGTATAAGTAATTAATTTAAAACTACAGTTGAAAATTAAAGAAAAGATTAACACTGGCTATTAACAAATATTTGATTTCAATGTAAGTTATAAGATTATGATTTGATTCAATATGCTATTGACGAATTAAATGTATTTTAAATGGTGCTAATAGAACGACCACCTCAGTTGTAAATTGTTCGAATTCAATAACAAACAGGCATTATGAACAATTTATATGGTACCAGAGGGGGGTAAGAATGACAGGTTATTGCACAAAAACATACTTTTGAATATTCTCAATCCAGATGCGCATGGTTTTCACCAAGTGCGCAAGGGGGGAGTAAAGAGGGATTAAGAATAAGGAAAGAATTAAAAGGCTAAATTAAGAATTAAAGGAAAATTAAATAAAAGGCATTTCTGGCAATTTCTGACTGTACACATATGAAATTTGTGCCAAAAATAAAGGTAAAAAAGGAACAGTGACACAAATAGGCCATATATCAGTACCAGAAGGACTAATAAAACACCTAATGGATTATATGAGCAAGATAGAGAAAGGTAAAGGCAATGAGATCAACAGAGGAGGGTCAGGAGAAGTCATTAAATATTCCCAGAGAAGTATTCCTTAGATTTTAAATTCTATCAGAAATAAGTTTAGATAATGGGACAGCAGTCATTCCAGAGAAATTGAAGATTAAAATTATTTGTGTGCAGAGACTTAAATTATAGAAAGGAAGTTTTAAGTTATAATGCTTTATGTTTGAAATGATTAAGATTAAAATTAGATATACAGAAAAATAAATGTACGTACAATGAATATGTAAGATAGTATAAAAAGTTATTTTTGAGAGTTATTTTTTTCTAATTGTCTAATGAGTTTATTGAATGACTTGTATGAAGTAAATGTAACATTGCTCTTAAAGCTTTCTTAGTTTGAGTGATTACATGTGACATAATTAAGTTTATTCATGATAGTTCATTTAGAAATTAGTAGAAAGGAAGAAAAGGTATTCAGTTAAGGTATGCTTGAACTGAGGAGCTATAATGAGAAGAAGCTGCAACACGTGAGATTAAACATTTTAAAAATTGTATTTATTGTTTAAATTTGGTAATAAAGTAGACAGAATTTGAAATGTAAAACGTTATAACGAAGCATATTGCGATTGAATGGATAGAAGGTGCACTACAATGTTATGTTTGTTTAATCAACTAAAAATGACTGACTAAAAGATTGATTCTTCAAATTTAAGAATTGATATTCCTTCATAAATAAGAAGCGAATAAAAATGAGAGGAAGTAATTTTTCCCCAGCCCTATTTTAAATCAGAATTCATATGGATTATGCAAAATGAAAAAGCAAACTAAACCAATTATTCTACTATAATCAGCAGAGATTTATTATAATGATTTGTCTTTATTATAATGAAAACAATTACATGAAAAAAAAGTAGAATGACCTATGTTTGGAGAAAAATGAGCAAATACGATTGAGTCAAAAAGTTAAGGAAAACTTGATTTAAAGAATTAGGAATGTTTTCTGAAGTTGCAATATTGAAAGGGGGTTATTATTCTATTGTGTACTTCCCATATCAAGAAGATAATGAAAACAAATTTTAGAGGGCAAATAAATCATATATTATTAAGATTGGGTTTATAAACCAAATTGAGATTTACAATCAATGGACGTTGATGGAAGTACCTCGATTGAGAATGAAGAAGAAAATGAATAAGCCAGATCCTGGGTGTATGTGTCAAAGAGGATATCTACAATGCAAGAACTTTTAATTGCATAAGGGATTTTTATGTTTGACATATTATAACTGTGACAATAACAGACAATGCTGAACCAATTTCATCAACACACTTGTAACAATGTTTGATGTTTGATTAGGGAGGATTCGAGTCTTTTACTTTCTCCATTGAAAGAAAAATAAAGAAAAACAACTGAAAGAAAAAAAATGTATGGAGAAAGATGTTTGGCTCGATTGCTCCTCCAGGAGTGTGGTGGCATAATTTCAGTCATTGAAAATAAGAATGAGTGATTTAATTTAGTCACTAAGGTAGTATAACGGAGGGGACTGGATTTTGAAACTACACTCTGGAAAACGATAGTGAATGTGGGGCTTAAATAAGCCCCAGAGGAGGGAATGTTGAAGATTTTGTTGTTTAGAAAATAAGTAATTTAACTATTTTTTGTACACTATTATTTCCTTTCTGTCTGTGTATGACTTTGGGTGACTTTGGAACCTGAGAGCTGTGTGGTTACAGCAGAGAATTCTATTTCAGTAATGTCACATGGTACAAACTATTTCTCAAAATACCTATAGAATGTATTACCATATTTGGGAGAAGGATGTAGGTATATACGTTTGCTGGACAATCTTTCTGCAGGGGTCTTTCTGCAGAGGGTCTCTCGGCTTTGTTTGTTAATAAAGTCTAATATTTCTGGTATCGAAAATCTCTGAAGTCATTTCCCTGAAAAGAAATAATTAACCACAACACCAGCTGTGCTCACTCAGTGTCAGTGTGTGAGAGGGGGAGTGGCCAGCTGTGCTCACTCAGTGTCAGTGTGTGAGAGGGGGAGTGGCCAGCTGTGCTCACATTAGGCTTGTTCGACTTCATGCAGCTCTGCGCAGACCGATCGGCGGCTGACTTGAAGCAGTGCATGCCGGTTAGAAATTTTGTCCGACTTGATACAGCGCCGACGCCACGTGACTGTGACGTATGCCATCAAAGTACCGCGAGAGCGATTCGAGAGTAGCCGGAGAACTCAGCCAGCGCAGCTTCTCAAGAGCGGCTGCACTGGGCTGCAGGAGGGCTGATGACGACACAGCTGTCCCACGATTGGCCGGATTCACCGCATGACAACGATCACGTGTGTTTCGTGTTTATTCGAACACCTTTAGTTCCTCTAAAGCTCTCAAATCAGTTTATTATAACAGTGAACACTCTTTTCATGTCGTTGTCATGTTATATTGTGTCATGTTTATCAAATTAAAACTGCTTAAAAAACGTAGACTCCACTTCATTGATAGTAGCTTATGTTGAACTTTATTCTTGTTCAAACAGACGCTGTATGAAGCAGTACATAAAGTATTGAATGAAAATGTCTCTGAAACATCTGTGTATTATTTGGCAAATATTGCATTTATTTCACTGCAGCTGTGGTAAAGTATGCAAACACCACGTGAGCGGTCACTACGGGAACCAGAAAGTGTCCGACTTCACGTCTCCGTTTGCAGCTCCTCCCCGCCTGCACGCGGCTACTCTCGCCGATCGGTTACATCCAGCCGCAGCCGATGTCGAACACACCTTCAGTGTCAGTGTGTGAGAGGGGGAGTGGCCAGCTGTGCTCACTCAGTGTGTGTGTGAGAGGGGGAGTGGCCAGCTGTGCTCACTCAGTGTCAGTGTGTGAGAGGGGGAGTGGCCAGCTGTGCTCACTCAGTGTCAGTGTGTGAGAGGGGGAGTGGCCAGCTGTGCTCACTCAGTGTCAGTGTGTGAGAGGGGGAGTGGCCAGCTGTGTTCACTCAGTGTCAGTAGGCTTGTTCGACTTCATGCAGCTCTGCGCAGACCGATCGGCGGCTGACTTAAAGCAGTGCATGCCGGTTAGAAATTTTGTCCGACTTGATACAGCGCCGACGCCATGTGACTGTGACGTATGCCATCAAAGTACCGCGAGAGCAAATCGAGAGTAGCCGGAGAACTCAGCCAGCGCAGCTTCTCAAGAGCGGCTGCACTGGGCTGCACGTGGGCTGATGACGACACAGCTGTTCCACGATTGGCCGGATTCACCGCATGACAACGATCACGTGTGTTTCGTGTTTATTCGAACACCTTTAGTTCCTCTAAAGCTCTCAAATCAGTTTATTATAACAGTGAACACTCTTTTCATGTCGTATGTTATATTGTGTCATGTTTATCAAATTAAAACTGCTTAAAAAACGTAGACTCCACTTCATTGATAGTAGCTAAATGTTGAACTTTATTCTTGTTCAAACAGACGCTGTATGAAGCAGTACATAAAGTATTGAATGAAAATGTCTCTGAAACATCTGTGTATTATTTGGCAAATATTGCATTTATTTCACTGCAGCTGTGGTAAAGTATGCAAACAACACGTGAGCTGTCACTACGGGAACCAGAAAGTGTCCGACTTCACGTCTCCGTTTGCAGCTCCTCCCCGCCTGCACGCGGCTACTCTCGCCGATCGGTTACATCCAGCCGCAGCCGATGTCGAACACACCTAGTGTGTGAGAGGGGGAGTGGCCAGCTGTGCTCACTCAGTGTCAGTGTGTGAGAGGGGGAGTGGCCAGCTGTGCTCACTCAGTGTCAGTGTGTGAGAGGGGGAGTGGCCAGCTGTGTTCACTCAGTGTCAGTGTGTGAGAGGGGGAGTGGCCAGCTGTGCTCACTCAGTGTCAGTGTGTGAGAGGGGGAGTGGCCAGCTGTGCTCACTCAGTGTCAGTGTGTGAGAGGGGGAGTGGCCAGCTGTGCTCACTCAGTGTGTGTGTGAGAGGGGGAGTGGCCAGCTGTGCTCACTCAGTGTCAGTGTGTGAGAGGGGGAGTGGCCAGCTGTGCTCACTCAGTGTCAGTGTGTGAGAGGGGGAGTGGCCAGCTGTGCTCACTCAGTGTCAGTGTGTGAGAGGGGGAGTGGCCAGCTGTGCTCACTCAGTGTCAGTGTGTGAGAGGGGGAGTGGCCAGCGGCTAGAGCGGAAAAAGCCGATGTGTGCTTCTTTTACAGATATATTTAAAAATATATTTTGCATTTCTAATCCAAACAACGTCAAACTTGGCACTGCACTTACTCGTGCCCGTATCAAGTTTGAAATCCATCGGACTAACGGTTCGAGAGATATGCGAATAACACACAGACAGACACACAGACAGACAGACGTTTCTGTAATTTATAGATAGATGTCCAACAAGCAGGGACTGATTAAAGCACGGGCATCCCTCCCGGGCGGGATTTTTACAACCTGGGGGGCCACGACCCCCACTTGGGGTTGCTAAAGATTTACAAGGGGTTTCCAAGCTGACTCTTGTTACCAGAGCGTGTTAATAATAAACCACGATGCAATTTGCGATGCTTAGTATTACAGTTTAATATTTTAATCATCATTAAAACTGTATTTGAATGCAAGGATTTGAAAAACCCACGGCAAATACTAACCAGAGTTTTTTTTTTTTTTTTATGCAAACGAGAGGTTTTACAATCATTACAACCGAGTGCTGAGGGAAATTCTGTGAATGTTTCTCTGAAGGGAACTGACTGCCTTGAGAAAAGTTGGTAATAACTGGAGACTCACCGTCTGTGGGCTTGGACTCGAGCGCATCTGTTCCGGCTGGCGGCTCTACGCTGGATGTGCCTGGATGAACCTGTGATGGCTCCTGCTCAGGCACAAGAGGATGCACTTTGGTTTTGATGCGACGTTTCACAGCCTTCAAAGCTCTCTTGAAGATGTTCTTCCCTGTTGTCAGTTTTTCTGCAAACAACAAATATTGATTAGAAACATCTGTTTTATTAACACAGATTACAGCTCAATGATTCACTTGCAAAAAATCTGCAAACTTGCCCTTTAAAATTTTTTGAAGGACAGCATTATTTTGTCTATTTAACTGAACACGACTTTTGCTTAGAGTAGCATAGGCCAGATAAGGAAGGATTAAGGGAAAAGGAAAGGATTTTTTCCTCGGAAGAGATGAGTTTTCATATTTGTATTGTGAAAAGCACTAGATCTATGGTTTTACTATGGTAAAACGGTATCCATGTTATTTTTTGTACAAACCATGGTTCAACTAGTTATTGCAGTAAACCTAAAGTAAAAGTATGGTAATCATAACTAACTATGTAACCATAAGTTTTGAAAACATGGCTCAATTTGTAGTTAAGGTTTTACTACAACAATCATAGATAAACCATAATTGTTGTAGTAAAACCATGGTTCTTTGTATGGTTTTGCTTCAAATACTGTGGTAAAATGATGATTAACCCGCGCACTGGCCCGGACAATATAACAATGATGTTTTCTAGAGCACCATCTTCTCTATATTGTAAAAAACATTCTTCATATCCAGCCAAGTTTCAAATATAAGTTTCTCCTTATTGGGAAAGTCGCTGGATGAGTGGGAAGTAAACATGCACACGCGCGCATCGCCGAAGCTCACTGCCATATAGCTGATATATATGCTGTGCTACATACAATTCCTAACATTTATGTCGGACTGTGTGTCAGTTCTGATGTGTATTAACTCGGTACCTGTTGTGTGGTCCTCCCAAGCGACTCTCGGGTCAGATGTTCTGCGTTTGGGATTTCTCCTAGCGGACTCAACAGCGCCTCTCAGCGGCCGAGAGTCCGAGGACAAGCTCTCCAGCTCCAGTGCGAAGTTTGCAGGCATGGTGTGTATACTATACACTGAGATTCTGTATCTCTACGAGCTGTGTAGACACTATTTGCCTGTTGTTTATAGCGGTAAACTGCGTTTATAAAACTTTCGTCTGTTAGTGAGTCTGGTAATCGCCGCTTGCCTGAACAACTCATATCCTTCTGAAATTAGTTTTTTTTTCCATGTCGTCACACTGTTTGGAGCACAATAAACAAATTGTAAAAAAACATTTTTGAAAAATAATATTTTATTCATACGTTATGCTATGTCCTCTGTAGTGGACGCCAGGACTAAGTTGTTTAAAAAATAACATGACATGAAATGATATGTATAGGCAAAAACAAGGGGATTTTTTTTTCAATCACCAATACATTTTGGGGTTTCAGGATTTTTTCAACCAAAATTTGTATAAAGATGATTCTCAACTATGTTATGAAAGAAATAACGGAATGAATTGATACACCATTTTACTGTATGCAATATGTGGGTAAAATGGCCATAAATTAATATTCCCATTCACTGCAATGTATCTATAAACTGTATCTAATTTGCACATTAATGTGTTCTTGGAGCAACATTTAATGAAAAAAGAAGTGTAATAATTGGAGTAATAATTGGCAACATTTTAATAATAATATCTAATATTTCATAGGAATATTGATGTATAATTTATTTCCATATTCACTTGTTGTGTCTCTTAAAATGCCTGATAAACATGATGTAAGTCCTGATGTCCTCTACAGTGGACACACGTATGAAATCAATGCCCTGTTCTGGAACAGAAAGTATTTTTTTTATTTGAAACCCCATAACATGAGATGTTGTTTTATGAAATACAATTTGAAAAGTAGTCCAATTTAAATTATAATTGCAATATATTATCATATTTCCATAAGAATGCTACATTTGATCACTAAATTAATGTCAGACATTTTTAAAGACCAAGGAGAAGTTGTTTTCATGGTGAAACCTCCAAACATTTGGTATCTCTGAAAAGTCCTAAATGTGCTCTTTACAGGACACCCAGGTTGTGTCATGTGACATGTATGATGTCAGAGAAATTCACTAAAATATAATGTCCACTAGAGTGGACAAAAGTCTATTCTTGGGTCCCAGGAGGATATGGATCTCGCGCTGCCTGCTGTCACAGCTGCTGCTCTGCTAGCGGTCGAACACACATATATAGTTCACCCAAAAATGACACAAATTTTTTTTTTTTTATTATCATTTGTGACCCTGGACCACAAAAACAGTCACATGAGATTTATACATCATATGAAAGCTGAATAAATAAGCTTTACATTGATGTGTGGTTTGTCATTATAGGACAATATTTTAAAATCTGGAAGGGTGCAAAACAATCAAAAAGTTTTATATATTTACGGTAGGAAATTTACAAAAATATCTTCGTGGAACATGATCTCTAGGCCTACTTAATATCCTAATGATTTTTGGCATAATTTTTGACGTTGCCATGTGATTTGATCACTTATTGGTACTACACGCTCCATAATTTGGCATAAAGGCATGAAGATGAAAGAGATATGAAAAGATTCAGCAGTTCAACTGTTTCCTAAGTGTCCTGTATGTGTGTTTTCACACTGGAAGTTTAGTCCGGGACGGGACACGTTTCAACACCGACTCGGCTGTGCACTTGTTCAGGAAGAAAAGTAACCTTTTACGGTGTGCGGTATACCGATGACGATGCCTTTAGTTCAATAAAACACATATGAATATAATACTTTAATTGTATGACAGAATAGCGCATGGAGAAAAGTCTTCTGAAGCCATTATGATTATTAAAATGATAAATCATGACAACCCAGGGCTTGGCTTTAACACTGGTCTTGTACTTGTCCTTTTGGACAGGTAAATCGGTCATTTACTTGCCTAAGTAATAAAAAGTAACTTGTCCAGGAATAAATATATTGTTTTGTGGAGTAAATATAATTGATTCTGAAACAATAATGTCATCGGTGTTCTATCAGAATAGTTTCATGTTTAAATATGCATATTTGTGATATTTACTCCCCTGGTGTCACGTTTTGGTTTTGTTCATGTCATGTTTCTGTGTCTTGTCATGTGATTCCCTGTGTGTCATGTGATCCTGCCATGTGTCTTGTCATTGGTTAATTGTCTGATCATTGTGTCTTTAGTCTGTGTATTTAAGCTTAGTCAAGTATTGTTTCCTGTGACCACTGTTGTGTGAGTTTATGTCCATAGCTTTTTGTCTTGTTTCATGCCTTTGTTTTATGTTTAATCTTGTTATGTTTTGTTTAAATAAACTGCACTTGGGTTCTCTACAACTTGCCTCCAGTGGATCGTTTACACCTGGGCATTTTTTACCTTCATAAAGTCCGTAAGCTGTGTCCTAATTAAGGGGCTGCATCCTTTGAAGGTTGCGCACCGAGACTCGTTTAAAGGGGAAAGTATAGTCGATTGCGTCACAACTTATGTTACCAGCATGTGATTTTATATAGGCTGGTTTATACTCTTTAGACTTTACTATGTAGCCTTTATTAAACTGACCATGGTGAACATTTTTAGATATTGTTTTTAGGCCGTTATAATTTTTTAAAATCCAGTATTAATGTTACTGCCACTCATCACAACGGCTGTCACCAGTTGCTAGGCGACAAAAATCGTCCCATTGAACAACTCCCGGGACACAGCTTGCAACAATTTGTTAATGTAACAATAGAAATCAGTCTCTGTTCTTGTTCTGACACTAGTAAAGGAATTTTTATCTCTGAGTCAGAGGCCGTCATTGGGATTGGCTTCGTCAGTCCCGAGAAAACTACTGTCTTGACGTATTTTCCAGATCTAGGGAGGTGAGAGGCATAATTTGGGCTCAAGCAAATAAACGTCGCCCCTGTATCAAGCATAATGGGTGTTATCTTGTCCTCTATTTTAACCCATAGGTTCTTGGTCAGCATTAGATGATATCATTGGAAGCTGACCCCTCCCTGTAGGATTCCCTGGGCATCCCTAGTAGCCTTGATCTGGGCCGGGTCATGGATTGACAGGTCCTGACACTTGATGCTGCTGGTTCTGATGACTCTGTTGCCATGGCTGGTACATCTGACCCTGTGGAGGCCCATTTTGGGGCCATGGGTTAGTAGGACATAATCTCTTGGTGTGTCCAGGCTGGTGGCATCCCCAACACATGCCTTGAGGGTCAGGGGTCCTCTGTTGATTGTTGTATTGTCTTCCCCTTCCTCTTCCTCCACCTGGCATTGTATTTACTGCAAGTATCTGATTCTAATGGTTCAAATAAATCAATTAAAGCCTTTGTCTTCCTTTTTTATTTAATTTTTCTCCCCCTATTCCCCCTCCTGTTCGTCCAGAATTGCGACATTTTCAGATGTTGCAGACTGCCTTTCTACCTCTTGTCTTTTTCGATGGATTTCCACCCACAGATACTGAATATCTTTAGGGTTGTTTTTCAAGACCACCATCACCACCAGTCTTTCCGATGTCCAATTGTCTACAAGGACTGGCCTGATTTCTTCTCCCTGCCTGACTTAAAATTCTTTTGTCTCTCTCCCACTTTACTGGCCTTATGCATGAACCCTTCATCAAATATACATTTTTCAGAATGGTTGCCCCTCCTAACTAGGCCAGCGATTCCATGCCTTCCTTTTCAGATATGGGATTAATACTGTGTTTATTTTTATTTCTATAATGCAGAGTGACCTGTGATTTCAAAAGGGTGGTTTTTGGAAGGTTGTTTAAAGTCGTCTTCATCCTTTTTTCTTTTTCTCCGTACTCTCCTATCCTCTGCCTCATAATGATCTCTCACTCTGGTCCACATGTGTTATCTTCAGGCTTAAAAAAAAAGAAAGAAAAAAAAAGCTCTCTTTCTCTGTCACCTCTCTCCCTCATTTCTTTACCTCAATACAAATATTTTTAGTCTACTACGTTGTTCACTCACTCACATTTTTGTAACAAATGAGTTATTGAAGTTAACCCTGTAAGACCCCTTGTTGTAAAATTACAACGTTACCTTTAGCCATCCTTAAAAACAATCTGTTATATTTTATCTTACTTTTTACTACATTTACATAGTCATTGGGTCCTATTGTTCAGTCTCCCAATGCTATTGGATCATACATTTGTTTATAAGTCCCGCCATAGGGCCACAAACTCACACAACCTCTCAAGGATTCCTTCGAACAACATCTCTTTGTTTCAATGGACAAGATTCATCAGATTCAAGTAAAATGTCTTTTATATATTTTTTGGTTGATATTATAATGTCTAGAGCATGTACATATATACATATATAAACTGAAAAACCACTTAGATAAACAAACAAAAACCTTTCTCACATAAAGACAAACAACACGCTTCTCGCGTAAACACAAATGACGCGCTTCTCACGTACAACGCACTTCTTGTGTAAAGACAAACAATGTGCTTTTTGCGTAAACACAGACAAGCAAAAACACTTGATTCATATGCACTGCTTCTTAAGACCTGGAAATTACCCTCCGTTTAACTTTTTAGGTTCTTTTTTTGGTGGAGCCTTTTATTTAAGGCAGTCACCAACCGGGCGCCAGCTCACCAGACAAACAAATATAAACAAAAATTTGCTTAACTTATTTTTATGGCGCCTTTGTTTTGTGAGGCCTCTGCCAGCACACCCACCGTGGCCACTCCTCAACTCCTCGACCCCTCGTCCACTCCTGGCTGGAGCTCGCCAATTATGTTGTGACAAATGGAAAAAGTCGCTTTTGGTTCAGGTCTCAAAAAGGAGACAGAGTCGAAGTTCCAGGTCAGAAGAATTAACGTTAGCAACAAGCAACAAAGTGAGACGCCAGCTGGCCATCTGAAGTTACCATTCCCAGTCCTCATGTCTTATACCTTTTTCTTATCTCTAGGTGCCCAGTGGGCACGCTCATATCTATCTCTTCTTCTTTGTCACTCCTTGTGGCCTTGCCACCATTAGAAACATCTCCCCCTAGACCTTCTTCTATTGGTGGAACATCTCAAAAACAACATGTTTTTCTTCCAGTGCATCCCAACACCTGCATTTACAGATTTTTGGGTACTTTTCCATTATTTTATCCTTGTGACCCATTTTCTGCTTGGCATTAAAGCATTCAGACTTTAACATGAGACAAGGGAAATTCTCCAACAGTACTAGTTTTTGCTCACCCTCAAAAATGGACAATTTTAACATGCTATACAAACATATCTGTGTGGTATTTTGAGCTAAAACTTCACATACACACTCTGGGGACATCAAAGACCCATTTTACATCTTGTGAAAAGGACATTATACCACCACTTTAAAGAACAGGGATCTATCAAAGTCTAAACTTCATAATGTTTGTGGAAGTGTATCATGGCATGGACAAAGGAGATTTCTGAGGACCTCAGAAAAAGTTGCTGTTGCTCACCAGACTGAAAAAGGTTACAAAACCATCTCTAAAGAGTTTGGACTCCACAAATCCACAGTCAGACAGGCTGTGTACAATGGAGGAAATTCAAGACCATTGTCACCAACACTATGGAGTGGTAGACCAACAAAGATCACTCCAAGACGCAAGAAGTGTAATAGTCCACAAGGTCACAAAGGATCCAAGGGTAAATTCTAAGCAACTCTCAACTCTCAGGTCTCTCACATTGGCTGATGTTAATGTTCGTGAGTCCACCATCAGGAGAACACTGAACAACCATGCTGTGCATGGCAGAGTTGCGAGGAGAAAGTCACTAATCTCCAAAAAGAACATTGCTGCCTTTCTGCAGTTTGCTAAAGATCATGTGGACAAGCCAGAGGGCTATTGGAAAAATGCTTGGTTTCACTTAATTTGAATGGTCCCTTTAACACATTCTGTTGACTATAAGTAATGTTGCACTTTAAATCTCATTAGAGTGTTAGAAGAGTATTAGTAGACTGGTAGGGTTAGGGTTAGAGTAAGTTGACATGTAGTTGAAAAGTTACTTATAGTTAACAGAATGTTCAAAAGGGACAATCAACATAAAGGAGTAGTAGGAACCTTGGGCACGTACCTTGAAAGCCCCTAGTGCTTATATTGTAATATAATTACATAAGAATTGATTTACTAAAGTTATCTTATCTCAAACAATATAATAAAGTTCATTAATTTGTATTATTAATTAATGTACATTTTTATTAATAATTCCTGCCGTATTTATTCGAATGACAGCACGTGATTAATTTCAGCCAATGAGACTGTTGGACGTTTGCATAGCCAATGAGCTGATGACTCAACCAGCTGTTACTTCTTCTTTTTTTGGCTCACTTTTGGAGTTTCATGTCTTTTATTTTGTATTTTCTCACAGTCATTGTTCCTCTCTCTGTGTTTAAGTAGCCGTAATGTTTCCATTGTCTCCTGTGTAAGCTTGTTGTATCCATAGATATCATATATAAACGCTAGATGTCTTATTTGCAGTCACTTCCAGCATCACCGTTCGGCCATCTTGTCACAGGCAGGCTTAATGTAAAGTGAGTGATCAGCACGCACACAAATCCTCTTATCTCGCTGAAATCTTGACGGATTTACAAACGGTTTGGTTTCTTACAAACGTTATTAACGTGGCTATAATTCAGAATGCTTGAACATGTATGTTATAATTATTCATATGTATGCAGCAGTGTCATAATTACATCTCTGACGTTTATAACAAACCAAACCGTTTGAAAATCGGTTGAAAATGTAGCAAGTTATGGTTATTTAAAAGTACATGCAGCATTAAACGAGCACCCTGTGGTAAGATGGCCGCCACGTGCGGACGTCGACCTTCATTGGCCAGCAGCGCACACGAGACATCTAGCGTTTATATATGATATCTATGGTTGTAACTGCTGTTTGTTGAGTTTTTGGTGTTTCTGGTCAAGTTTATGTTGCCAAGTCTTTGTTTTGTTTTTATATCTGTTTGAATATGTATCAGAGCTTTAGCACACACACAAAAAAAATCGTTCTGTTATGTTTGTTTATTAAAAAAAGAAATAAAAACTGTATTAGCACTGCATCTCCAAGCCGTCCCGCGGGAGGTTTAAATAGCGGAAGTGACGCAGCAGGTTAGAAGCGGCCGTTGGTTGTGTTGACATGGAGGCGATCAAACAAAAGTCTCTCGTTAGCCTGAGCTCCTGTTGTCCGCGGCGAGTGAAAGCCTTCCTTCAGTGAACTATGATGATATTTGTCAGAAAGCCTGTGTGTGTGTGTGACAGGAGCTGATGATCTGAGAGAAATGAGGAGGAAAGCGAGTGTTTTGAGACTCAGTCCGAATGAGGAGGCGCAGCTGGTGCGCGAGGAGCTGGAGAGCCGGAGGAAACTGCGCCTGCAACAGGTCAGAGGCATTTACATACATACATAAACTATAAACACAACTCTGACACACACAACCAGTCCTATCGCAGCAGGTCAGAGGCATTTACATACATATATAAACTATAAACACAACTCTGACACACACAACCAGTCCTATCGCAGCAGGTCAGAGGCATTTACATACATATATAAACTATAAACACAACTCTGACACACACAACCAGTCCTATCGCAGCAGGTCAGAGGCATTTACATACATATATAAACTATAAACACAACTCTGACACACACAACCAGTCCTATCGCAGCAGGTCAGAGGCATTTACATACATATATAAACTATAAACACAACTCTGACACACACAACCAGTCCTATCGCAGCAGGTCAGAGGCATTTACATACATATATAAACTATAACACAACTCTGACACACACAACCAGTCCTATCGCAGCAGGTCAGAGGCATTTACATACATATATAAACTATAACACAACTCTGACACACACAACCAGTCCTATCGCAGCAGGTCAGAGGCATTTGAAGTCCACTATAAACACAACCAGTCCTATCGCTTTAAATATCGAGTAAATTGGTCCCAGTTGGCTTTGGCTTGAACACACTGTGGAAGAAATACTATAAATGTGTGTAAAATGTAATTTAGTAATGTATTTTAGTCCATTAATGCCCCCCCCCCCCTACTTAATGTATGCCTACTGTGTAACGTTATCACTTATTTGCACTTATTTTAAAGTAATAGTTCACTTAAAAATGGAAATTCTGTCATCGTTTAACTCACTGACCCTCAAGCTGTTTCAAACATGTATGAGTTTCTTTCTTCTGCTCAACACAAAAGAAGATATTTTGAAGAATGTCAGTAGTAATGGACAGTTCATGGACCCCGTTGACTTCCATAGTAGGAAAACAATTCTCAACTGTTTGGTGGTTTATACTGGCATTCTTCCAAATATCTTATTTTGTGTTGAGCAGAAGAAAGAAACTCATACATGTTTGAAACAACTGGAGGGTCAGTAAATTATGAAAGTTGTAATTTTGAAGTGAACTATTCCATTAACGTAATCGTTTTTATTAACTTTCCCCCATATCTCACACACACTACCGTTCAAAAGTTTGGGGTCATTAAGATATTTAATGTTTTTAAAATAAGTATCTTCTGCTCACCAAGGCTGCATTTATTCGATTGAAAATACAAACAAAAACAGTCATATTGTGAAATATTATTCCAGTGTAAAACATCTGTTTTCTATGGGAATATACAGTAAAGTGTAATTTATTCCTGTGATCAAAGCTGAATTTTCAGCATCATTACTCCAGTCTTCAGTGTCACATGATCCTCCAGAAATCACTCTAATATGATGATTTGATGCTCAAGAAACATTCATTATTATCATCAATGTTGAAAACAGTTTTTTACATTTTTATTTCATGATGCTATGATGAATAGAAAGTTCAAAAGAATTGCATTTATCTGAAATCTAAAGCTTTTGTAACATTAAACACGACCGTTCAAAAGTTTGGGGTCAGTAAGAATTTTAATTTTATTTTTGGGGGAAAGAAATAAAATAAATCAATACTTTTATTCATCAAGGATGAGTTAAACTGATCAAAAGTTACAGTAAAGACATTTATAATGTTAGAAAATATTCTATTTTAAATAAATGCTGTTCTTTTGAACTTTCTATTCATCAAAGAATTTTGAAAAAAATTCAGTTTTCAACACTGATAATAATAATGAATGTTTCTTGATCATCAAATCATCATATTAGAATGATTTCTGAAGGATCATATGACACTGAAGACTGGAGTAATGATGCTGAAAATTCAGCTTTGATCACAGGAATAAATTACAGTTTAAAATATATTAAAATAGTAAACAGTCATTTTAAATCGACATATTTCACAATATTATTATTATATATTTTTTTGTCTTTTATCAAATAAACGCAGCCTTGGTGAGCAGAAGACACTGCTAAAAAAATCATACTGACCCCAAACTCTTGAACGGTATGTGTATATAAATCTGCCTGCCTTTTCCCCCCACAGTTTTTCTCTAGTCATTTCCCCAGACCCCAATTTGAACATCCTAGCAAATATAATAAAGAATTATGTTTATGCACATTAAGCCATCCTGCTTTCAATGAGCTCCTCAGGCAGTCTGGTTATGGCTGAGCGATACTATCGAAACTTTAACCCTGTTTTTTATATGGTGATCATCACCTAATAGCAATAGTAGGATCGTTCCCTACAATTCAAGTACATTTTTTATTTTTGTATTGCTTTTCACAATACATAGGCTATATTTTTAAAGCAGGTTTACATAAAATTCTCGTGTTAGTTTAGGAAGTCTTCAGCGATGAAGAGATGAGTGACCACATTGTCATAAATTAACAACCCCTTACAGGTTTCATAATCCTCACTATCACCAGATAATGAATAAATAACACAACCTACAACTCCTAAAAGTATGTCCAATTGTATCCGCATGCATAAAGTGCACTCACGTCAAGCTAAATGGCAAATCTTGGCTGCGGGATTGTTTCGTTGCATAGCGAAGAGATGTGGCCAAAAATGATCACAATAATAAAAAATAAAAAAAATCATATCAGTCGATATCGATAATTATCATGATAAATGTCAAATCTTTATTTCTTTCCAGGCACATTTTTGCTCCTAAGAGAAGTTTGTAGAAACCACACAGACTCTATATTGTCAGAACATGACAAACACTCAAATTGTAACAACCTCATTTTTTTATATTTTATGGTAAAATGTACATATTCTGATTTGAGTTTTATCAAAATGAACCATTGGTCTTCCATAGTAGCATCGATTTAGATCATAACCACAGTGTAAACCACACATAGCACCTCAATGCATGTAATGTCTATGGTTTCTATGGTATTGGTATGAAAAACGGTAGCCTAAATACACTTACTTGGTATAAATGCACAAACTCTATAACTTAACCACAAAAAATACTGTATCTTATATTCTGTTACTCCTTTAATACATTAATAATATAATAAAATTCTAAATGAATATCCGACATTTCTGCCACAATACCATGGTGTATTTAGTGTTTCTACAGTAAATCCGTGGTTAAATGATGGTGATTTGTAGATTCCAAAGCCTCCAGACTGTATCATTGCGCTGTGTTTCTCCTGTTTGTCAGCGCTGTTTCATCCGCCTATAAACTAGTTTAAATCACTGAGAAGTTCTCGCTGGATCTCGCAGTGCTGATTTGTGCTCGCGCGACATTGATCAGCGAGTGGATCTCACGAGTGGATAAATGGTTCGTGTAGCGCGGGTCAAATGAGTAGCGCGGTTTCGTTCCGCTTTTGGCGCATAAACATTATATTGAACGTTTTATCAAACTCTTGTTATCGTTTTAACGAGGAAAATTGATCGCGATAGTTATCGTTTTATCACCCGGCTCTATCGTTGCATAATGTAAACTAGGGATGTGCACGAATATTCACATTTTCTAATATTCGATCTAATTATTTGAAAAATAAAATACTATTCAATTTTTTTACATTTTAATTTTCACATTTATAATTAAATGCACTGGGTGGCGCTGTGGAGCGTGTTTATTGTATTTGATCACATAATGTTGTCTTCTGCCTCGCAAAGTTTGGAATAACTTAGATGAAAATATTACAAAATGGATTATTAATGAAAGTGAGTTATAATATCACCACCACAATGAGAAATCACATGAGATCCAAACACCAGTCGACCGAGGAAGCAGCTGTCCATCACTGCAGTAACGACCACAGGCAAGCGCAGTGTGCTGTTTTCAACTAAAAGAAAACCTTAAGATGTATAGTAAGCTTGTGTATATTGCCTAATCGTAAGCTTGTTCAGAAATGGTGACAAAAACGTAAAAAATAACGTATTTCTCGTAAGACGACATTTAAACAAACGAATATTAGACTTTTTTTGAACCCGAATATTCGAATACAATATTTTTGAAAAATGCCCATCCCTAATGTAAACTATATTACGTCCTAGCTCTAAACGTGACTACAGTGCATGAAGATATTCTAAACACAGACATCATGATTCCTGTAAAGCTGCTTTGTAACGGTGTGTAGAGTTGCAGATTATGGGAAGTATGGTTATGTGTGTGTGTTGGCCTCCTCTGGCCTCTTACTGACGCGGTGTTTGTGTTGGGCAGGTGCGCGAGCAGGAGCGCTACATCGCGCGGCAGGTGCGCCGGCAGGTGCAGGAGCGCAGACAGCAGCAGCTCCAGATGCTCTCGGACTCACTGCAGCTCGAGTGGCAGCAGGAGCACACGCTCAAACTACAGGCCTTATCCACACTCTACCAGCACAGCCTGAGGACCGTCGGACACGCTCACCGCAGCGCACAGGAGAATGTGAGTGAGTGAGCGGCTGAAGCACCTTGAGTACTTCAGCCGGGACTGTACAGTTTGTCTTTTTCAGGCTGCTTACACTTGTATTTAAAGGGGACCTATAATGCAAAATTCACTTTATATTGTTTTTGAACATAATTATTAGGGTTCAGGGAATAAATCGAAAATTCAGAAAGATCCTCCACTATACCTTTAATTCAAATTAATAGCTTTATTTTGTCCTTTCTTATAGACAAGGTTGACCGAAGTTAGCCACTCGTTTCAACAGAGCATGAAATGTGCCGTTATCTATGATTGTTGAGTGTCGTAACATCCCTTTCAAGTGAACGCATGGAAGCGACGTGAGACTGAAAGCCCTGAAAAGCCCTCGCGCTGCTCGTATACTGAGAGAGAGATAAGACCGTAGAGATGCATGATTCATCTTTAAAAGACTGTGATCTCGATTCAAACACCCACACGATCTTCTTCCACATCGTCTGTCTATTAAACTTTGACAAAATCATATTGCAACATTCAAATCTGCATTGGCGCTGACCCAGAGAGAGTCGTCATGAAACAGCTTCACTAATTACTCTTTTCAACCTCATAGTATCATTATTTCTGTGATGCAATCATGGAAGATAAAAGTTTAAAGTTCAGATATAAACACTGATGTCTACAGTAGCGATCCAAAATAGAGTAAATCAGCTTTTGATAGAAACATTAGCGCTTGAAATTACGCATTTTATCGATTACACTGTTTCACCACTAGGTGGTGACAAGTGACTTAATTTTATTTATTGAATAATTTATTCAAGGGAATGTAGTGCTGTATGATGCTTCTGAAATAAAACTCAGAAAGATGCGATGAATTGTCTTTGTAAATACGACTAATCTTATACATTGCAATTTTGAATCGCATTACTTGGGCACCAAAGTATCGTGATAGTATCGTGTGCTCAGTGTGTGAACAATCACCCTATGGTGGTAAATATCCATCCACTCCGTTTGTTATTTCCCCCATAAATCTGCAGCATGAACGTGAGTCTTCAGTTGCAGGTGAAGGATCCCTTTAATGTGTTGTGTGCAGGAGCCTGATCTGGAGGCGTTGGCTGAGAAGAGTGTGGAGAGGCAGGAGCGAGCGGACGAGAGACATCGGGAAGCGCTCCGAGAGCTCAGCGCCCGCAGACACGAGGAGGAACAGCAGCGCTGCAGGTCCGTGCACAAAGAAACACCCTAAAAACGTGATCCGTGCCACTAATGGCTTCAAATGGAAAACTGTTGTTTCCTTGCATAAGCTTTGTCATGTTCATGTGATTGACAGGCTCATTGAGGCTCGGAGGAAAGCTCTGGTGGAGGAGAAGCAGCGAGCAGTGAGAGTGGCCAGTCTGCCGCCGCCTCCGCCAAACCCAGTAGAGGTACAGAGCCAGTCACTCTCGGGTGTTAGAGAGCTGTTAGCACACATGATGTCATTACTGTGATGTGTTTCCTGTCCCAGAGCATCGGGAAGGCCACGCCACGGCCACTCAGGTCCGCAGCAGCAGAGCTCTTCTCGGGCACACACAGTCACATGCCTCACACCGCTGTGGACAGAGAGACACACACCGAGCAGCAGGTACATGCATGGAAGCAAAAATATATCATCTTTGATTAGAATATAATGTGGGTATGTATTTGCTCTGAAATGAAACTTTTCCCTCTCTAATAGAGAGATTATCTTTTCAATCAAACTGCTACAGTTTTCTAGCCAAATAGATTCAAAGGTAGGGTAGGGATGCACCGATACGACAATTTTGTCTGATAATTCTTTCCATTTGAAAGCCGTTAACCGATATATTGGCAGATAAATCTAAATTCAAATTTTGCTATACTTTGAGAGCCTGTATACATAAACAAAAGGCTCACCATTAGAAGCCATGTCTCAAACACTTCAACATAAATCAAACATATACAATACAGTAGCCGAGTTTGAACCAGTGTAAGATTCCTTAACTTTTAAAATGAATTTGACACTCCTATGGCCAACTTTCTTTATTAAAAAATGGTAACACTTTATAATAAGGTTTCATTTTGGTAGCATTAGTTAACATGAACCAAAAATTAATTAACAATACTTCTACAGCATTTATTAATCTTAGTTAATGTTAAGCTCAACATTTTATAAGACATTTTTAAGATCCAAAATTGTATCTGTTAACATCAGTTGATGCACTGTGAACTAACATGAACGCAAATATTTTAACAACTAACATTAACAAAGGATATTGCTCTATGTTAGTTCATAAGCCCTATTCGCACGTGATAACTAATACCTGGTGACCTCTAGTCATTTGTAATAATTTCAGAGGTTGTCTATGATCTTAATTCCGTGCGAATCGGCCATGTCGGTAATTTGTAAAGTAAAAATTCCCCCGCAAATGACCAACCATATTTCGGTGTACACCGAGGTCCTGTGATAATATTAGTCCCGTGTGAATCGGCATCTCTGTGATTTGACGGGGTCGTATAGAATTTCCTTCAACTGAAGTAAATAATCTATCTATCGCAGGGTTCCTCAAACTCGGTCCAGGAGGGCCACTGTCCTGCAGAGTTTAGCTCCCACCCTGATCAAACACACCTGAGCAAGCTAATCAATGTCTTCAGGATCACTAGAAACTCACAGCTAGGTGTGTTTGATCAGGGTTGGAGCTAAACTGTGCAGGACAGTGGCCCTCCTGGACCGAGTTTGAGGAACCCTGATCTATTGGCTTTGATATATATCGGCATAATTTTCTTATTGGATCGATAACATCAAAAATGAGCATTTATCGGCCGATATGGATATGTGGTGGATATATCGTGCACTCTTGCGTGACTGGTGGATGCTGTGGTGTTTTCTGCTCAGCCGAGCGCTCGACAGGCCGCGGCGCTGGAGCTCCAGCGGGTGGAGGATCTGCGGCGAGAGGGAGCTCGTGAGAGGCAGGAGCAGCTGGAGAAGGCTCGTCTCAGGGGGACACACGCGCTCCGGAGAGAGCAGCACACACAGGTAGAGCCGCTACACCTCACGGCTGAGTGTGTGTGTGCTTGAAAGAACACCACAGACACAGTGTAATTAGTTGGGTCATCTATAGCAGTTCCATGACTGTGGAGAGCGAAGGTTTGTTTCTCACTGGATTTGTCATCTATAAAGGTTAAAGAAAAAAAATTTGCCGGGGTGCCGGGAAAATGTGGGGAAATTTAGTGAGCCTTCTAGATCCAAAATGGCTGCCGTCAGCCAAGCTGGAAATTGCAGAATAAAACTGGGAGTGTTTTGCCAGATGAGAAGTTCATCTATGTGTCTTAGATGAACTTAGATGTGTCTAAAGCACTTTGAATGGCCATAGTGTATGAAATGTGCTACACCTCTCTGTGTGTGTGTGTGCAGGATCGTGCGCGGCTGCTCTCCGAGCTGGAGAGACTGCAGACGGCTGATCTGCTGCGCCGCAGACAGGCGGTCCACAGTGTGCCGCCGCAGATCTTCCAGCCTCTCTACAGACAGGAGGAGCTCCGGGACGAGCAGCAGCGGGAGCTGGAGATCGCCTTTCAGGACGTGTACACGCAGGAGCGCAGTATGTACTGGCACTTCACTGCCAAATTACAGATGTTTCAGTGGCAGATGAGCTCTAGTTAAAGGATTGTACTGAGTCAGTGGTGTTTGTGCTCCAGACATGAACAATCATCACTCAAAACCTGTGTGTTGTTGCTCTGGAAGTGAAAATAACACGTGATGGCCAAGTATAAGTATCTATCCAAGTATGGTAACCCATACTTGGAATTTGACCTCTGCATTTAACCCATCCAGTTAGTGCGCACACATTAGGAGCAGAGTAGTGAGTACACGCACCCGGAGCAGCGGGCAGCCTGTGTGGCACCCGGGGAGCGATTGGGGGTTAGGTGCCTTGCTCAAGGGAACCTCAGTCATTTCCTGCCGGTACTGGAATCGAACCAGCAACCTTTGGATCACCAGTCCAACTCTGTAACCATTAGGCCATGACTGCCCCTGTGATGATGCTACTAGGGCTGTCAAAATGGCCGAAAAGATAAATTAGAATTTCTTGCTTTAATATTAGCAAAATTCGAATTATATTTGAGTTCTTAAGGCAATACTTGCCGGCAAGCGAGCGCAATAAGCAAATATAAACCAAATCAAGTATCGCATCTTTTATTGAAATGACATTCACTTTTTAAAGTGCATTAACTTTTGAAACAAATATTCTTAAATAAAATTTAATTTCCTTAATGCTAGGAAGATTAGGTTACAATTCTGCTCGTGCATCAGCAACCTGAGAAAACACTTCAACAGACAAAACAGCAAACTTCCATTCAGAAACTATCCACTTCTTCTCAGTACACTAATGCATATTAAGATCTCTTCTGCATATTGACTGCTTTCCATCATTTGATCTTCTCCAGAGGTCAAAGGTGACGTGGTGCTGCAGCTGATACCCGAACCTCTTCCTCCTCTGTCTGCTGCTAGTAGTCATGACGAGGAGCTGGATGTGACCCTTGACCCTGAATGTGCACCTGAAGGGGAGGAGCCTGATTCCCCAGTGACTGAAACAACCGGTGGGCAGCCAATCAGAGAGCAGCGTGCCAGATCTGCATTGACGGGACGGCGGTGATGATGATATTCTCTCTTGTTGTTTGGCAGATCCTGGTAGACGGGCTCTGAGGAGACTGCTGGACCGCATCAGGAGCCAAAGAGACCGCCAGCGGGCCGCTGCTACAACACTGACGTCACACGAGGCCGAGGGAGACGCTGATGTGGAAGTCGTGAGTGTTGAAACGGGATCTTTGAGCAGCCAGGAAAAAGCACCAGAGGGCAGTTTAGAAGAGCAGACGCCCAGCCCAGCGCACACTGACGACGGTAAAGCTTAGCATTGTTCATCTCTTGCACAATGTTTTTAAGGATGTACGTTCACGTTATACAATAATTCTGGATATTAGAGGAATGATACCAATATTTAAGTGCTTACTGGTTTAAAGCATTCTGAATGAAACTTTCTTGGCAACAACATTTGTTAAATCAATATCCTACTCAACAGCATAGCCTTAAAAAATGTGTAGTTGCCTAATTTTGCTTCCACACTCCACATGAATACTTACATGCACCTAATAATAGCACACATCTGTCAAGGCTAACGTTTGAGTAAAGTGGCTAACGTTAGGTTACTTCTGACATGTTTAAAATGACAAGAGCGATGAATGATAGGCAAACATGTGGTTTTCCCGCCTGAAGTGATCACCACATGGATGCCACAATTCCTTTTTTTTTTTTTTTTTTTTTTGCAACCGATCGACTAATTAAAATTTGGTCGACTAATTCTCTTCTCATCGACTAATAGGATAATAGACTAAAAACCAGAAACGGTGCGTATTATATTGTTCTGCTTGTTAGCGGACTCATTTCAGTGAAATGGGTAACCCAAGTAAAGGACACATGGATTTCTCCAATCCATTTTACTATTCCTGCCACACTTCCATGGTTACAGTAAGTGTTACTACATTAAATCCATGGTGAATGTTGCTGATCTGTGGACTTCAAGCCTATAACTAGTTCATTCATGGCTCAATGTTTCTCCTGGTTTCCACGTCAGCGCTGTTTGATCTAATCGAGATCTACGGTTAATAACGGAGAAATTTGAATGCTTCTCACTAGATCTCGCAGTGATGTTATTACTTCTGTGGCGAATTCAAATGCTTTCTTCACTGGATCTCGTAACAGTGTTGCTTGATCAAGATCGGCTCGCGCTGCTCTGACATTGATTGTCCAAACTGATAAACGGTCCGTGAAGCACAAAATAATGAGTAGCGCAGTTTCGTTCCACCTTCATTACATTTGCCATTTGATGTTGGGCAACGTTGTGATCACACTGGCAGGAAAAATGGCCTAACGAATCGTTCGGTTTGTAATGCGTACCGAACCGAAAGCCTCATACCAAACGGTTCAATACGAATGCGTGTATCGCTACACCCCTGATTAATAGTGTTCAGTGTCACACTGGCTTGTGTCTGCTGCTGATTAGTCCTGTGGTGTCGCTGCTCAGGGCCTGACGTGAGCGATGAAGCTGTGGTGGCAGGAACGCTGCTGCCGCCCGAGGAGCGGGACCAGCCGGAGCCAGTGTCCGCCGAGAGCCAGAGGAGAGCAGCCCACGTGAGTTCACTCATCACAGTCTGTGTGTGCTTTACATGGGGCGTTTGGTGCACATGATGCGGCTCCCGTACACTATAGAGCAGTGTTACTCATTGCGCGGCTCGCCAAGCTTTAATTGGTGGCTCGCATGGCGGTAAAACATGTGGTGATATGATCATGCAGTCGCCACAGATATTTCATAAAAACATTAAAAACAAGTAGGGCTATAACATTACATTACAAACTCAAAGTGTCAGCTCTATTACAAATCATTTAATAATCTCGTTTATCAAGAGAACATGTAAACACTTGATTGATTGAGAACCGGAACTGAAAGGACGACGTATGACGCGCTGAACGAGCCGTTCTCCTGATGAATAAAGAGTCATATAAATGAGTGTCCTGTCATTCTATAATTCCCCTTTCACTCAACATCTGTGAAGTGGAGCAGGACAGCGTCCCACCAGTCCTTGTTCTTTCAGACTCTCATCCACAGACGACTGGTTTTGGGCATGTTTACTGCGTGATAAATACAAACAGCACGGCACAACAGTTCATATGTTCATAGTCTCCAAATTATCACCAGAATTGGATAAATATTAAGTCTGCTGTTTAAAACAAATGAAGAACCAATGTAGTAGAATAGTTATTAAGCGACAACAGCGGGAAACTTTGTATATTTGTGCAGTGTGCGCATGTCAAAAAATCTATTCCGATTTGAATCTTTTGACTTATAACCGCGCACATCAACCCGATCATGCATCACATCACGATCACTGCGTTCATGTAAACTACAATACATTCAGATTCATCAGTCGGAATGAATTCAGTCCAATTGAAACAAAACATCCAGTCTCTGCGGAGATACCAAGTATGGTGGTCTTTCCAGCTCTTAACGCTGCATGTGCTCTTGGATGGTTGGATACATGATGGGCTAATGTAGAAAAATATAACTTAAGATCATTCTGGGTTGAATGTATTCTGGAAATCCTTAAGGCGTCGTTCAAGCGGCTGAGCTGTGATGTGAAACTACCATTACCTGAATGCTTGTGAACACACACGCTTCATGAGGGTCTCTACACTTGAACTGAGCTCAGTCGTCATTCTGTTATGGTTTTTCAAATATTCCCTTTCTTGTAGTGTGTAATAGAGCTGTTTGTGAATGTAAAAGGTATGCAAAGTTTCAAAGATCAAAGTGCACGACAAATAGTTATAGTAGTAGTAAAAGAAAAAATGTATCCTGAACTGCTCAAATGAGTCATCACTAAGGCACTTACTTCCTGTGACTTGCCTACGAAACGATGTAATGCATTTGCATAATGCCAGCCTATGGCCTTCATTGGCTGCCTGCGAACGACATCTGCCCTGCAAACTACAGCCTGTTAAACATTGAAATATACATCAGTAAATCATGGTAAAGTTAAATATTATATTATAATTATATTTTCCCACAAATATAAATGAGTCCTCATATACATATACACACTGCGCTTCGAGAGGGATGTGAGATTATTAGGATTTCAAAATTTTGCAGTAAAGGATGCGAATATTGCCGTTAAAAGTGAACGAAAGGAAGAAAGGTTTATAATCCCCTTTCGAAAATGGCTTATATGTGAGTGAAGATTTGGGAAAGAGAAAACATTCCATGTTCAGTGGAATAACTAATGGCATATTGTTAAATTTGTGGAGAATCAGAATACAAAGTCAACAAATGACTTAAATGCTCATGTTTCCCATTTTGTGCACATATCCAAATGTTTCAATGGTTGCGCTGTAACATTTAATTGGCAACCTATTATTTATTTTGTATACAAAGCTTTGTGTTTCACGCGTGTCATAATATTCACGTGAAAAACGGCATTCATTCACATAAAAAAAAAAGAAAAAAGTTTTTGCCGTACCACCGCCGTTGTCTAGTTCTAACCTCAGAAGGATGAGTCCAAAAAAGGTAAGAATCTTTAAAATGGCATAATATGGGCATTAAATTAAGACTCCAGAGTATCTAGCCAACTATTAAAAGTTCTATCTTCAGTATAAGCGTAACACTGAGGTCCTCAGAGGCCATTTTCACCACGATTGGTAGTGGTCTGTCAGTAGACCTGTAAGGTGTTGTTGCGTGTGTCCAGGAGGCGGCGCTGTTGAGCCGACAGCAGGAGCAGCTGGCGGTGCTGGAGGAGCTGGAGCAGAAGCGGCGTGAGCTGGAGCAGCGCCTGAGAGAGACTCAGAGGAGCCACACACTGCAGGATGATGAAGCTCAGAGCCGTCCTGGGCTCCAGGAGAGCGCAGCGCCTCCAGAGGTGCGTCTGTTCACACACCTCCTCAGCGAGTGTGGGCCGGAAACGGCTGACACCATAACTCGGCACTTGCACAAAAAAACTTAAATGAAATTCCCCAGAAATGGGAAAATTCAGTTGTGACTTTCCATAAAAATGTTTATATTAGCTGCGTTTCCATTACAGATTTGGACACAACTTTATAACACTTAACTATGTATAACATACAAACTCAGTGTGAGGGTTTAGACTTATTTTGAAATGCAGATGAACAGTTTGCATATTTAGAAACATGTTGATGTGTTCTCCTGTGTTGGCGTTGGTTTATAAATTATTTGCGTTACAAATCTGATGATATGCATAGCATTATCTATGCTGTAGTAGGTTTTTAAAATGGTTTTAAAGGAACACGCCGACTTTTTGGGACTTCAGCTTATTCAGCGTATCCCCCAGAGTTAGATAAGTCAATACATACCCTCTTCATCTCCGTGCGTGCTGTAACTGTCTGACGCACCCACCGCTAGCCTAGCTTAGCACAAAGACTGGAGGTAAACGGCTCCAGCTAGCATACTGCTCCCATAAGTAACAAAATAACGCCAACATTTTCCTATTTACATGTTGTGATTTGTATAGTCATAGTGTGTACAAATAACAAGGTCACATGAGACACAGCCATCTTCTAACCGTATACATGTGTGTGTGTGCAGGTTGATGCGGATGAGCCGCACACGCAGAGACTCCATCAGTACCAGCAGAGACTCCTGCAGCAGAACAGGTCAGACCGGCTCAACATCAGCAGTGATGCTCGTGATGCGGCAGATGTGTGACGCTGTGCCTGCGCTCTTCCCACAGGCTTCACAAGAAGAGCGTGGAGGAAGCGCGGCGACGACTGCAGGAGTATCAACACACTCTGAAGCTACGAGCGTCACTCCAGCAGCCGTCAGTGAGCTCAGAGACCGTCAGTGACGGCACACGCTCGCCTCTTCCAGGAGGAGAACCGGCTAGTCCACCTCCAGCTCGCCCTGGGCAGACACGGGTCAGTACTCGACTACGGTCACGCTTGTTGAACACCATCACCATTGAAAATGTGACATTGATTGCATGCAACAGTTCAATAAACAGTTCAAATGAAGTCGCTTGCATTTTAGACGCAATAGTGATTGTTTTTGTTTCAACAGCGAAAATAGTTCACAAATCGGTTGTCAAAGATTCAATGACTCATTCATATACAACGGTCTCATTCTTGAATGAATCAGTCGTTTGAACGAATCGTTTGAATGAATGACTCAATGACTCGCTCATTAAGACGGTCGCCTGACGCCATTTACTGACGATTTAGTGTTATGTTTAAAAGTAGGGATGTACCGATACCAGTACTCGGTTGTTGGTCCGATACTGTACTCATACTCGTAAAACTACCCCGATACAACCGCACCCGATACCACTTTAAGGGGCCGTTCACATATCGTGTCTACCGCGCCGCGCTCTACGCCTCATTCGCGCCGCAGGAATTTTTTACGCGCGTAACGCGTCTTTGCATTGACTTAAAGGGATAGTTCACTTTGAAATTAAATGTTGGTATGTTTTAGCTTACTGCAAGGGCATCCAAGATGTAAGTGTCTTTTTTTCCACAGTAGTTTCAATTTTGATATTTTTAGGTCAAACCGTTCTTGTCTGTCAGTCATATAATGCAGGTCTGTGGTCATTATCTCAAAGAGCATGCACAGAGTCCAAATTAAAACAATTCCCCATTGTCCAAATTAAACAATTCCCCATCGTAAGTCCACATTGATGGCCTAAGACACGAAACGAGCGGTTTGTGTGAGAAAACGAACAGTATTTATATCGTTTTTACCTCTTGAACACAGCCGCGTCCAAGTGATCTGAGAGCGCGGGCGGGTATAGATATATACAATAGATGTCGCCTTGGCTACGGTTTCCAATGAACTGCAGTAGCCACGGCGACATCTAGTGTGTATATCTATGCACCAGTCTGCGCACACGTCACACAGCAGGATGCGCCCGCGCTCTCAGATCACTTCGACATGGCTGTGTACAAGAGGTAAAAACTACGGTGGCCGAGAGAGCTCAACGCGCTGCAACTGAAGAAAACACATGCAAATAGAAAAACACCTGCAAATTAAGAAAACATCTTCATCAGTTTCACAACACATGTGTGCTCCAAATACTCACAACACAACCAAATACAGAAACGCTCTGCAAAAGTTCACAACACAAACAAATCAGAAACGCGCTGCAAATAGGACAGAACACAACGGAAATGTTTCCGGGGAAGCCAATAAGTGACGGACCCGACTGGGACGTGCTTACAGCTGTCTACTTTAATTTTATTTTATTTATTATTTTATTTTTGTTGCAAAACATACAGAGATTACACGTTTATGACATACAACTTTGTATAGCCTACAATATACAAAATGTATTTATAATATGTTTAATGTCATAAGAATACTAATCAGAAAAGAACAAGCTGAAGACTAAAATAAATTAAAGAAAAAAAGATAGAGAAAAAGAACATGAGGGAAAGATATTAATATATACATCAGTTACATTGTACACATTCATGGTATGTTAAAATAAGTTTCATAAGAAATTATAGAATGAAGGGTCCAAATCATAGACAGTAGGCTATATAAGAGGTCCAAATATGAGACGGCGCTGCGTTGTCATGGGAACATCCCAGGTGAAAATAATGAGGAAATTACATTGGCTTTCGTTGCTCCCTTCATCAAGTCCGTTCCAAACGGCTACATAATGGCACACAAGTGCCCCGCTCCCTCCAAAGTGCCCACTTCAAGGGCTCTGCCGTCTGCCCTTTTAAGGGAGTAACGTTAGGGCATAGGTAATGCTCACGAGCAATAAAAAACGTCCCAGCCGGGTCCGTCACTTATTGGCTTCCCCGGAAACATTTCCGTTGTGTTCTGTCCTATTTGCAGCGCGTTTCTGATTTGTTTGTGTTGTGAACTTTTGCAGAGCGTTTCTGTATTTGGTTGTGTTGTGAGTATTTGGAGCACACATGTGTTGTGAAACTGATGAAGATGTTTTCTTAATTTGCAGGTGTTTTTCTATTTGCATGTGTTTTCTTCAGTTGCAGCGCGTTGAGCTCTCTCGGCCACCGTAAAAAACGATATAAATACTGTTCGTTTTCTCACACAAACCGCTCGTTTCGTGTCTTAGGCCATCAATGTGTACTTACGATGGGGAATTGTTTAATTTGGACGATGGGGAATTGTTTAATTTGGACTCTGTGCATGCTCTTTGAGATAATGACCACAGACCTGCATTATATGACTGACAGATAAGAACGGTTTGACCTAAAAATATCAAAATTGAAACTACTGCGGAAAAAAAGACACCTACATCTTGGATGCCCTTGACGTAAGCTAAAACATACCAAAAATTAATTTCAAAGTGAACTATCCCTTTAACATTGAAATCACTCGCGCCTGACGCGCTATTCGCGTCCGGTGTGAACGCACCATTATGTCGCACGGGTATATTTGTGGCAATAGCCAGCAAAACATTGTATGGGTCAAAATTATAGATTTTTCTTTTATGCCAAAAATCATTAGGATATTAAGTAAAGATCACGATCCATGAAGATATTCTGTAAATTTCCCACCTTAAATATAAAAAACATAAATTTTTGTGAATGGATGCAGCACTATCGCCAATAGAAATGGACAACTTTAAAGGCGATTTTCTCAATATTTCAATTTTTCTGCACCCTCAGATTCCAGATTTTCAAATAGTTGTATCTCGGCCAAATATTGTCCTATCCTAACAAACCATACATCAGTGGAAAGATTATGTATTCAGCTTTCAGATGATGTATAAATCTCAATTTGAAAAAAATTACCCATAAGTCCAGGGTCACATATGCAGATTTAAATATCAAAGCTGACTGAACACTGATGATATTGCTTCAGAATAAATTATATTTACAACACAATTTATAAAAATGTCCCCCCGGATAAGCTACTTTTTTTACTCGGACAAGTGCGTGACAGATTTGCTTGAAACATGAAAAGGCTTAATGTCTCACCATCCTCATCGCACGCCCGCTTCACTGCATCTGTTTCCACAGCAGGCTCTCCTCAGCCCACCTGACCCCTCGCTGGATGCCCCTGCTCCTCTTCCTGCTCCCGCTGTGGTCCTGGAGCTCCTGCGCAGCCGGCTGCATCCTTCCTCCGGTCCCGTCGGCCTGGTCCAGAGCGAGGTGGAGGAGGCGAGGAGACGGCACGTGAGGAGACAGCGAGACGTCCTGCAGGCGCTGATCACAGCAGACACACAGGTGAACCTCACAGGAGGAGCTCGCTGTCTCTCAGTGCACTGATGATGCTGTCTGAGAGAGACTACAGCAGGAAAGATTTCTTCTGCTTTTACTTGTTTGTTTTTACCAAGCACAAAGAGAGTTCACAAGTAAATAAGTTTGAAATAAAGAAAACTGCTTTTAAGAAGAGAGTTTGGTGATTCACACACTATGTTGTAAAACTTGATAGTGTTTTTTTATTTATGATCAGGGTTTGAAAGTAACACCCTCTAACCCCACATGCGGGTAAACATCAGCTGTGGCGGGGAACGCTGTCAAATCACGAGCCAATCTGGCGTGTTACTTATGTTTACTCCCTTAGCTGGGGAAGTTTGTGTGTAAGTCAAATCTGCGCAGATTTAGCGCAAATACTCAAGTCATGAGTCATCATGATGTTTTAAATACAGCGCATATCTGGCTTACTTGAACACACTCGTCACTACGCAACAAATAACAGTGCGTTTGTTCATTTGCATTGAAGCAATAGCGAATTTTAAAATGCATTTGGTGAACAGAAAAGACATTGTTATTTTCCAACACCCTACATGTTCTGATGTTCTGATTAATCTGTCCAACTAAAACACATTTCTGGTGATGAGGATGAAAGAGGAAGGGAGGAGATGCTGGATGACAGGATTTTGTTCGAATAAGAAATGAATGTATGAAATCTTCTTTTTGGCTAGTAGAAGTTCTGAATGGCCCGTAACTTAATTTAGTAGCAAAATTGGGCGGTGAGTGAAACTTAATTTCAATTTATCGACTGTGACTTTGCACTGTAATATAATAGATCCAGACACACAGAAGTGAGCATGGTGTAATTAACCCTTACAGTGAACCTCTGCTCCCTCTGGTAGGCTTCAGTGTCCAGCTCTAGTGGCGCTCAGACGGATCACATGACTTATAACACGTTGCTGAAGGCCATTGAAGAGGCTAACGGCCCTTCCAGACCCCCGACAGCACCCATCCAGCGGGACGGAGACACACCGGCCCTCGCTAACGGTAAACACAGGCCTCAATGGGCACTGACTTCACAGATTTCACCAATCAGTTTCAGAATCAGAAAGAGCTTTATTGCCATTTGATTCAGATTCACAAGCTTTTGATTGGATTCCGATCTTGATTTGATCATTCGTTTGGTTTGGTTATATATCAGGCAAAGTACATGTCAGTTTTACTTGGGGAAGAAAATCTCTCTCGACTAATGATGTACATTACACAGGGAACCCTGTCTGTTAGTACATTTCTATAGTTTTAAAGGTAAAATTATAAAAAATACCTTAATTGATGAACATATTCATTATATTTTTACTTAACCTCTTAGCGATATGTAATGAAGTGCTTATATCAAAATGCTCTAGAGTTTCATTGCTGAACTATAAACATTTAAATGGTGAAATTTGAATGTTTGAATATATCCTGAAAACACTCACACTCACACTCACACTCACTCTCTCACACTCACACTCACTCTCTCACACTCACACTCACTCTCTCACACTCACACTCACACTCACTCTCTCACACTCACACTCACACTCACTCTCTCACACTCACACTCACACTCACTCTCTCACACTCACACTCACTCTCTCACACTCACACTCACTCTCTCACACTCACACTCACTCTCTCACACTCACTCTCTCACACTCACTCTCTCACACTCACACTCACTCACACTCACACTCACACTCACTCTCTCACACTCACACTCACTCTCTCACACTCACACTCACTCTCTCACACTCACACTCACTCTCTCACACTCACACTCACTCTCTCACACTCACTCTCTCACACTCACACACTCACTCTCTCACACTCACACTCACACTCACTCTCTCACACTCACACTCACACTCACACTCACTCTCTCACACTCACACTCACACTCACTCTCTCACACTCACACTCACACTCACACTCACTCTCTCACACTCACACTCACTCTTTCACACTCACACTAATGGTTCTGTGTGTGTGTGTTGTAGACACTGTGTGTGAGCCGGCCCCAGTGGCCCGTGTGAGAGTGAAGCCCCCGGTGTCTCGTGCTCCCGCTCGTCTGGTGTTCCTCCAGCAGATGCAGCAGCACGAGCTCAGCGCCATTCAGGAAGTGGACTCGCCCCTCAACATCAGCCTGGACACAGGTACGCCAGCAGCTGACGCTCCGGCAGGTGTCATGCATCATATCCTGTCTGACCTCACGTGTGTGTGTGCTGTGATTGGCTCCTGCAGAGCTGCAGTCGTCTTCTGCTGATGTGAGCGAGTCCAGCAGTGCGTCTCTGCCCGCGCTCGCCTCTGCCGGCAACCACAGCTCGAGCGACAGGTCAGAGGTCACGGGCAGGACCAGCCGCATGTCCTGGAGAGACACGCTCCTGCAGGACTCCACGGCCTCGCCAGGTACATGTACACAGGGGTCGATCTGTTGTGTGGATTTGACCGTTTCTAAGCCCCTTCCCGTAGTTAGACGTTATTACTAGTTACTAATTCTTTTGCTGTCAAAGTTCTCATTCTTTTCAAAAATAATTAAATAACATCTGGATAGACTGCATATGATTTGTCAGCCCTGATTTATATGCACTGATTATGATTTGTCAGCCCTGATTTATATGCACTGATTATGATTTGTCAGCCCTGATTTATAATCAGTGCATATAAATCAGGGCTGACAAATCACAATCAGTGCATATAAATCATACATTTTTACTGGTTAATTTTAGTAAAAAAAACACAAAAACGCATTGTTTATTAACGCACCCGGCTCAGACCTGTGTAGGTCATGTGACATATCACACAGTTGAGTGGTGAGGAAGATGATGCAGGGCAACAACTCACTGCGGGATGGAGCCTGTCAAATGCAGTCATATGCCCCTAAAATTCAAGATATTGGGGCAAAAATGGCACGTATGAGTTTTTGTCTTGTCTTTATATCATTACAGTGACGAGCGCAATATCATACAAGTGCTGTTTTTGTCCCGAATAGCACAAGTGCAAATGTAATATTGATTTTGTACAACAGTTCAATAAATAAGAAGTTAATATTGTTATATTCTAGACACAATGTTTGTCTGTTTTTGCTCTATTTTGCCCATGAAAACTTTAATTAATCTGCTGTGGCTTTATAGGTAGTTTAATCGCCACATCATGTAATTAAAATTGAAAACTTGAATCGCTTGACAGCCCTAATTTATATCTAATAATAAATATATAGCCACCAAGGGCTCCAGGCATCCAATCCAGTACAGGCAAAGAAGTGCATGATGGACAGGTTTGACACTTAAAACAAATGCTTTTAAACTTGTAATGTTTAAGTTTAACAAAGTGTGAGTTGATGACTTATACCGTAATAATATAATACTATATTGTATAATAATAATAATAATAATAATAATAATAATATTCTACTAATATAATACTATATTGTATCATAAAATATTATAATCCTAAAATCAAGATCTAAACTGAAATCATATTTCTTCAACTCCCTCATAACAGTTTTATTGAAAAACATTCAGAATCATAAAAATAAGTAGTTTAATTAACAAATGTATATTGTGATCTATAGAAAATCTCAGTATTTAGTTTGACCGAGCTGTGTTTCACTGCAGATGGTTGTAGGGCTGCTCGATGTATCGCTTCAGCATCGATATGCGCATCCGCGATCGTCACATGCCAAGTACGTGATCCGCACGGGCCAGCTGCTCCTCGGTTCAGAACGCGTGTGTTAAGTCTGGTCAGGCATCAAGCAAGAAGACTGTGACTCGTGTGATGTTTTCTACAGACACACACACACACACGCACGCGCACTGACAGCACGTGAACACCCAATTCAGTTCTCTCTTTTGAGCTTAAACGGACATGTGTCTTAAAGGGACAGCAGCCTAATGCTCTCGCAGCTGTTGTGTCTCCAATGGTGATCAAACCATTGGATACTGTTAGATTGACCTGAAAAACATAAAGCACTGCTTATTTTAATTCCATTGTCTTTCTTCCATTGTATTTATCGATGCTTGTCATTTGTTTATAATTTTCTATGCAGATTCACTCCCCCACAAAATCACCCCGATTATTCTAGAATGAGTAAAATAGAGCTATGAAAATCATCTGAGTAAAATAATTTTTATATCGCAGAAAAATGTGTTTTTGTTTTCAATATCATGCAGCCATAGATGGTTGTTTGTGCTTTAACACTTCCTGTTAACTACTACTTCTCCTTCTCAGGTCCGTGCCTCATGAAGCTCCAGCAGGAGGTAAGACTGTCTCTCTCACTGCAGATAACGGCTCCTGTAACACACCTGACGTCACTGATGAACGCTAACTCATTCTGAGATCCACAGTTTATGGATCAGTGATGAAAACTAGCCAAATCTGAGCGTGCCGTCACACCAGTGATTATGCTAAGAGAAGCTGATGTGTGCGTGTGCGTGTGCGTGTGCGTGTGCGTGTGTGTGTGTGTGTGTGTGAGAGTGAGTGTATTTGAGCAATGATGAAAGCGTTTTGTACCTGAAGTACATGTGAATTATGCATGTTTGCTAATGAAGGTCTCTACACTTGAACTGAGCTCAGACAATTAGCTGATGATCTGTGTGTGTGAGAGAGAGAGAGAGTGTGTGAGTGTGAGAGAGAGAGAGAGAGAGAGAGAGAGAGAGAGAGAGAGAGAGAGTGTGTGTGTGAGAGAGAGAGAGAGTGTGTGTGTGTGTGTGCGCGAGTGTATTTGAGCAATGATGAAAGCGTTTTGTACCTGAAGTACATGTGAATTATGCATGTTTGCTAATGAAGGGCTCTACACTTGAACTGAGCTCAGATGATTGGCTGCTGATCAGAGTGTGTGTGTTTGTAGAATCACACTGTGTAAAACTGTTCTGTTTGTTTGCTAGCGGTTTAGCGCTGGCTGTCCATCATCTGTTGACCCAGACTATCTCTCATCCACTACGATCTCAACGGGAAGCTACTTCACTAGTGACCATGAGCCAGGTGTGTGTGAGCAGTTACATTCACAGACAGAGTGTGAACATTAGGGATGGGCATTTTTGTCAGTTTTTCATTTCGACTTCTCAATAGGTCTGAAAAATTTGTACTCGAGGGCGGGGCGTGTGCGTCAATAAAAATATTTGATTGTTGTAAAACTATACCTTTTAATATACACCCTTTAAATATACCTTTAACCTCATGGCTTTATGCATGCAATTGTAATGGAGCTGCAATAAACAGTCTGAAAATATATATCTAAATGCCAATTTAGATGCAGCTTCTGGGAGAAAAACATGGCCGTCGTAGCCTAAACGTTTGTGTAATACATTCTGTTGAATCAAACAAAACATTTCTTTCTAAAGCTACTTTTAGTAATATCTATTTTATGCTTTTCTCATTTAACACAATAATGACTATCTTTTGAGTGTAACTTCTCAGCCAAATTTGCCTTGCGATAATTTAATTAGAAAAATGTTGATCGTTTGACAGCCGTAATTTACCCACAAGGAACCTCTGCAAGAGTGAATGAACACTGGTAAACTGAAACGCTTTTTAAATGAGATTAATCAAAGCCTTCAGAAACACTTAACCTAAAGAGAGTCCACAACTGTAGTTCTGAAGTGTTGTAGAAATATTTTGGTTTTATTTAGTACTTTCTCATGAGCTAAAATGTTATATTGACTGACTGTTTGCCATTTTAGTCATTGTACTGACTTCATTCATCAATAACCATCATGTGTTCAGTAATTGATGAGTGAATATTGATTAAATCTAATATTTTATATATATTTTTTATTTAAAACAATATTTTAAATGGTTAAAAAAAACAACTTGAAAATGTTTTATTTGTCTTTTGAAATGTATGCAATCGATTAATTGTCAATAATTTAATCGAGAAAAGCAAGGTCATGCGTGCTGTTTGACCATTTTACGTTAAAATCATGATTCATGATTATAAGTTTGCGTGGCATTCGCAGCCTTTTGTTTTGTGCAAATGTAAGTTGTTTCATAACCAATCAGAAAAAGTGTCTATACAATACCGGTCAAAAGTATGGAAACGTTACTATTTGTAATATTTTTATGCTCATCAAGTCTACCTTTTAAAAAAAAAAAAAAAAATATGGTAAACTAATATTTGTGAAATATTTTTTATAATTTTAAATATAGATATTCTTTGAATAAAAAGAACAGCATTTATTTAAAATAGAAATGTTTTTGTAACAATATACTCTAGGGGTCAGTAAAAATATTGTCTTCCTATATATATATATAAATAAATCATTGTTTTCATGGTCGGTCGTCGCTGGATATAAATATAAATTGTATATAGTTTTTGTAATCGGTCGTTGCTGGTACGGTCCGGTACTCTAGCCCATCCCTAGTGAACACATGTCCTGTACGCGGTCTGTTATCCGCCAGAGGAAGAGATCTGCCTCTGAAGCTCGTGTGTTCCTCAGAGGATTCTCGTCTCAGTGTGGATCCTGATGTGTGCGGCCCGTCCCCCGCTGACCCGCCGCAGGACACGAGCGGTTCTGTGCAGCGCATCATCCACAGATACAGCCAAGAGCTCCACGCATCACTGACACATGCAGGTAAACACTGGCTCCTGTAGCGTGAGGTGTGTGTGTGCACGTGCAGAACACACACGCTCGCGTGTTCTCTGTGCAGGAGCGCCGATCACTAGTCCAGCGGGTCAGTCCTGGTCCAGTGCGCTTCACGAGGAGCTGCGAGCTCACATCTCAGCTCCTGGTGCCTTACAGACGCATCACTTCATTTTACTCGCAGTTAAAAATGAGCAGAATTACAGCTGCCGCAATTACTTTACCTACTGGGGGAAAGTGGCACTACATTTATATTTGCTCCCGCTGCATCAAAGATCACATGAACAGTCACTGCACAGAGTAAATCCACTGGAAATGGCAGACATTCACCAATCCTCATTAACCAGCTGAGTGAGCCGATGTGAACAAGAGGCTCATTGTGCCGAGTCTTTGTGAGCTCATGCTGAAATGAAGTGCTTGACCGCTCCACTGAATATAAAGAGTGCTCTCTGCTCGCTTTCTGTATGTAATCGTGTTGTTTTTCATGCTGTTAAGAGGACCAACACACACACACACACACACACACACACACACACACACACACACCGCAAAGTTTTAGGAGGGACAGTCGGCTGAATTATAGTTTGAGTCATTTACAAAAGTGGGCTGGTGTGGATGTGCAATTTACATTTAATTCTAAGAGTGACACACAGTTGCACCGCACAAATAGTATTTTAATGTAAAATCTGTTAATTGACATTAATAATTGCAACTGACTTAACGATTTAAATGAGTCAACTCAAATAGCCAATCCGAGCGCTGCCCTGAGAAGCTTTGTTATCTGATTTGGCAGTCAAGCTTTACATATACAAACCTCTTCTTTTCTTTCTTTTTTTTTTGCCAAATTCTTTCAACTATGGTAAAAAGGGGTTGGCACATGTAATTCAAATCAAGAGTGGCTGGTTAATGAAGTTTCATAAGTTTTTGTCTTCAGTTAGAGCAGACAACACATGGGCTTCATCCAAGATACTACAAGTGTTCATTTTGTCTTTGTTATATTTAGTTTGAATTTAATCTTTTTATCTTTTATCATATTTAGTCAACCTTGTTCTGTTTTTGTCAAGGTTTAGTCGACTAAATGCCCTGTGCGTTTTAGACAATTAAAAAAACTTAGTCACATTTTCATCATGCTGCATAATGGTTAAATTGATCATCCTGGTTATTTTGCTCAATTATAATCAATTAAAATGAAATGTTTAAATATTTTTACATTTCATTAGCCTGGAGTTATTGCTCTGTCATCTATAAGCACAAATCAGGAGACTGTCCACTCATACGCAGGGTTTATTTGACCATCTGGTTTCCTGATTTATTACAGCTATTTATCATATACTGGTAAAACAAGAAACTTCTCTCAAGTTAAAACAGTGAAATTCCTAGTAATCCAATAAATCCCCCCTTAAGTCATTTAAGACTGCTCTTATGAGGATACTCGCACAACTATGGAAAAATGCCCGTTTTGTTGTTATAATTTATATGAAAAATATAGTTTATAAAGCGAAGTCCTCCGGTACATCAGAGAGTGAGCGACTCGTGCTGTTTTGTTCGACAGACCTAGACTGAACCCGCCGTTGAAAAGCCATTGTCATGGTTCACTAACTGCTGCATAACTACTGGCATTTACAATATCAAGGGAAATAATCATCCTAATCAAGCAGCCATATTCTGAAATTACATTAAAATAAGAAATTCAATGTGGATTTATTTTATGTTTTATACTGCAGTCTTATTCTGATAGTTGTTTGGTTTGTTTTTGTTTGTTTTTAGGTGCTTTCCAGCCACTTCAGCCCCATCCAGACATTGACTCCTCTTCATCTTCCTCTTCTTCATCTAGAAATGTAGTGAGAGCCGATCAGAGCCGTCAGGTGCCACGCATATGCATGTTTCTTATTTACATTCTCCTGACTCTGTTGCCATGCTAATGTCTTGGCGTGGTCATTTCAGGGCTGGAGTGAGACCGTGACCCGGATCCTCGAGCGCCTGTCTGATCAGTTATCCATCAGACCCGGTGAACCCCCGTCTGAAGCGTCCCCTCCGTCGTCCTCTGACCGGGACAGGGCTTCAGACTCCAGCCACTCCTCTGCCGGTCACTCAACCGGCTCAGACTCGCACTCGAGCGTCGAGCTCCATGAGTCTGTCGTGAGCCAGTTGATTGGCAGAGCGTCAGATATGGGTTCATCTCAGGTGTTTGATCAGAGCAGCACCCACACAGGTAATGATGTGAGGCTTTGGTGGCGTCTCTGCCGGTGTGTTTCATTGCTCTGACTGTCGTTGTGTTGCTTCAGCTGCAGTCGTGAGCAGCTCCGGTCTGGACCGGGCCGCTGAGGCCGGGTCACTGATGTCACCTGCCTTACAGCACTCAGACGAGGACAGGAGTGCTTCTACTGACGCCCCACACGGTAACTGAAAGAGCAAAAACACTTACAAGGGCGTGTTCACACTTGTCAACTTTTTCTTCTCAATGACGCAGACGGCGCTTTTTTTTTAGTAAAGTAAAAGCTGGCAGCGTTTAGATCCTGTAGCCTACGCCCGCCAGTTTCTGGCAAAAGGGAGTGACATTTGTTGACAGCTGGTTACGGTATTGATAACTTGTCGTGCGAATGTATGAGTTTTGTTGGCAACACTTTACAGTAAGGTTTATTAGTTAATATTAATGTATGAACTAACAATGAGCATTACATCTGTTACAGTATTTATTAATCTTTGTTAATAAAAATCCAGCTGTTCATTGTTTGTTGATGTTAGTTCACAGTGCATTAACTAATGTTCACAAATACAACCTTTGATTTGAATAATGTATTAGTAAATGTTAATTAAAATGAACTAATATTAATAAATGCTGAAGTAGTATTTATTCTTAGTTCATGTTAACTAAGGTAGTTAACTGAAGCCCCTTTCACACAGAGATTCTGGAAAATACACGGATAAAGTGACCCGGGATTTGACCCGTGTTCGTTTGATTTTGGTTCATTCACACTGCCAGTGATGTTCCGGAATCAGAGAGTGCGTTCACACACAACCCGTAAAAATGCCGTAAAGACACGTGACATCGATGTGACTTGTAATCTCAGCAGCGTCTTAAGTTTGCTTATGAGCTGCGATCTCTCTCTCTCTCTCTCTCTCTCTCTCTCTCTCTCTCTCTCTCTCTCTCTCTCTCTCTCTCTCTCTCTCTCTCTCTCTCTCTCTCTCTCTCTCTCTCTCTCTCTCTCTTGCCACGCTTGTGCATTTTTTTTCTCTGATTCGATCATAAAATTGCGTATTACGTACCGTTTCACAGCTAGTGAACGATCCCGCGCTTCAGCGTCATCACTACGACACGGCATTATTACGGCTTTTGTTCACACAGCGCGCGTTCCGGGACTGAACACGGCAATGTTACTAGGTCCCGACCCGGCATAAATCCCGGGTCGAGTTTGCGTTCACACAGAAGGCGCTCTGGCAATTTGCCGGCAATTTCCCGGGTTCAAAGCGCTGTGTGAAAAGGGCTTAATTAACAAAACAGTAATGCTTTACAATAAGGTTCAAGTAGTAGATGATGCACTTACCCGAACAACCAAGGATCTGTCCAATCTGCTTTACATAGTACTGTGAAACACGTTTGAAATATTTCTCTTAAGTTTACTGTAGCGGTTCTAAACATTACTATAGCAGTACTAAAATTGGTAGTTCCTCGTGCAATTCTTCTGCTGCTCACTGTTCTTCATCTAAACAACAGTGATGACTAGTAATTTGTCTCATAACGTCGCATTTTCATATCCAGTATGTATGTGCATATACTGATCCTTTCCAAAAAATTTGAATATCATGGAAAAGTTTTTATTTCCATAATTCCATTCAAAACGTTAAACTTCCTTAGATTATAGATTCAGGGCCCACAACATAAACGATTTCAAGTATTTAGTTGTTTATTTGTACATTATTTGGGCTTCCAGCTCATAAAACACACCAAAACAGGATTTCAAAAAATTAGAATATTACATGAAATCACACAGTAATTACACAGTGATACCATGGTCATTGAATCAGGTTTTGGTTATTTTGGCAGTGTGGGCAGGTGCAAATCCTGCTGGAAAATGAAGGAAGCATGAAGTGCTCTGAAAATGTCCTGGTAGACGGCTGTGTTGACTCTGGATTTAATAAAGCACAGTGGACCAAAGTCCTCTTTTCTGATGAGAGCAAATTTTGCATCTCATTTGGAAACCAAGGTCCCAGAGTCTGGAGGAAGAATGGAGAGGCACACAATCCAAGATGCTTGAAGTCCAGTGTGAAGTTTCCACAGTCTGTGTTGGTTTGGGGAGCCATGTCATCGGCTGGTGTTGGTCCACTGTGCTGTCCACTCAACACAGCCGTCTACCAGGACATTTCCAGAGCACTTCATGCTTCCTTCAGCAGACAAGCTTTATGGAGATGCTGACTTCATTTTCCAGCAGGATTTGCACCTGCCCACACTGCCAAAATAACCAAAACCTGGTTCAATGACCATGGTATCACTGTGTAATTACTGTGTGATTTCATGTAATATTCAAATTTTTTGAAATCCTGTTTTCATGGGTTTTATGAGCTGGAAGCCCAAATTATGTACAAATATCGTACAATATGTACAATACTTGAAATCGTTTAAATTGTGGGCCCTGAATCTATAATCTATGGAAGTTCAACGTTTTGAATGGAATTATGGAAATAAATAAACTTTTCCATGATATTCAAATTTTTTGGAAAGGGTCTGTATATATTAGGGCTGTAACGAAATGTGATATGAAACTGAAATCGCAACACTCAGATCCACGAACCTGTGTCGCGGTATGAGAAGGCAGAATCGCGACACACCCCTTCCAACTCCCAGAGTTATCCTTCCCGTCCAGATCCAATGCTGGATACCACATCTTTAAATTACTATTGGGCAGTTCCAGCGTTATGGACGTGACATTTGCAGTCAAAACTTGAAATATAAATTCTCAGAAAATGCATTTAATACCAATATATAGAAACGTCTGTTTATATATCCATACTCCCTTAATAAAGGAGTCCAGACATTAGAAAAATATGTCTACACATGCGTTTTTATATTTAATATGAGGGAATTACACATTCGTTATGGACGTGGCACCAAAAATCTGAAATGTGCATTTCTCTCTGGCGCGTTCACTACTGCGAAGATCGCGAGTCGGCATCGTCAACTTCATCTTTGCAGCCGACACTGACACAGAAAACACTTTTTTATTAATAAACAATTAAAATGTCTCCTTGCTATATTTGACATATTCATAATCATTACTTTTGCCGGTTCTTTGTGACAGCTTTTAGGTGCGTTATTGGCAGCGCCACCCTTACATGTTACATTAACGCGTCACAACCGCTCAATAGTTAATATTGTTCTTTGGTGTTCAGTTTATACAGGTTTTTCAAATGTTATTTAATAAAAATATCTTTTTTTTTTCTCTTTTCTCTCCTCCAACTAAAAGAATCGAGGTTTGTATCGAATCGTGGGTCAAAAATCATGATACGAATCGAATCGTGGGTTTGGTGTATCATTACAGCCCTAAAATAATTACATATTCATTAGTTTTACTTAACCTGTTCTTCAAAATGTATTGTTTTCAGGATTTATTCAAACAGACAATTTTCACCATTTAAATGTTTATAGTTCAGCAATGATATAATTTTTCTCAAAATTCATTGTTGATATAAAAACTGCCGCCTTGTGCAATTGAAGTGTTTTTATGAAACTCAGTTTTTATTTGAGTGTTGATTTTATAGTTTTAGTTTTTGCTAAACGAGATCTTTAATTTCATTTGGGTGCATCACTAGTGATGACAGTATTGTAATATCTGTAATAACTGTCGGCATTTTTTTTCGGCATATCACTTGTGCTGAAAGCAAAGACTGAAACATGAACACTCTTGTACTGCTCGCTTGCTGGAGCGGTTTATTTTCTTTCACAGTCAGTTCTAGTTCTAGTGCTCAAGAAATCTCAAGAGTTGCTGATGTTCATTATTTTCTGTGCCGTAGACGACGCCTCAGATCTGTTTCTTCCTCTGCCCTCTGACGTCACAAACAACGAGAGCGTGGACTGTTCGACGGCTCTCTGCGTCCCGCTGGAAGCAGAGAAGTGTGGAACGGATGCAAGTGTGGACGAGGCCTCTGATTGGCTGGACTCGACAGACCAATCCCTGCAGCTCCTGCGCGCAGACGCACTGATTCAGTCTCAAGCGGACCTGCAGACGTCTGTGGAGCAGCTCTCTCTTACCCACGAGTCCCTCTGTGAGAACGATGACATGGACGTTAGCCTCATGCCACGCTCCCCTCTCCAGACCCGTCTACAGGAAGAAAGCCTTGCACCCGCAGCCCAATTACCCTCACAGGAAGTGATGTCAACTGTGGAGGAAAACACGCTGAGCCAGCTTCTGGAAAGAGCACAGGTAGAGTCTACGAAACCATCTCACCATACAGCTTTGTGCTTGATTCTTTGAGTTCAGAGAAAGAAAAAAAACACACCTGCAGTACATAAACGTTTAAAGTCCCCCTGTAGTCAATAACTGTATCACTTAAAACTGATCTTTAATCAGCAAAATTAAATATTTAAAAGTTTTTGCCTTGGGGAAAAAATGTCTTCATGCCTTAAAGGTGCATTGCGCAAGTCTCTGAGTTTTTGCAGAACTATGCCCCCTCTGTCGGCAAGCATAACTGCAGCCAGAAGTGTGCACGCTCAAGGACAAAAGTTTTCTTTTTTTTAACTTACGTGGAGTTTGCGTTGGTGTTTGAAATGAACTACAAGCCGGTCTCTTAGAATCCATCTTCTACGGAGAATGGCGGCGAATACACAAACCTGCCAGACAGCCAGGTGAGCGTGCCGTGAACGCGCATGACGTCACGCCCAGTCTAAAATTCCGGCCCGAATCCCTCTTATTTATTTTACTTTACAGGATTATAGAGACAATCTCAGTGATCAGAGAAGGGCTCATTCAGCCCATCAGGCAATTGTTTAAGCATGTATGGGTTAGAAAACGGGTATTTTTAACATGAAAAGTTGCTTAATGCACCTTTAAAATATCTTGAGTGTAACTCGACACCCTTGCCTCATTTAGTATGCGTGGTTCTGTGAATATGCAAATGAGCCCCGCCTCCACTCACTCACTCACTCAGCTCAGAGATCCACTGGTTGACGATCAATCTGATTGGTTACAAGGTAGTTTGTGACGTCAGAAACACCAGCGATTTCAAACCGTGTTTTTGAGACTGTCTTTGGTTCACTGCAGTTTTAAGGAGAAAATACTCAGCAATGCTGTCGACTTATGAATTTACACATGGCTTGTCTTAAAGCACATTAAAAACACCACAGACACATAAACAACATTAAAAGCTGGATTTTCACCACATGGGGACTTTTTAAATTACTTTTAATATGCCAGTTATATGAATGGCAGATCATTTGCCTGCAACAAAGTTTAAAGCACAAATCTCAGCATGTCTTTTTGTGTGAACGAACCCTTTAATGCTGCACCATACAAAGCCACTACAGAAGTCTTTTTTTTACCAAGACTTTGCCATCATGAACTGAATGTGCGAGAGCAGTGAAGTTTGACAACACATGCTTTAAAGATGGTGACCTCGATTCAAACACCCACGTGATCCCATTCCTAAAATGACAATCATTCTGTGTATGTGTCTGTAAACCTTTGCCAAAATCACACTGGAACATTTCAATCTTTGCGCTGCTGCTGATCCAGAGAGAGCACTTATTGTACAGTAAAGGTATGAAATAGTTTCACAAACAGTCTTTTTAACCACACTGCATCGTTTTTCTGGGTTACAGATATTCATATTATCACTGAAGTACTGGGATAAAAGTTTGTTTGGATACAAACACCGATGTCTACGGTAGCGATCAAAATAGAGCAGATCATGTAACTTGCCAAATAAAGATTGTATCAATTACATCGTTACACCAGTAGGTGGCGACACATGACTCTTAAGTTTGACAAACTCTTCATAAAGTTTTGTGTGAATAGATTTTCAATGAAGGGAAAGAAATCTCTCTGGTTTAATTTTTTTTTTTAAATCTTCATTTGTGAATATGAACGAAAATTTTTGGAATGACTTAAAGGAATAGTTGACCCAAAAATTGGGGTGAACAGTCCCTCAAGATTTGTCCCCAGAGAAATTGCTGGATCAGCCCCATAAATTAGACAACATTAGTTCTCCCACACACTTGCACACACTATAAGAATGGGTTTACATGAGTAAAGTCTTAAGAAAGACTAGTCTTGCAGGTTAGACAACAACTTTTTTTCTTTAATACTGTTCATAACTGTTTGAAATCAGTTACATAATGTAGATTGGCCTAATTTGATATCAAAGTAAGAATGACTGCCTCTTGACTAACTGCTAGTGGGTCATACTAGATCATATTAACATAATGGCTATGTTTATGTAACTGACCCCCAGAGTGTTAAACCGCTTTTTCTAATCCCTTAAATGGTGGTGTAAGAAAAAACATTTCAGGTGTGCTACTTCCTGAAAGTTTTTAAAAAGGTACAGTTTAGATATCACATATATTTTTGTGTCAGTCCGTACAGTAGGGACCAGGTGTTGTTTGTCCAGAATATCCTCTTGAATAAAGATGGAATTGCATACAGGTTTGGAATGACTGTTGGCATTTTTGGGTGAACTGTCCCTTAAGAGTGTCCAACTGCAGCACAGCAATACTGAACATGAGTCGGCTCATGCTGGTTTACTTGAGCACATTCACTAGAGTTTGGCCATGTATGAGCGTCACACAGCCATCATGTAGGACATTCAGATAACGTGTCTGTAAACTCGTCTTGCTCCTGCCAGGCGGCGGGTGACGGGAAGGGCATTCTGGAGGAGTCCACCATCTCGTTCATCAGCCTGCCAGAGTCCACCCTACAGGACCTCACTGAAGACTCGGGGAGTGAGCCACAGGAAGGCACATCTGACTGCAGTGAGGTGAGGGCACAGATGAGTGCGCATCATGCATCCCTTCTTAAAGGAGCAGTTCACTTAAAAATGAAAATTAGCCCATGATTTACTCACCCTCAAGCCATCCTAGGCAGAGTCCTGCACGGGTCCATTTTTGGAGACCCGCCCCCGCCCGTACCCGCAAAGTTCAGCACCAGATCCGACCCGTCACTCATGATAATATCAAAATTAAATCCGCACCCACCCAGACCCGTTAATATTTGGCCCGTTACCCGACCCGTGCCCGCGATAAACCACACAGGTGACGCGTTCATGTAACATGTAAGGGTGCGCTGCCAATAACGCGCCTAAAAGCTGTCACAAAGAACTGGGAAAAGTAATCATTAATGTCAAATATATCAATGAGACATTTCAATTGTTTATTAATAAGCAAGTGTTTTCTGTGTCAAAGATGACGATGCTGACTCGCGATCTTCGCAGTAGTGAACGCGCCAGAGAGAAATGCACATTTCATACGGATTATAAGCAGAGAGCAGTCTGTTTTCTTTCGTTTTGAATTGTTTTGTTTAAAAGTACACATTTCATGCTTTCTATTTCTCAGGTCTGTGAGGCAAGTAGCTTATACGATGAGTTCCGGTTCAATTAAGAGACGATCAGTTCACGCGCGGGCGCCTCCGTGTCCTGATTATATTGCCTGCCTGCTATATTTACTTCTTATTTATTAAATCCAGGAATTTGGTTGATGAAACATTGATTAAAATTAAGATACAATTAATACAAAACGAAATTCACTTTAAAGAAACTTAATGAAGTGGTCAAAATCATGTCTGCCCACTCCATTTGTCTCACGATATTCGGGATCATCTTATCTTATTCATGCTTTTCACTTTTTATATAATCAACATGAAAAAAAAAAAGTAGTTTTTTTTTATTTAAACATGAATATGAAACTAAATCATTTTTTAATGACTGGGCTACAACACATAGGCCTATTAGCCTACAGTACAGAGAAATTTAATGTCGCAACTTGGTCGGACTAAAAGGGGAGAAAAAAATTAAATTGGGTCGGTCCTAAATTGACAGGGTTGGTTGGGTTACGGCAAACAAGAATATTTTTAAGGATGGCCTGACTAAAACACATATTTGCGTATGTGTAATGGTAATTTAGACATACCGCCCGCAAGGAGTTCATTATCCGCCCGCGTCCCCGCCCATGAATTTTAGGAATGTCACAATCCACCCGTTTTAGCTACTTTTATGCGGGTACCTGACCCGTTGCAGGACTCTGATCCTAGGTGCATATGACTCTCTGCTTTCAGACGAATACAATCAGTTATATATAAAAAAAGTCCTGGCTCTTCTGAGCTTTATAATGGTAGTGCATGGTGCAAGTCCATAAACGTGCAGCCATTCATCATTAAAGTGCTCCACACGGCTCTGGAGGGTCAATAAAGGCCTTCTGAAGCAAAAAGAAGAGTTAGTGTGAGGAAAAATAAACGCATTTAAAACTTTATATAAAGTAAAATAACTAGCTTCCGGCCAATGAACATACGGATTCTACTTAAGTGTAAAATGTGACGTACTGCTGATATTTACGCTACGCCATGACACTACACTACTTCCGACGTCACAAGTTGCGCTTTAGGCCTAAGTAGACTGCGTATGGCTGGAAGCTAGAATTTTACTTTGTGTAAGAAAAATATCCATATTTAAAACTTTATCAAGTAAAATTCTAGCTTACGGCCATACGCGGTCTACTTAGGCCTAAAGCGCAACTTGTGACGTCGGAAGTAGTGTACAGGGCCTGAATTTTGTTTTTTAAACTGGGGGGAATTCCCCCCTTACATGGGTCACATGGGGGGGATCTAAAGATTATGGGGGGGGAGAATAACTTTTGATGCATCGGTCTAATTTAATCATCTTCATTTATTAATATGTACAGATTTGTACACATTAATTAAGCATTTCCAGCTCTCAAAACAGTTACTAAAAAAATAAATAAAAATACAAAATACACCATGCTCTTCAAATTGACATTAAGACCTCTTTTTAAACTAGGCCTAGAGTATATATTAATGTCTCTCTATTTCAGTGTCGTTCATGTGTTTCAGTTCAGTTCAATTCTTTGCTTTTTTTTAAAACGTCATACAAAATGCGCCATGCTCTCCTTCAAATTGATATTAAGAACTCAGTTTAAACTATATGTATTTATGTCTCTGTTTCAGAGTCTTTCATGCGCATAACAATAGAAAACAAGGAGAAACGTGCAGTCACATGCTCAATCAATCAACAACGTCGCTCTAGATGTGTAAAAACAAGTGGAAAGCGGGGGTGCGCCGCTGTCTCCTTTCCACAAGCGCTTGCTCTCCCGTGACATCTGTCGTTGCTATGCAACCATGAACTGCGCTCTCCATGATGACAAGGAAGTATCAGCAAAAGATGAATTGATTTCTAGCCCTTGCATTAGCTTTACTACTAGATATATTTATGGAGATGAAAAATAAGGCGCCCTATACAGCTATGATCAGCTGTTCGGCCGAGCATTCAATGTTACGCTGCAAGCTGATGGTTCGTTGCTGCCGCGCTCTACCACTCGCACACCATAAAGAGCGAATTGTTTTTTAATGTTTCAATTTCGTGATTAAAATGACGTAATTTGGAAGCGGATAATTTCTTCACAAACAGCTCATTATGACTCAATGTTAGAATGCTGCACCTACACTCGATAGTGTGAATAAGATCAGCGCATCGCAGACCACTGCATTGACAGCGTGAAACACATGATCTGTCTACGGCCAGGGCTCAGCGGAAGACAGAGAATGCCGGTCCAGCGCTGATTGAGGAATTAAATAAAAAAATAAAAGACAGTTTGACATCTTTTTTCTCGCATCTGTGAATTTTGTTTTTAATCATTTGCTCTACGATGAAGCAAATATATTTGTGCGGGAATTTCTCGCACTATAAAAGCTAACCTTGCGGGAATGGTTTAAATTATGCGCAATCCCCACATTCCCGCACCGAAATTCAAGCCCTGGTGTAGTAAGCGTAAATGGCAGAGTGTGAATATCAGCAGTACGTCACATTAATTGCGTTTACACCAAGTCGAATCCGTATGTTCATTGGCCGGAAGCTAGTTATTTTAGTCGATTCAGTTTTAAATATGGATATTTTTCTTACACGAACACTTCGCTTCAGAAGGCCTTTCTTAACCCTCCAGAGCAGTGTGGAGCACTTATGATGGATGCACTTTTATGAGCTTCAATCTGATGGTTGCAATCCACTGGCATTATAAAGCTCGGAAGCGTCAGGGTGTTTAATATAACTCTGTGTTCGTCTGAAAGCAGAATGTCATATACACCTAGGATGGCTTGAGGGTGAGGAAATCATGGGCTAATTTTCATTTTAACATTCAAACCTAACAAATCCTGTCTCTCGTAGGACAAAGCGCCGAGCCGTCCGGTGGAGGACGACAGCCAATCAGAGGAGCCAAAGCCATCGTTCCCTCATGCTGGTTGGTGAACTTTCAGGCTGTGAACTCTTCACGAAGGCGTGACTTAGGGCTGCACGATTATGACAAAAATCAAAATGGTCGATTATTCCCATGAACTTGTAATTGTGATTTATTAATTACGATCTTTTTATTAATTACGATTATCACAATTTACATTGAATGATGTTTTGAATAGCTTTATACCAGTGGTTCTCAACTCGATTGGCCATAGGACCCAGATTTCGCCATGGTCATCAAGCCACGAGTCCCGCGATCCACTTTTTTAAGAATTATATAGGCCTATTATAATACATTTAGTGGTAGACGTGGTTCGCCTCTTACAACGTAACATGCTCTAAACACACCTTAAAGGACAATTCCGGTGAAAAATGAACCTAGGGGTAATTAACTAATCGAGTACATTACGCGTTTACAGAGAGGAAATCTAACGTAGCACGGCGTTCGTGACTCGATTAGTCGAAACTGTTTTCCAAGATGGATCCTCTCTGTAAACGTGTAATGTACTGTCTTTGTAAAGTATCTTCTTATTAAACTGTCTGTACACTTACAAAGTTCTCAATGCTTCGGTTTGCATGTAGGCACCCTCATTATGCTACTGTGTTAGTGTGAGGCTATTTTGAGCCTTGTTAGTGGTATTAACTAGCGATTTACTTTTACTTACTCTGTGCCCCATATACTAGTGTTATAAGCTAATCTGTTTTTTAAGATAAAACTCTTTACATTCGATTTTCATGAAAACGCATCCCAGGGAACGATCGACTCGGTAACCATGTGTTAATTACCCCTAGGTTCATTTTTCACCGGAATTGTCCTTTAAGCACGCAGAATAGTGCAAGTGGACTTTTTTTTTTTTTGAGCGATTACATAATCGTGGCATCCATAATCGTAATCGTGATTAGAAATTCGATGAATTGCCCTAGTGTGCCTGTGTTTGCAGCGTGTGTGTCTGTGTTGCAGTGATGCTGCTGGAGTTTCAGAGCTCTCCTGCTCAGCGTCAGCGGCGGGACGGTCTGGCTCACAGGTCAGCGCTCCGGGTCGCTCAGATCAGAGCCAGACACACGGTGACGACACGCCTCGAGCAGCACGTGTCCAACAGGCTTCCCACCGCAGCACACGCTGATGAAGCGAGCACGCCTGAACACGGACTGAAGAGTGTTGCTGAGGTCAGGATCTGCACCGCCGCTCAGAGACGCGTGGAGGAGGCAGAGATGCACCGGCGCACGGAGAGGTACAGCACACTGAAGGAAACACACATGTTCCTGCTCTGCAGCCTCTGTCAGTACAGAGCAAATGGGCCGATAGATTGACTTCTCATAAAAAAAACGCTGAATCACTCGCGCTGTTTCAGAAATTGCGTCTCGCAGACAGTTTTAAAATGACTGATTTGATTTTATAATCTGTGTGGATTAATTTACCAATACAACCTACAGGCTAAAGTGAATCAATGTTTGCGGGAATTTCCCGCATTATAAGTGGGAGACCTGCGGGAATGATTAAAATTATGCGCAATACCCGCAATCCCGCGCCGAAATTCGAGCCCTGCATTAATACAGACAGCCAATAGTAGACAGTAGCAGGTTTTAAAGGCTGCTGTCACTAAAACCTAGTGGACGGAGACATGCTGTTCACATTCACATAACCATCGCAAGTGTTCGCCAAGACTGGCATTTTGACACAACTGTGTGTGTTTGAACGTTTATGTGTAATCAGCCGAGAAAATCTGACTCTCGCGAGAGGCGTTTGTGTGTGTTTGGTTGAGCATGCGAGTACGTCATAGTTTAAAATCGCTTGAATTCATAAATTGGCATGATATAATCGATGTGTGCTAAAGTATTGCACCGTGCAGCTCACTCGCAGAGCACAATCGATGTGGATACTAAAAACCATTTGTGCATTTTGAGAGAGAGAGAGGAGCGGTATCGCTGAATCACTAACACTGTGTGACATTACATCTCAGAAAGTTTTAAAATGACATTTTCTGTGAGAATCTGTTTGTATTCAACCTACATGCTATAGTGCATAAATGCTCAGTACCATCGGTACACTTACGGTACTGTAGAAAAAACAAGTACCGTCAAGATTTTTAAATGTTGATACCGACGTATAAGTTCTCATGACATCCTTAGTTATACACAATTAAGACATAAACAATAAGACATTATAAGACATAAAACCCTCTGAGCCCGGCGCGTTCTGATGGATATTTTCCTCATGACAGCGTAAACAACTTATAGACTGAAGTGACTGTCATTTTTGGCCATACTTATATGTATACTATCAGGGGCGTAGCAGCCTTTATAAAAGTGGGGGGGACAAAAGCTGTATGGTGATGATACCCCCTATGTTGGGTGGACCTCTGTCCTTCTAGGGGGGTTCGGGGGCATGCTCCCCCGGAAGATTTTTTTTTTGCATTTTAAGGTTAAATGCATCAATCTGCTGCACTTTGAGAGCTCAAAATTAAGAGCTTTAACCGGATTCAACCCATGAACTATGCACATTGAACAAAGAAAAAGCATTGACTTGTACCTAAAGAGGGCTCAAACATCTTTTTAGTTATGATAGCCTATAGACTATCAGTCTACATTACATTATCACTGGTGTTTTAGAATGCCAAACAGTTATTAGGAATAATTATACAAATCATTATTATATTATTATATGACGTAAAATCATAGCCTATAAATGTCTATAGCCTACTTTATAAATGAAAATGAATATTTCAAAAGTATATTTTATATTACACTATAGTATAGGGAAATTACAATACTTTTGTCCTAATTTCTTCACTTGCAAGAAATAAACCCTTGAGTTTTTTTAACGCCAGATCACCAGCTGATCGGTGAGCAAAGTGCGCACTTTTCTTTATATCACGCAGCACAAACAGACTGGCTAATTAGTTAAAGTCTTGTTCTGTTTTAGAAAGGAACAAACAACAAAGCCATATCACGGTTTCAATTTTAGTTTGTTGGCAAAATATAACGCTAGAGACCTTTATGTTAGGCTATAAATTTGACATCTCATATGTGTTGGGAAAATGGAGAAGAGCGAGTTCGGCAAAAGGCGGATTCGAACTCGGGTCGAACGCGTCAAAAGCTGCTTTCAAGCACCTCACGATCTCATTGTCATCATCAGACAGCCAAAAAACTGATCATGATGCTTTTTTTGTGTGCAAATTATTTATTGTTAACATAATGTGTTTGTGTGTTTGTAAAAAGGATGTAATCGTCCTCTGCTTTTTTTCTGGGGTGCATTTTACTCCAGACGGCCAAACAGCAAAGGGACTAAACGAACGAAAATTCGCAAGAGCAACAAGAGATTTGAAGCTCATGCAGACACACCCAAGAGATGATTCGCGCTGTGATTGGCTGAATGTTAGTTCACTCAAGTCTAAGTAACAAATCAGAGAACACGGGCGGAAATATTGACGCTGGGTCAAAATAAATGCGGGGGACAGAATCCCGTGTTTCTAAAAGTGCGGGGGACGTGTCCCCCCCGTCCCCCCCGGTTGCTACGCCCCTGTATACTATAGTGTAAACTATAAAGGGTATTTTTTTTGTGTGTACACTCTCAATAACAAATCCTTGTGTTTTTGTAAAATAAAGAAAATCAACAGGGTGCGCTTTCAGCTGTGTCTGTCTCCGCGAGAAACTTTCTGAAAGATGTCTGAATGATGAACTGAAACTCAGCCAATACTTATCACACAAACATGAAACGTACGTCTAAAAGCTTGAAATGTCTACTTTTAAATAAAACTATTCATATTTAAACCAAATATTCTCCTGCAATGTAATCCGTATGAAACTAAAGAGATGTACAGTTTCTCCTGGCTCAGCTAATTATCGTTAATGTGATCACACCCACACTCACGCACGCTATTCATGATAATGTGTAGTGGATAGTGACCAAGAGATCGCATTGATCCAGCCGTGGATGCAATTTCGTATGAGTATGTTTTTATTTATATTTCCAGACTTCTAATTGGATATATTTTTCAAATGCAATTTATTGCTGTGATGTAAATTATTACTCCAGTCTTCAGTTTCACGTGATCCTTTGAGCATCATTTTAATATGCTCATTTAATGCTCAAGAAATTGTATTATTATTATTATGAATGTTGAAAATAACAGCATTTATCTGAAATAGAAATCTATTGTAACATTATTCACTACCGTTCAAAAGTTTGGGCTCAGAAAGAGTTTAGTGTTTTGTTACTGTTGTTTTTTGAAAGAAATGAATATTTTAAGACTGATGCTGAAAATTATCATCACAGGAATACATTGCATTTTAAAATATATTTAAATAGAAAACATGTATTTTAAATTGTAAAAAGAAACAGTTTTTGCTTTATTTCGGATCAAATAAATGCAGCCTTGGTGAGCAGAAGAGACTTAAAAAAAAAAAGTACAGATCTAAAACTTTTGAACGGTAGTGTAGATCTAAAGTTGAGTGAAGTCTTTGTGTAAAGAAAATGTGTAGTAAGATTACTTATTTTAACTAAAACTTGATTATGTGAATAAGCCAAAACAATCCATTCAATCATCAAGTCTCCTCACATTCATTCTCTATAGTTGACCTCTGTCACGTTCCTCATTGATATTCCCAGGGGAGGGTCTTTGTCTCCTCAGGTGTGAATCACAGCATTATTCATGTCTCGCACCTCCGTGTATCAGCCATTCTGACAATTGGTGTCTTACAAAAGTTAAATGTCTATATTGTTCTGTACGAAGGAGTGATTAGGATGGTTTTCACATTGTTTTGAAGGAAAAAAACTCTAGGCAACAAGGTCCAGTTTTGAAAAGCCTTGTGAACAAATGTTTACTGTTATATGGCCTTATTTCAGTGACTTAACCCCCTTTTTTTTTCTTTCTTTTTTTTTTTTACCACGCATAAACGTTATTTTCTCAACTACAAACTTTTATGTACATGTAATCAGGTAATCAGACTTTAGCCATTATGTACTTAAGCGACACACGTCAGGGCATGTCAACTTCTTTAGGGCCCCAAAATACCTTTAGGGCCCAGAGGGTTAAACATTAAAATGCTCTCAACTTGGCTTTTATATACCATTTCCAAAACTGATTGACCATTGAATTATGTATAAGAAACAACATTTGAGTTGCTTTCCTTAAAATCTCAACTTTAATTAACTTTAAAGTTAACTTTATTAACTTTAATTTCTCTAACATGTGATATTCACTAGAATCAACGCTTTCATTGCATTGATTTGGAAAGTAAGGGTGCTCTGATCGTTTGGAAAGTAAGGGTGCTCTGATCGTTATAGCTTTATATAGTTTGATCGGTTGTCTCTATAAGAGCCGATCAGATGATGCAAAACTCACAAGACAGTTTTTCTATGCACAGCTAAAATTGCTTCGTTAAATTGACCGGTCTGGCAGCTCTAAAAAGGACAATACATTTGCAATGTCTTTTTTCGGAGAGCGGAGACATCGCACCGACAGCAAGAAACTAGAGCTGTGATTAATTTTAGTGCATTTCTGTCCTTCACTACCCTGGTAATCCAGAGTTCTCGCGAGAGCACAAGTTGAATTTGCTCAGCGAGTTTACTCTGGTGTCGAGTAATGATGCTCATTAAATCTGCCCCTCGATCTGAGCTGCACCAATCACATCGGGTTATCTGATATAGGCGGGCCAGAGGCGAGCTAAACGGATGACGGACAGAGCTGTGACATCGAAGTCATTAGTAAACATTGCAAGATGCCCATGGATGAACACCAGTTGTTTGAAACGGCTTTGGCCGCTACAATGAATGAGTTAGACTTGGCTTTTTATCTAAAACAGGAACAGAAGACGGCGCTCGAATCGTTCCTTTGCAAGAAGGACGTTTTTGCATTTTGTCGACCGGATACGGCAATAGTATAATCTACCAGTTAGCTGCGCTGGAAGCTAAGCGTATGGGGTTTATTGTTGTGATTGGTCGTAGTGTTATCCTATTGCGTGCAGTGAGATTTTCAAATGGATGCTTGGTGCCGCCCCTCAAGCTGGCCGATTTTCATTAGTCGACGCCAGACCGTTAGTCTTTTAGATTTAGGTCTGGATTTCCAGGCTAGTCCTTCCCAGGCTAGTCCTTCCCAGCGGTGTACTTTCATTCCTCCCCAAAAGCCAAACTTAACGTCCAAATCAGCCAGATCAGCGATTGTCGTAAAACAGTCTGTTGCTAAACTGCAGGACATGCTTGATGATAAAGATAGTTATTAAAACTGCATTAAAGGTGCGGAAGTGATGCGGGGTGCGTGTGCATGTGACTGCGTGCGCACTCATTGGGATGATTGTAAACGCACAAACGCACAAATACAGACAGAAAAGACATGCCATCATGGAAATAAGATAAATAACATATTACTTAAGGACTATTTAGTTTGTTTAATAAAATAACAAATTGTAATCTGGCGCTATAAAGAAAATCAAATCAAATTTACTTGACCTTCAGGGGTGGGGGGTGAGCCATTAGGGAGGGGGGGGGGGGCGCCCCCCTTATATAATGGTAGGGGAAACACTGAGCTGTATTACTCTTAATGTGTTGTAGCTCATTGGTATATATTGAAAATAACAGTGGGAACCAAACACAACCCTGTGGAGCTCGTATTTAAAACCAGTTCTCTTGAAGATATGCCATTCATAAACACTTTCTGCAGTCCACCTGAAAGAGAGTCTCTGATCCAGTGTATAAAGCCAGAATTTATGTTCACGTGTCAAGTCAAGTCAAGTTTATTTGTATAGCGCTTTTCACAATACAGATTGTATCAAAGCAGCTTCACAGTATTAAATTTAAATAATACAACAAAGTTTGTTTCAAGAGGAATTTATTGATTGATAAAATTAAATTAAATATCCCCAAAATATCCCCAACTGAGCAAGCCAAAGGCAACAGTGGCAAGGAACCGAAAAACTTCATCAAGTGACCTAATGGTGTCCTAAAACTCCATCAAGTGACCTAATGGTGTCCTAAAACTCCATCAGGTGACCTAATGGAGAAAAAAAACCTTGGGAGAACCCAGGCTCAGTCGGGGGCCAGTTCTCCTCTGGCATTTATGAGCTAGAGGCCGGATTGTAGTTTGAACTGTAGGATTATATGAATGCCTGGCTTAAGAGATGCAACTTTAATCTAGTTTTAAACTGGGAGAGCGAGTCTGAGCAACGAACAGTATCAGGAAGACTATTCCAGAGTTTTGGAGCCAAATGTGAAAATGCTCTCCCTCCTTTGGTGGTTCTGGATATCCTAGGTATGACCAAAAGCCTTGAATTTAGTGATCTTAAAGAGCGCGATGGATTATAGGGTGATAGAAGATCCGTTAAATAGACTGGAGCTAAGCCGTTTAGGGCTTTATAAGTCAGTAGCAATACCTTGTAATTAATACGGAACTTTATAGGTAACCAATGCAGTGATGATAAAATCGGTGTTATATGATCATATTTTCTTGATCTCGTAAGAACTCTAGCGGTGGCATTTTGGACTAACTGTAGCTTGTTTATTGAGGATGCAGGACAACCAGCTAATAAAGCATTACAGTAATCCAGTCTCGAGGTCATGAATGCATGAACTAACTTTTCTGCATCAGAAACTGATAGCATATTACGTAGCTTAGCAATGTTTCTAAGGTGGAAAAAGGCTGTTTTTGTAACATATGAAATACGATTTTCAAAAGACAGGTTGCAATCGAGTATAACACCCAGGTCTTTTACTGTTTTACTTTTACGTGTGATGATAAATGAACCTGCGTAGTATTAAACGCTGAAGTAAGATTAACAAAGTGCCCGTGCTTTAGATTTGGAGCCCTGAATATGCTTTGCTATGAAATCGGTCAACATGAGTGTGGTTTGTGTCTGAACTTCCTGTTGGGTTTCAGATTGTACAGTCAGTTAGAGGAAGTTAAACAGCAGAAGGAGTCCCGGAGCCGCCAGGAATCGTATGTCAAGAACCGGGAGAAAGCCAGAGACTTCCAGAGGGTGAGACGCATGAGCAGCACACGCAACTCATTACACTTGATGCGGACGATCTTGGTCACGTGACTGGATGAGTCTCACGAATGCTGAAAACACGGTTCACATTGAAACCAAAAGGAAAAACATGGGTTGCATTGACCCCTGCACAAATGGTAATCTTGTTGGGAATTTTGCAGACTTCAGGACTCTTTCCTCAGATTTACACATGAACTGGCAGCCAAACCAAGCAAGTGCTGCTGCTCAAGTCTGAGATGTTTCACACACACTTCACATTTGCCTCCCTTTTTATTTGTGAATTATGCGAATATTCGACACGATAGTCCTGTGTTGTACAGATATGGACACGATGAGATTTGTGACACACCCCTCTCTCTTTTACAGAAGACTCTGGAGAAACTGAGGGCCAAACTCAAGGCGTGACGTCTGCGGAGGTCCGTTTCTGCTGTTCGTGTTCGTCTCAATCAGATTTTAAAATCTCAAGCACTTTTATTTGTATGTCTGTATGTTGTGTATTTTAAGTAAAATGTTCTTTGATTTAATAGTTGTCCGTGTCATTGTGAATATCGCTGAAAGCGTTTGGTGGTGCAATTGGAAAAACGATAACCTGCCGTGATGGGACATCTGTATGGCTGATGTCACGAGCGCACACACTGTCCCAATCCCAAATAAGAGTCTTTTATTTACAGATCATTGTGAAATTTAATGAGGAGCTCTTAAACAATTTCATTTCATTTCATTTTTTATTTTGTTTCGAACATATTACAAATAAACAAAGAAAATACAATATAACATATATAAGTTGTAAACAAAACAACAAAATAAAACAAAACAAACAAAGTATTTATCCATAATATTTGAATAAATAACTTATATGTTCGAAAAGGAGCAGGAGGAAGCCAAAGCTTATTACTTCCCACCCCTGGTTTCAATGCTCATAATTACTTAAACACTTATTACACCATTTCTTTACAAACCTAAACCAAACACCCCAAAAACAATGAAAACAGAAACACAACAGCCACACATAATAATATATTGTGCAACCCAGCACATTATAATCACCTATCCCTTTACAGTCTGTATAATATCCCCGCCCAACATTACCTGTCTTCATCCCTGTATCCTTTTAAAAGCATGTTTCTATACAATGTTTTAAACTTATATATATTTGTACTGTTTTTTTAGCTCCAACTCCAAACCATTCCACAAACTCACCCCACATACCGTTATGCACATGCTTTTCATATTTGTTCTGACTTTGATTTTTTTTTATTATTATACTCCACTCTTATATAGTGGTATTACCTTTGCTATCTTCATTTTTTTTTTTTTATCAGTGAGAGAAAATATCCCATCATGCTTCTGCGAAGGGAATACAGACCTGTACTGCAATGCAACAGAAATATTTCAGATTCTGCATGATTTCGAGGAGGCCTTGATCATGTGACCTGACAGATCAGTAGTGGACATATGCAGTACAAACTGGGGCCAGCTGCATAAACAGCCATTCTGTTATGACTGTCTCTTAACTAGCGGTTAGTCAAGGAGCAGTCAGTCTTACTTTTTAGTTTCAAATTAGACCAGTCTATGTTTTTAGACTAGTCTCGCCACTAAACTAGATTTTAATGGATGTATGAAGTCAGTTCTCCTGAAACCACATCTGAAGGGACGTTTGCAACTTTACAGGAGCATTCAATTAGCTGGATATGGAAGCATTGTGACCTCAGTGTGACGACAACTGGGAAAATGCACTTTGAATGGTTAGCTTTTCACAGAAATGTTGACTAAATGACAGCGGTGTGTTTTACGAACTCAATCAGTTTATCCCTTAAAATTCATCTTTGATCACCAAATGACATTTAAGGGTTTTCCTTAAAAAAATTCTTCATGCCTTAAAATATCTTGAGTGTAACTCGACACCCTTGCCTCATTTAGTATGCGCGGTTCTATGAATATGCAAATGAGCCCCGCCTCCACTCACTCACTCAGCTCAGAGATCCACTGGTTGACGATCACACGTTGATCTGATTGGTTACAAGGTAGTTTGTGACGTCAGAAACACCAGCGATTTCAAACCGTGTTTTTGAGACTGTCTTTGGTTCACTGCAGTTTTAAAGCAACAGGAAAAATTTTAGGATTTTTTTTTTTTTTTACCTTAAAATAATGTTTCCAAAATCGTATCAGTGGTTCATCAAGTCGTAACGGGGTGGAAGGCACTTCTGGATTCGCTTTGCAGCCCTATATCTGCTATAACAACACTATGCAAGTTTGCCAAACCGGGTCGCGTTTCTGTAGTTTGAATGAGACATAAGAAAACTACACATCTGACTTGCTTTACGGCAATCGTTACAATAGTCATTATTTTTTCTTCGTTTCTGATGTCGCAATACATCATACTTTCATGAAATCATGCAACATACTCTACCTTGTCTGTGGACATCGTTCATTCCAAAGCCGGTGCTGGATAAACAGTGAGCGTGTGTGTGACAGTCAAGGCCGCATTAATGCACGGGCTTACCTGGGCTGAAGCCCAGGGGCCTCCCAAGTTCAGGGGCCTCCCATGTTCAGGTTCATGATGAGCTGAAAAGGTCATATTGTTTTGTAACTTGTCAGATTTTGTCGCTGTATGTCGCTAGTCTCTATACTGTGAAGTCGCTTGTGGGCGTTGGTAGTGCTGTCGCTCTAATGTTATTGGTAGACTGCTCGTCTGGCCACATCTATACAAAACATATTTTAACTATATTATTTTAATTTGACTAGGAATTAGGCTCGAAAGAAACAGTATGCTGTTCGGGAGAGTGTTTTTATATTACCACACAGCAGTGTTCAGTGGATTAAATAATTTACTAGATTAACGATCGATCAATCTATAAATTAAACTCACTCATACTGTCATAAATCACTAAAACGTCATCCGAATTTGACAAATAATACATTTTCTTGTCCCTAATAGTCAACATAATGCAGGGGAAACTGTAAAATGAACTGCAGCAGTGCTAAACTTGCATCATAAAACTACAACACTCGATCTATAAATGTATGAATGAAACTCACTGAGACTGTCGACGGTTTCTTTTCCATGCATCATTTTATTATATCCATGTTTGTGGTTACAGTCAAATCATATAAAACAGTGAAATCGCCCTTGAACTCTTCTGTCTTGCCTGCACTCGAGACGGTGACGGGAGCTGAGCGCCACTGAAAGGCTTCTTTCCTATTGGTTGTCGCTCGCAAAAATCGCTTCTCATTTGCATAAAGTTGAAATTTAGTTGCTGTGTGTGATTGTTAAATAAAGTGTCTTGTGTTTATGCTCAAGTGGGCTCAGTGATATGTTATTAACAATATTATGGTGTTTTCTGGCTCAAAGAGGGAAAACTCACTGCTGTAGGACTCGAAAGAAACTAATGCATTTTGTGATGTAGATTACCTAGATATTACTCTTTTTTTAAATGAGACTCTATAAATCGAGGGGATGGGGGGCCTACAAAACCTCTCAGCCCCGGGGCCTAACATAGGTTAAGGCGGCTCTGGTGACAGTATAGGCTGCGGGCGGTGGAATTATTTACGACAGCGGTAATGGACAATTCCGCTTCCAACCTGTAGGGGGACCGCAGAGGAAAAGTTCCTTAGTGACGCTTTAAGGTGAAAATACTCAGAAAAAGTGTCGACTTATGAATTTACACATGGTTTGTCTTAAAGCACATTAAAAACACCACATATAAACAATATTAAATGCTTGAGTTTCACCACAGAGGGACTGTAAAGGTTCGACTAGCAGGGTTGTTATGTAACGGGTAAGATCATTGATGGCTTCTCATTACCATGAGGCCAATGTTCAAAAAAAAATCTTTGTTTTTATCTATAGCATTTGCAATGAAAAGTTGCGACCTTACACATTCAGAAACTATGTCATGCTGTAGTTGTAATATAAATCTTTAGTGAAAAATCTATTCCATTAACAGATAATCTATTATAAGTTCTACAAGTTAGTCAAAATTTACCACAATAAATGCAATAGAATTTGATAAATTCTAGTAAGAGTGGTCGTGCGTAGTAGTTCAAAAAGCTTTTTAATTTATGTTGGTGTGGGATGATGTTTTTTCCTCTCTTCATCAGTCTTTTTTGGTTTTTGTACTTGCTCGTTTTGGTTATTGGGAGGATTGTTGTACGAGGGAGAGTTGTAACAACAAGGTCTTATTTGCACAGATCAGGTCGGGTGAGGTCTGTATTCATTAAAGGTATTTCAATTGTATATTGTGACAATGCAAACAAATGACAGGATGATCCTCATTCCAGCTGGCCTGTCATGTGGGTAACGCGCAGGCCGTCCCACGCATGGGGAGGGGCTCAGTGCAAGTTTGGACATGCGAGATGTACTGTACATGTACTGTATATGTGAGTGTGTGTGATGTGCCTTTCACCAAATTAGAAATTACGTAAGAAAAAACATACAGACAAGGTCGAGTAGTGTTTTTTTTTTTTTAAAGTTAAAGTGCAAAAAAATAAAAGAATTGTATTTTAAATGATTTAATTACCCTTTCATTTATTGTTTATATTTATTTTACATCCATTTAGTTTTACTCAGTTAACAGATAAAACGTTTTAAAAAGACATTTAGGAATGATATTGATATAAATGTTATTTTTATTATTTTTACTGAATGAGTAGATTCGCTTGACGTGTTTCATCATCGCTATGAAAACAACTGGCCAATCAGAGTAGTGTGTGAATGACATGAGTGTGATCTGATTGGCCGCCTCCGTCCGTGATCCCAGTAGTAATGAATGGCAGATGACTGCGCGCACGCGCTGCCGCACAGAGACGGTTTGCCGGAGATTTGAACGAGCTCGTGACAGTCAGTAGAGGAATCTCATCCGCGCGCATTAAGGTAAGCAGGAGCTGCAATAGTGCGAAAGCAGTGAAGTCGCAATGCTCGTAACGTACGTGTCTTGTTTTCTGTTTTGTGTGCGTGGAAAGTGTACGAATATTATCTTAATTCTGAATGAGTTCTTCAAAATCTTGTTTTGAGTAGTTTATACACGTGACGTATGTGTTCTCGTGTTTCCCGGTGGCGGCTCGCGCATCAAACCAGCTGATGCAATAACTGTGTTCGTCCAGATGAATGAATGCGTGCATTAATGCTTCACTGCCCCTGTTGTGTGAACGAGCGCGAGTGCTGCTGCTGCTGCATACTAAACGCGCACTTGGCAGAAGTTGGCACTCAGGCTCGTGTTGTGTGGAGATTCACTGCTCTTGCTGATGTTTACTAGCTCTTGTAGTGGCGTCACCACTAATGCGTGTGTTTCCTGTCGCCCAGGCTTCACCATGACAACCGCGGCTCACGCGCAGGAGCTCTTCCGGCGCGCGCAGGCCGTGTGCTTTGACGTGGACAGCACCGTGATCCGCGAGGAGGGCATCGACGAGCTCGCGAAGTTCTGCGGCGTCGGGGACGCGGTCACGGAGATGTCAGCACGCACACGCACACACACACACACACACACACACGCACGCACGCACACGCCTTGTCTAAATACCCACACTTGCGGTCTTTGCACTTGACCACTTTTCTCTCTATTTGGCCCAAGTGTTTAAGTAGGCGTAAAGACTGCAAGTGTGTGTGTAGAACTTTTTGATAACTCGATGGGACACACTTATAGTCTTGCAAAGTGTTAACAGTAGCAAATGTTGTACAGAATAGGCCTGCACACACCATACTCCTCTTTGCACCAATAAAATGTGCTACACTTTTAAGTTTTTCCTACCAAATTATATGCATCTAGTTAATTTAAATGACAGTGGAATGTTTTCCTCGTATTTCGGGGCACATGAGTTCCCGAACATAATGCATGATGGGATACGCTTAGCCTAGAGATAGTGTGGGTTTAGTGTGCATTAAGGGCACTGCACTTTGGGATCTTTAAGTCATGGGATAGTCTTGCTCACTTGCACGCGACAGGGAGTAAGACCGCAAGTGTGTGTATTTGGACAAGGCAACAGTACACACACACACACACACCCTAGCCAGTGCGCAAACACGCACAGCATTGAGTTTGAGAGCGCACCCCTGTGGTTGTGTGTGTCCGCAGGACCCGGAGTGCAATGGGCGGCTCTGTCTCATTCCACACAGCTCTGAGTGAGCGTCTGTCCATCATAAAGTGCTCAAGGGAACAGGTCAACAAACTGCTCACGGACCACCCGCCGCAGCTCACGCCAGGTATTAAGTAAGTTGGTAATCATCCCTCGCTTTTGGAAAGTTTTTCAGTTGTTAACTTTATTGACTTGACTGTTTTACAAGGACTTGTCAAAGTAACAAAAAAATACGCATACGCAGTTCCAACAAAACTAATAAGATAAACTCTAACTATGCACTTTATATACACTATAAAAACTATACAATATACACTGCACACACTACACTATATACACGCTATACACACTATTAATAAAGTTATACACTTTATTTGCACTACAAACACACTATACACAATATTTATACAAACTACAGTATACATAGTATAAACACTACTCACACTTTTATACATTTACTCTAAACAGACTTTACAACCTATACACTAGATGCACTTTTTACAGTGTATACACTATACACACCTTTTGTACATTTACACTACACTTTACACCCTATATACACTACACTAGATGCACTATACACAGTATATAGAATACACTATATAGACTACACTCTATATACTTCATAATATACACTACTTCATTTTACTGTGAATAGCATATAATGTGTACACTGTAAAGTGCACGTGAGCAGTGTGTGCTGCAGGTTAGAGGCTGTGTGTGCTGATGCGGTGTGTGTGTGTGTCCTCAGGGAGCTGGTGGAGAGTCTTCATCAGCGCGGTGTGAAGGTCTTCCTCATCTCCGGAGGCTTCCGCTGCATCGTTGAACACGTGGCGTCACAGCTCCACATTCCCCTGCACCACGTCTACGCAAACCGCCTGAAGTTTTACTTCAACGGTAAGAGTCGTCGGTGTGGCACTGGCTCACCTGTGGCGCTGGCGCTACCTTCACACGCAACCAAATAATCCGTTAGTAATCGGATTGGCGGCTCAATCAGACTGAAAAGCCTTCATGTAAACACCTTACTCGATCCGATTGAGCTCGATCCCAATGGAATTTAGATCGGATTGAAAGGGGTTGGTTTATTCCTTTTCTAATCCGATCGAGAGAACATGTAAACACTACATACGGATTCATCTATCGGAATGAATTCGGTCCGATTGAAACTAAAGTTGTGCATGTAGCCCGTGAGTGATGAGGCGTGTGTGTTGTGCTCCGTCAGGCGAGTACGCAGGGTTCGACGAGTCTCAGCCCACGGCGCAGTCGGGGGGGAAGGGCACGGTGATCCGCATGCTGAAGGAGCAGTACGGCTTCGAGAACGTGGTGATGATCGGAGACGGAGCCACTGATCTTGAGGCCTGTCCTCCTGCGGTGAGTATGTCACCATATACACCCCAGTGAACCTTGACCTGCATGATTTGTGGGCCTGACCAATAGACAAGCTACACTATTTACAGTCGGTCACCTGTATTAGTGAGGGTGACTTCTTCTGTGCATTACTAGTCAAACTTCTGCTACTCTCCGTTAGGACGGTTCCGCGGATCCTTAACAAGTCTTAAATTAGATATTTCAAATTTAAGGCCATATAAAGTTTTAAGTCTTATTTTTACTTATGAAAGGTCTTACATTTTAGATGACACTTTGACTTGGACGTATCTAAATGCTTTACCAAATTAAATTGATCTAATTAGCGTACATATCATTTTTTATTATTCTATTCAATCGATTAGTTCAAACGGCTGATTCATTCAGGAAAGATGCAAGTGATCGTTCATTGAATCATTAAACTAATTCACTATTAGTTTCTATTAGATTCGGCCTCGGAATCGATTCCAAGAGCAAATTGTGATTTGCTTGTTCACGTGACAATTCGCGTCATTTAAATTACGACAACATTACGTCTGTCTCCTGCACGCGAAAGGAGAGGAGGAGAAGAAAATGGCTAATGTCAGTTCAGTTGTAAGATGGGCTGGGAATCGATTCCGAGGCCGAATCTAATAGAAACTAATAGTGAATTAGTTTAATGATTCAATGAACGATCACTTGCTTCTTTCCTGAATGAATCAGCCGTTTGAACTAATCGATTGAACTCCCTCATCTCACTTGAAGGATTAGTTCACCTCAAAATGAAAATTTCCTGATAATTTACTTTTTAACTTAAAAAGTTTTTTGAGGAACTTAATAAGTTTAATAAGTTTTTTGAGGAAAACATTTCAGGATTTTTCTCCACACAATGGAGTTCAATGGCAACCAGAATGTTGAAGTTCAAATCAATGCCGTTTCAAAGGGCTCTGCACGATCCCAGCTGAGGAATGGGGTCTTATCTAGCAAAACGATCCGTCATTTTTGTAAAAAAAAATTAATAAATGTATATACTTTTTAACCACAATTGTCCGTCTTGTGCTGGTCTGCGACGTGCCACGTATTACGTCATCACGTTGGAAAGGTCACGAAAAAAAGAAGAAAATAATAAATTAAAACAAGATGTCGGACCATTTTGAAGTTGGAAGAGAAAATGAGATGGAATTTTTCGCCCTTCCCTACCTTTCTGAACCGGAGTACACAGACAAATAACTTGGATAGATGACGTGACTCGTGACCTTTCCATCGTGATGACATAATGCGTGGTGCGTCACAGACCAGCACAAGACGAACAATTGTGGTTAAAAAGTTTATACATTTTTATTTTTATTTTAGAAAATGACAGATCGTTTCGCCAGATAAGACCCTATTCCTCAGCTGGGATCGTGCAGAGCCCTTTGAAGCACTTCAGAGCTCTTTGAAACTGCATTGACTTGAACTTCAGCATTCTCTTGCCATTGAAGTCCATTGTGTGGAGAAAAATCCTGAAATGTTTTCCTCAAAAAAACGTAATTTCTTTTCCACTGAAGAAAGAAAGACATGGACATCTTGGATGGCATCGGGGTGAGTAAACTATCAGGAAATGTTCATTTTGAGGTGAACTAATCCTTTAAGACAGTGACTTGCCGCCACCTACTGGCTGTTTTAGTTTCATATTTAAAGTACCCTTTAATTAAAACGTTAAAATTAGAAATCATTTCACACTTAATACTATGAGATTGTTTTTGTTTTTTAATTCAATATTTTAATAATGCAATTGTAAATAGTGTAAATATATTAATGTCGCTTCTGTGTTGTCTCTGCACTGCAAAGATGGATTTGGTTGATAATGATCTCACTTGACCAACAGCCCTAAACTGTTATTATTCTAATAGAATTTAATTGGAATGTTAGAATTTGACATAAAATGTGATGCGCACATCTAATATGTTTAGATAAAAGGCCCTCATGCAGGTAAAAATGCCCCTGGAAGTCAATTTAAGGTGGCAAATATCGCCCTTTAATAAAAAGTTAATTTCTGTCACTGCTGTGAACAGAACCGCGCATAATTATGAATAATATGAATGTCTTTGATTAGTCAGCTGGCCTAAATCAGCCATGGTAGCAGTACAAAAACACAATATATAAATATACAGTATATTTTGTCAATATTGCACACCCCTGATATACACTATTACATTTTATTTCCTCAGGCCCTAAAAAGCCTTAAATTTGACTTTAAAAAGTGAGAGTCGTAGGTGAAGTCACACTGCGGTCATGTCTTTTCAGAGCGCTTTCATCGGGTTCGGTGGGAACGTGGTGCGGCAGCAGGTGAAGGACAAGTCCTCGTGGTACGTCACGAGTTTCGGAGAGCTGCTTAAAGAGCTGGAGAAGATCTAGAGTTGATGGAGCACACAGACCAGACCATCTTTGTGCCTTTTCTTAGTTTTTAACTAATGTTTAATATCGATTGTGTTTTAGAGGTTTTTTTACAGAAATGGTTGTTTATCTAGAGGTCAGTTTGCAGGATGTTTTCTGTGATGTACTGTACGGTTTTCTGTGATGTACTGTACGGTTAGCTGTGATGAAACTGATTGTTAACACTAACAACTGTCCGTGTCCATACTTGAAAGAGAACACTTATAAAAAATGGGTCACCAGCTAATAAAACAAAAGTAACAGCCGCTGGGCGTCCTTCATCTGTGTGAACATGACACAACATGGGGAGTAGAATGATCATTTATGATTTATTGAATACAGTATTTAGTTGATTTGAAATATTTTGTGCTGTTAAATCCCAGAAGAGTCAGCGTACAGTAGATTGCGCATGCCGTGGTCGCACAGAAAACAAAATCAATCTAGGAACCGCTCTGTCGGTGAGCTGCTGATCAGAGCAGGACCGGAGACATTTCACAACACAGAGAAAGGCATATAAAAAGCACGTCTATGTAGAAACAGAACACAAATAAAATACAGCAACTAAATAAAATGGGTTCTAAAAAAAATTTCAATTTTGCACACAACCTGCTGTCCCCAATGAGGCTTTCCCAGTCCCAGCTCAATCCTGTTGGGACTGTTTTAGCGGAGCGTTTGATATGTTGATTCTTGACCAGGGGTTTTATCTGAATATGTAGGATAGATTCTGCTGTACTTGTCATAATGCCCTATTAAAACCTGAAATCATCGTCATGTGGGGGTTTATATTAACAGCAAATAAATATGCAATAAATACATTGATAGATTGCAGCACTCGAACGAGTTTAAAGTGTTCTCTGACTATATTTAATTCATCCAAGTCTGTGTTGAACTACTGGGCACCACGCTGGAAAGGGTTAACGCGCTAACCTGCTAATGTTTATGGTGATTCAATGCACTTTACAGCACTTCTTTCATATAGTATAGCAACAAACTTTATTTAACAGATCTATGGTTGTGTTTTTCCAAGCCATGTAACAACCAGATTTTAGATATGGCTTATGAAGCATTCTCAAAACTCAGTTCAGTAACAGCCTTCATTCCCACTGATTCAATTTGGTTTGCTGGTGCAACTTATGGACAGTCAGATCAGAACGAGTGCGTTGTGTGTGACGTAGGTTGGCATCATGACGACAGAGAATGTATCCGACGTCTTGGTCTGGCCTTCAGCTCACGGGGACGTAACGGCGAGGATCTGATGGACTCATTACTGCATCGGAGACCCTTTCAGCGGGATCATTATCCTGGACTCCATGTGCTGAATGAGGGGCACTGAAAACAGATTCAGAGGAGGGTTTTACCTCACAACAGAAGATGCGACTGGTGACGTGTTGTTGTACACAATATAGTGCAACATTACAATGGACCAGCAACAATAAAATGAAAACAACATTAGTTGAAAATAAAATATTGACACTAAATTTTACTTTCATGGTGTCTTAGAATAGCAAAGGTTGCCTCCAGAACACAAAAGGTGATATACAAACGTAAAAGCTGCTCTTTTCTATTCAATTAAGATACTGTACATGTCAAGTCAAAAAATGACTTAAAGTGCCCCTATTATGCCGTTTCAGACATGTCCTGTCATGCAGTGTGTAATAGAGCGGTTTGTGGATGTCAAAAGATTTATTTTCTCCTAAAAGAAAGAATCGATTCTGAACTGCCGAAACGAGTCGTCAGAAATTTCAGTCTCACTTCCTGTTACAAACTAGCATAATGCTGCGCTCAAACACTGTAGTTGTAGAGAAGACACTGTTTTCTGTATTGCGAATCAATTTTGAGCCATCTGACCAATCAGAGCAGAGTAGACCAATCACAACAGACTGAGCCATCTGACCAATCAGAGCAGAGTAGACCAATCACAACAGACTGGGCCATCTGACCAATCAGAGCAGAGTAGACCAATCACAACAGACTGGGCCATCTGACCGAGCAGAGTAGACCAATCACAACAGACTGGGGCCATCTGACCAATCAGAGGAGACTCTCGGAAAGGAGGGGTTTAGAGAGACTGATTCTTTGAACGAACCGTTTTTGGACTCTGAGAAAAGAGGTGATGCTGCAAAGTATATTACAAGAGAATGAAAGTGTTTTTTGACCTTGGATGCATGTAAAACAAAAATAACTAGGAACCTTTAAAACAGCATAAATAGGGCACTTTAAAGGGCGAGTACGCTACACAGCAGACCAGAGAAGAAGTCATTTAAATGACTAAAATAAAATGCATGGCAAAAATGTAACGCAGTGCACCGGTGTAGCGGCGGTGTTTACCGGTGTAATAGACGACTTCATCCCAGCCCTCGTGCTGCCAGGCGGCGTTCCTCGTGTCCTCTCGCGACTGCAGGTCCTTGTACGCTGGAACACACACACACACACACACGACAGAAAGTCAAAGATCACAACAGCCTATCAGCACTCGTGCTTCTGGGAGCCGTATGTGCACAGTCATACCCCACAGATGATGGACCATGTAGAGGCTTCCGATCTGAGAGAAGAAGCCGCCGACGGCCTCGCGGTTGTGCTGCCGGTAGCCGATAGCTCTCGCCCTGAGGAACAGTGACATCATCAGACCACTTCTGAAGATTCACAACTACACATCTCTTCATAAAGGCCTGTTTCACACCAAGAGCGGAACGCATCACTGACGAAAGGTCTTTCAAACCAAGAATGAAATGACCAAAAATTGGCAGACGCTTCAATAAAAAGTGACTTGAGTAGCAGATTTGATCTTCTGGGTGCCACATTAGCCCGTTTCAGCTTCCCTCGCACTTTATAACACGTCAAAATGAGCCGACGCCCTAATATTATACTTTATTTGATTTCTTCTCCAGAAAGCTTTTTATTTTATTTTGATATTTTTTATTGCAATATTTGAGATTTTTTGTTATTTTCTATTTTATTTACCTTTAAATTACTATATTTGATCAATAAATAATAAATAAATATTAATTTAAGCACATTCCTCACATTCTTTCAACTTAAATTCAAAATAACACAATTTCATGCATAACCCTTTTAATTCAGCTCAAAATATCTTACATTGGGAGTCTTTGCCGACCTCTTGTGGAAAAAATTATAATATAACATGATATTTCATGACTCTAGATGGCCTTATAGCTCTATATGGAGCAAATGAGCTGTTCTGCTGGGTCCTAAAGTCAGTTTGTCTTCAGTGTGCATTCAGATGCACATGTACACATTATAAAACATATTTTTTTGGCAAAGTTTTAGCATTTTTAGTTAGAATTTTGAGCATTTGTATGTGTACTGAAGCATTCCTCACACTCCAATCATTCCTAAAGGAGTCAAATTGATCCGCAAAGGATTCAACCACAAAACTCCTCGAATCCATTCAATTTTGTTTGTGTGTTCGTGGTTCAAGTGCGACAAAAGACCTAGGGCCTTGGACCCCTCTGATGAACACAATTTAGTTTCAGATCAGAATGACCCGAGGGAAGGATATTATTGTTGATGAAAGGTGTATTCACACCAGAAACCGAGATGAGAGAGCCGTCGGTTCACACAGCTGCTTGGCGGCTGGAATATTGAATGCATGTGATGATTTTTTCTTCTTGATGTGAACAGGTCTTGAGAATCACACTGTCAATCAAGCCGATTACTGGCTCTTGATGTAAACGGTCCTCTTGTGGACAGACTAGTCCTGGATTATTAGTATTGATCATAATATGTTGTTATTGTTACAGCACAACTACAACTTATGATGATAAAGTGATAATCAAGAATAAAGACAAAAGCTTGCCAGAAAATGCGACTCTTTCAGCTGATTTACCAAGTGACAAAACTACATTTCCCATAATCCTATGCAGCAGCATGACAAAGCATCATATAATGCACATTACATCGTAATTATGACTTCTGAAATCATAAGAGATTCTTGAAGACAGTCCTGCGTTTGACTTACGCACATCACATGTTCAGTAGCATTCAATAATCCATCAAATGCTGTATATTACGGAAGTGAAAGCACTTTGGAAAAAAAGGTGTAAATCAAAAGTTACCAAATTTGAATTTGATATCACAAAAAATGTGCGTGCTAAATGGATTTAAAGTACTTTATCCATTTTAACTCAACGTCCAATTTCAAAACGGCTTTCACGGGATGAATTGTGAGTGTTTAATGATACCTCATTAATGATGATGAATATGTGATCGGGAAAAAGGGCAATAAAAGACAGATAACAGGCGATACAGGACTGTTATGTAGAGGAACAGATTGCTTGTATTCTTACCAGTAGTTGCCCCATTCAATCATGGTCCCGGGCTGCAGGGGAACAACAAACAGAGACAACTGTAAATCTGAATCTCATTCCACCACGGTAATCACACACACGGACCAGGACACACTGAGGACTGGTGATGATGTATAACATCCAGTGTCGACTCACAATGATTTGTAATATAAAATAAAGCCACATTACGAACCCGACAAGCTGAAGAGTGTGTCTTGATTAAGATAGATTCAACAATAGCCCCTTTCACACAGCAATCTCGGTAATTACCGTAAAATGACCAGAATGTCTTTACCGGTAAATACACAAATGTGCCGTTCAAACAAGCAACGGCGTTCTGGCTCTTTACTGGTAAGAGACCATTCACACATCAGCAGCAAAATACCAGTCAATTCTGTGATGTCAGTCATCGGAAATGCTCTTTAACCGCGGCGCCGCTGTCTTCATTCATCCGCAAGAGGAGAAGTGCGCTAGTTTCACTATCTGTTCAATCTGACGTCCGAGTGAAAGGCGTAACGGGTGATCAAACAGAACGCGGTTTTTTTGCTCTTAAAAACAAGAGTGGCAACGCTGATGAATGGAAAAGATGGCCGAGTCTCGAGTGTGACACGTTCGAAAAGCTGGGAGACGAGGCTCAACGTTCAAAGATGATCATTCAGCACATATTTAAATAGAACAACTATTAAAAGCTTTACTGTAAACAGCACGGAGTAATCACATCATCTCCATAAGTCTTTATGATTGGCCCAAAGCAGACTTCTTACGTCAGCGCGTTCTGACTGTGTGCGTGCAAATACCAGTAATCTTCTGGTACATAACTGGTAATGTTACAACTTCCCTAACTGGTAAATCGGCGGAACCAATTTGCCGGTATTTTTGGAAAGGTCCTGTTCACACATGATCTCTTACCGGTACAGACTGTGTGTGTGAAAGGGGCATCTATGCATATATTGCTGTTTACAGAGATAACGTTATTTAGATGTTGAGCTATATTGCTCCACTGTGACCCAGACGATAACTAGAGCAAACACACGTCACACACTCAAACACACGTCACACACTCAAACACGCGTCACACACTCAAACACACGTCACACACTCAAACAAACGTCACACACTCAAACACACGTCACTCAAACACACGTCACACACTCAAACAAACGTCACACACTCAAACACACGTCACTCAAACACACGTCACACACTCAAACAAACGTCACACACTCAAACACACGTCACTCAAACACACGTCACACACTCAAACACACGTCACTCAAACACACGTCACTCAAACACACGTCACACACTCAAACACACGTCACACACTCAAACACACGTCACATACTCAAACACACGTCACACACTCAAACACACGTCACACACTCAAACACACGTCACACACTCAAACACACGTCACTCAAACACACGTCACACACGTCACTCAAACACACGTCACTCAAACACACGTCACACACTCAAACACACGTCACACACTCAAACACACGTCACACACTCAAACACACGTCACACACTCAAACACACGTCACACACTCAAACACACGTCACACACTCAAACACACGTCACACACTCAAACACACGTCACACACTCAAACACACGTCACACACGTCACACACTCAAACACTCGTCACACACTCAAACACACGTCACACACTCAAACACACGTCACACACTCAAACACACGTCACACACTCAAACACACGTCACACACTCAAACACACGTCACACACTCAAACACACGTCACACACTCCTCCCTCCGCTCTGGGACGCACAGACTCACTCTCAGCTGGTAGGAGCGCAGCTCGTAGATGTTGGGTCCGTCTCTGGGCACGGGCTCGTTCCAGAAGCTGAACTCCAGCAGCAGCTGATTCCTGCGGGACAGGAGCATCTGACCCCTCTCCTTCCGGTACTCCAGGAACTCCTGCGCTCAGCACATGACATACAGCAGATGAGTGACACTGCCTGACTGAGGGTTAATGCAGTGTAAAAACTCTATGCTTTTTCTCTGAGTTTTAACTATAACTTTTAAACCTTTAAAGACAGCATTACTGTATTGTTAATCGATTGTATTTGTTTCAGGAGAATCCGTCAGCCCACATTATTGCACCTTGTTTAACAGTGGCATTCTAGGTGAAAAACTACATTACCCATGATGCTGTGCAGAGAATTCCACCAATCAGAGTGTCGAAACAAACAAAACCCGTCTAAAGATCTCATTAGCTCCGCCCACTCCCATGAAGCACAGTCAATGACAATCGAGTTGGTCTCCATCCACTCTCAAAACACTTCAATATTTTATTAAACTGCATATATTTTGCCAGAAACTTAAAATATTTTGCTTAATACATTGTTTATATACAGTATAAACTCTTTCACTAAAGCCGTTATGATTAGTAGCTGGTTGGTTTGGTTCATGGCTTATAACGCTTTAACAAAGACTTTTTTGAAATCCCTACAGGAGAAATACTTCTGGAACTGATACCACTGGAAAAGTGGGCAGGAACTATTTCCGATTGGATTCTGATTGGCTAGTTGTGTCATTCCGAGATGTGTTAATTCCCAATAACAACCGCCGTCAATGGTAATGCTGAAAGACATCACCCATCCGGGTATCTGAAGCAGTGTTGCCAGATTAGGCGGGTTTGAATTGGATCGTGCGTGTAAAAATGGATTTGGGCAGGGGGTAAAAAATTGGCCAGGTCTGGGGTAAAATCTAAATTTTATGGGCTATTTGGTTAATAAACAAAACTCAAGTGTGCATGTACTCGATAAAATCAGTCATGATGACGTTACTAACACACAGAGTCAGCTGGCGTTGGTGTTTATCTTGCCTTCATGTAACGGTAGTCTCAAGAGGACAACGCGTGACGCTATATTCGGAGTGGTTCACTTCCTTGGCCCTGGGAATCATGTGTTTCATGGCACCACTATCAACGCCTAACCGAATCTCCAGCACTCACGTGGGAGAAGTAGGAGCTCTCACACAATTCCTGTCTTACAATCTGCAATTACAAGCTCAACAATTACGGTAATTTCAACATGGCGTGAACGCACCTCTACAGTAAGATGTATCTACAGTCAAGAGTGGGAGACACAACTCTCAAAACATGGATTACACCGGTGACTCGAAGGCTCTTTATAAATATATTAAACTCTGAGAACACACTGATCTGGACATCTGCAACTTTTAAACCGTCTACACTCCACTCTCACTCTCACTCTACTCTCACACCACTCTCACACCCACTCTCACTCCTACTCTTACTCCACTCCACTCTCACTCCCACTCTTACTCTCACTCCCACTCCACTCTCACTCTCACTCCACTCTCACTCTCACTCCACTCTCACTCTCACTCTACTCTCACACCCACTCTCACTCCTACTCTTACTCCACTCCACTCTCACTCTTACTCTCACTCCACCTCTTACTCCACTCTCACTCTTACTCCACTCGTCCCCGACAGCCACTGAAAAAGGTTTGAATCAACGATTAATCAGTTTTGACTGTGCTAAGAGCGCTATGTCCTACAATATGTACTTCACGAAAGACGTTCTAGTTCTGAGTGAAGTTAAAGCACAACACAAAGGTAAGCGCATTATTATTGTCATCAATTCTTAACACAAATGACACATTTTCGTCTTTTAAGGTGCGCAAGGTTTAAAGTTGATTAATTTCTTGACTGCCGTTTGCAAATATTTTGACATTTTAATAGTAGAGACATTTTTGTCATTTGCTAATTTTCTTTCACTGTATTTGCCATGGTTCGATCTGTTTTCCTGTTGTCTTGCTCCCCTTGCAGGAGAATTTCATCATTTTTATAACTTTATTTTGTTTAGTTTTAATGGAGTAAATGGTTCTTATACACCTTGGTTGTCATGACAACAGAACTCGATCACACTCTTTTGGCAGTGATTGATATGGGCTTTTGGGCTGGAAATCATCGGCCCGATCTGGCAACACTGATCTGAAGCTGTCGTCTTCCACCACAGACTCGCTCTCGCTTGTTTCATACCAATGCAGCGGCTGACATCTTGTGTCTCTGTTATAGTTATCGACTGTATTTATTGACTATACTGTAATATTGTTGCTGTGTTCATCTTCTGCTTTTTTTGTACACTGTAATGGATAATATTTTTTTTTTACAACCGTTTCATCTCAAATCAATATCTCTTATCCCCATAATTATTATAAACCGTGCAATAAGTGATTTGAATGTACTTTATCCCTTAAAGGTGCAGTGTGTGATTTTTAGCGGCATCTAGTGGTGAGGTTGTGAACTGCACCCAACAGAAGTTACGATGGCCGACAGGACATGATGTCGTCGTCTGAGACAGCAGGGTAGCCAGTTTATCAATGAGGTTTCTTTACAAAGATAAATTAAGAAATTAGGTTTACTTAATTATTCAGTAAAACGATATGTTATAGCGAATATTATTGTTACTTGTTCATCATTGTGTCAGTGTTTTATTCGCTGACTTTATCTTGCGTCTTTGCACGAAGAACAACATAGTGACGAAACGCATTTGTCCGTTCAGGGCCACCGTAGAAACATGTCGATGTAAGCGGACCCGTGGTGTGTGTAGACAGAAATGCCTCATTCTAAGCTAATAAAAACATAACGCTTCATTATGTAAGGTCTTTATATACACCACTGAAAACACAGTTATGTGTATGATATTGCATTTCTGTCAACAGATCCTCCTAAATATTACACAATGCACCTTTAAATGTTCGTCTAGTTTGAACTTGTTCAGTCGTCTTGCCTGAAAGCCACTTGCTAGCAACTTTTCTTCGCGGAAGTTCAGTAAGCTAATACCATTTTTAAACTCAATATTTCAAGTCAATATTTCATGTCTAATTATTTACTTATGTGGCAAGTATCCGTGTAATAAGTGTAATCCGTGTACTAATAATGTACATTATCTCTTACTTATTCAATCAACACAAGTTTTCGACAAAACACATGCCATTTTTGCCATGCATATTAATCCTAGAATACTCAATTTGCAATGAGGCAGCAGTAAATTCAAACAAACTGCAATTCTTGGTGTAAATTCACAACACAAAGGCATAACATTCCTGGTACTAGATTACCTTGTTATTCTTCAGTTTATTCATGACTTCAGTAAGAGCTGGATATCCTCCTCTGTACCGCCACAAGTGCACTACATAGTGAACCAGACGCAAATGTCACAGTGTGTCAGCGCTCACGTAAACATGATGAGAAACACATCTCACTCATTTATATATTTAACCCTTTCGTGACCTTCTGACCCCGACGGAGCAGAAACTCTCATCCCAAACAGACTCTATAGATCGTGTTGAAGTATTTACCAGCTTGGTCTTGCTCCCCGTACCAGGTGTTCCACGTGCCCACCAGCTCACACGGGTAATGCTTGTCATCATGGATGGACGGCAGCACCTCGTTACTGTGGAAACAAGTCAGACCGGGTGAAGCGTGTGTCAATGACTGTAGCCGCTGGGCTCTTCCAATCACATCAGCACTAATAAAATACTATATAAGTGACATGGGGCAATGGCTATGGTAGCATACAAACCATAAAATGACTAAAAACAACTTTACAGTTCATATATTACAGTTATGGACAAAAAAAACGTTTTACAAATTGATAAATATCACATTTCAGTCTTTAAGCTATTTTTTGACGAGTTATATTGACTAAATGAATAATCATTTCATATACACACTCACCGGCAGTGTTGGCGGGAACTCATTACAAGTAACTTGAGTTATGTAATCAGATTACTTTTTCAAGTAACTAGTAAAGTAACGCATTACTTTTAAAATTTACAACAAAATATCCAAGTTACTTTTTCAAATAAGTAACGCAAGTTACTTTGTTTTCCCATTTATTGACTGACAGCTCTCCTGTCCACATGTTGAGACAAACCGAAGTGCAGAGGCGTTGTGTGTGTGTGTGTGTGTGTGTGTGTGTGTTTAAACATGATGTTATGTAGTTCTAGACTAAATGTGAGCATTTATCTCACTTGCACAAAAAAAAAAGATTCAATATTCCTCAAAATGAATAAAATCAGTGAAATGCAGAATCAGAAAACTACAGAACTATTCGTTTTTATTGGTAAAGTAAGTGTTAAACGTTCTTCTCCTGCATCTATTCTTCTGTTCTCCAGAATAACAGCAGCTGAGAGGTTTGTTTGAGCGGCGCCCTCTACTGTACACGTGTGAATCTGCACTTCCTTCAGCCTCAGGCTTATTATTTCACTTTTGGTGTGAAAGGGGCTTTACATTTGCCCAAAAATACAACTTTTTTTGTTATAAAAAAACAAGCCCAGCCCAGGTGAAAAAAAGTAACACAAAAGTAACGCATAACTTTAAAAAAAAGTAACTAAGTAACGCAATTAGTTACTTTTTAAGGGAGTAACGCAATATTGTAATACATTACTTTTCAAAGTAACTTTCCCCAACACTGCTCACCGGCCACTTTATTAGTTCACCTACTCATCAACGCAAATATCTAATAAGCCAGCAACTCAAAGCATGTATGATCATGTGGACATGATCAAGAGGATCTGGTGAAGGTCAAACTGAGCGTCAGAATAGAGAAGAAAGGGGATCTGAGTGACTTTGAACGTGGCATAGTAGCAAAGTTGAGTCTGCGCTACTTTGATCTAATATTTGATGTTTTTTAAAATATTGTAGATTTAAGTAGCAAATGAGAATCGCTAAAATTATTGAATATATTTTGAAACAAAGGTCTTCTTAATGATTTTCAGTTCTGTTCAAGCTAATTAAAGCAACATTTTTTCAATAACGGAAGAATATGTAAAAGTATGGTATTTGAGGTAAAAGGCATAATAATAAACAAATATCTGGCTGACTTTTCCATTTGTTGACATGGTCAGATTCAGATGGTAAATAATTTGGTGTCCACCTTAGATATAATCACCACATTTATCAGGGCTCCAGACTGCGACCAAAATTTGAGAGTGTGCGACTGAATTTTTCATCCAGTCGCACATGTGCGACCAGTAAATTTGTTTTGTTTTTACACGTTAAACGGAGGGGGCGCGTCAGTGAATCCGGAATGTGTGGCAGGCCAATGAGTGTGAGAAGAATTGGGAATGGCCACTGTAACTGGCTAATGTGTGGGGGGTGAGGGTCCTAGAGATAATCGAGCGCGCGTAAACGTCCGTGGGAAGGAGACGGAGACAAATATCAATGTCACAGACACAGCCGGATGATGATTCAGAATCAGAGGTTTGTGAGGTGATAAAGGCCCGAACCCACCATTTTCGGGAAGACTGGCTGAGAGAATTCAGCTGGTTGAGGTACTGTAAGGAGACGAACTTAATGAACTGCGAATGTTGCAGTCGCTATCCCAGAACTGCGGGGAAAATGAAGTTTGCAGACAGTGCAGGCACTTCGCAGTTTAAACACAATATGCTAGTTAGACACATTCTCAGCCTCAAGCATAGAGTATTCCGTGACATGTTAATAAATCAAAACAAAATGAAAGCGGAAAAAAACTGCGCTACTCATTTCTGCGTCACGGACCGTTTAATAGTTCGAACCAATAATAGACAGCGCAGAGCTTCTCTCGCCACTCGCGGGCGGATCTCAATCACGCAACACCGTCACATCGTGGACATCCAGTGAAGAAATCCATTGAGTTCGCGACAGAATTAATAACATCGTTGCGAGATCCAGTGAGAAACATTCAGATTCAACGCAGAATTCTCTGTTATAAACCATATCAGATCAAACAGCGCTAACGTGGAAACCAGGAGAAACATGTGCCATGAACGAACAAGTTATAGAAGGCTTTAGGTCCACAGATCAGCAACATTCACCATGGATTTAATGTAGTAACACTAACTGTAACGGTATACTGTGGTTATAACAGTAGCCTACACATATCTTTTTCCAGCACTTCAAAACTATAATATCATATTTTAATGTTATTTTTAATGTGTTGACCAAAACATTTTTTGTTCAACCTTTAAAGATTGTCTCTATTTATAAAACTAAAAGTTTCAAGAAGTAGGAAAACTCACACTTATTTAAAAAAATAAATAAGATTAAATTACCATTGTAAACACAGCTGCTGAGGGCGCTTATTGGCTATTTTCAATCCCTAATATCTATTTTGTCACTCATTTTGCTATTGAATTAATATTAAGACATTATGAATGATAAAAGTTCAAGTTAATTTTATCTACACCTCAAATTAAGCTCAGTGCTTTGTCATCCCACAGTGCTACCAGATACTCTCTGTAGAACTTAGTGCCGCTGCCCTCAAATGTTAGTCTGGAGCCCTCTGAACTTAAAATAAAACTGCACATTGTAATTTCTGTACTTAAAGTCTATTTATTATCAAAGCATTTGTCAGTAATACAGTTATTTTTGGGGGAAATGTGAATAATTGCATTGCAAGGTGATTTAAGATGTGCCCCTAAATTTTCTGCTTGCGCTCCTAAAATTTTAAGTCAGGGGCTACAGCGCTCCTAATAAAAAAAGTTAGTCTGGAGCCCTGTTTATAATGAAAACATCATATTTAGAAATATTATATTAATCATATCATATAATAAAATATCATTTATTGTTACTACTGTAAATCTATGTTAAATTATTACTGGATCTCAATCAATGCTTTCAGAATCTTTACTTTTTGTTTCTGTATTCTTAAAATAAACATTTTAATGACAGTATATTTATTGAACAAAAATAAAATTAGCAAAATAGAGCTAAAGTGATTGTTTTGAACAAGTATTAACTTAGACATTATTACAAATAATGCTTTAACCACCTCATATATTTATAAGATAAAAAATGTTTTATATATATATATATATATCTGTTGCTCCATCAATGTTCAATGCAAACATTTTTTTTTTTTTCTGCAATCATAGACTATAGAAATAATGAAAAGCAGTTGTTTTCTTAAGGAGTGCCTTTAGCCCTGTTATACCCTATATGTAGATTGTTTAGATCATATCTAACATAAATTATAACATGTGGTAAAATGATGAGAAGAACCCTAAAACGCTTCATAACCTGCAGATATGCACCTCTGATGCATCGGTTTGATACTGTAAATGTGGTCTGATGTTCCACGACCAACAAACAGAAAAGTACAGTGTGATTCAGATGATCGTTTGCTCATTCATCTGGAGTTTGTTGACTTCCCTTTAATGAAGTTCAAAAGAGACTCGCTTGTGGCAAAGACTAACACTTTAGCTTAATGAAACTGCCAACCTGTAGAACGAGCAACAGCGACGCGGTTTTACTTTGAAACACACATTTATTTAATTAAATCATAACCTTTTGAAGTTTAATAAATCACATTTTCCCCAAATTTAAAACCTCATGAAATGATAAACAAGAACCTTTACTTATACACTGCAAAAAATGCATTTCTTACTTAGTATTTTTGTCTTGTTTCCAGTCCAAATATCTAAAAACTCTTAAATCAAGCATTTACTAGATAAGTAAAATTAGATAAGATATGATGTCTTGTTTTCTGGGGGAATTAATCAAAATTAAAACAAGCAAAATTTTCTGTACATGGGGTAAGAAAAATAATCTTAATTAAAACAGAAACAAGATTATTTTTCTTACCCCAGATGGACAGAAAATGCTTGTTTGCTTTTGATTTATTCCCCCAGAAAACAAGACATAATATCTTATGGCATTTTACTTTACTAAATGCATCTTGATTTAAGAATTGTTTGATATTTGGACTGGAAACCAGACAAAAATACTAAGTAAGAAAAGCATTTTTTTGCAGTGTATCAATTCCGATATTTAGTTTAAGACTTTTTATGGCCTTACATTTTTAAAACTGAATTTAGGGCTTTTTAAGGACCGAAATAAACCCTTGTAAACTAGAGAAGAACTTTTTTTCATAAAATCCTCAAAACACGGTCCGATTGAAACGCTTTGAGACATTCAGACACGTTTGTGTTGGACTTCAGCGTGTGATTGATCAGTGCATCTCAAGTCTTGCGTAGAGCGTAAACACTGGAGGAATGAGGGATGAGGAATGGGCTTTAGCGGACTCCTGCCAACCACGGACAGGAATAGAAAGCAAGACATTTGCTAGTTTGAACTTCAGTAGTCAAACCAGTTTGGTCTCAAGGGACTCTGAAGAAGTTAAAAACAGCTTGATTTACGTGATTAACACCAAACAGCCTCGTCTGACCTGGTTCGTTGATGTGAGGAATCCTGACTCACCAGAGTTTGTTGTACGCCTCGAGACACTCGGGCTTCACGTTGTGAACTACAACACAACAACACATATATGTGGGTCAATGAACACATCACACTGGCATCGAGACGTTTAACAGCGGAGGGCAAACAATTCGCAGAGCTTACACTGTATTTTGTACAAGTTGTTGTCCTCTTTCTTGGCTAACAGATGGGAGTGAGCGTCTTTCCTCGGATCCACCTTCCGCACAAACAGTGATTTGAACCAGCTGTCCTCTCGATGCCGGTTAGTAGACGCTGACAGACCTCTGAAACTGGACAATACATGTGCATTTGTTAAAGGGTTAATTCACCCCACGGTAAAAATTACCCCAATATTTACTCATCCTTTGTTAACCCTCTGGGAGTCGTGTGGATTACTTTTATGATGGATGGATTGGAGTTACTATTCGCTCCCATTATAAAGCTTGGAAAAGCCAAGATATTTTCGATATTTTATGTGTTCGTCTGAAAGCAGAAAGTCATTCACATACGTGAAACCCCATTACGTTTTCCTGAGATGTTGGTTTATGAAAAGTTGCCGATTTAAATTATAATTATAATATATTATCATATTTCCATAAAGGTGCTACATTTGATCACTAAATTAATGTCAGGCATTTTTAAAGACCAAGGATAAGTTGTTTTCATGGTGAAACCTCCAAACATTTGGTGTCTCTGAAAAGCCCTGAACCTGCCCTTTACAGGACACCCAGGAGTGACATGTGACATGTATGATGTCAGAGAAATTCACTAAAATATAATGTCCACTACAGTGGACAAAAGTCTATTCCTGGCTCCCAGGAGGATAAACTGATACAACAGACATATTTGTTACTTTGCATTATGAAACCATATAGGCCTACACATTTTTATTTCCCCATGTCATTGCAGCATAATCTAAGTAGTCAGTAATTGTGTAACAGTAATGTGTTTCTAATATTGTGCATGTATCCTTCATCAGTTAAACGATTACAACCTTTCATTAACCAGTGCATGAAAACTGAAACGCCAAATCTTCATGTTGTGTTGATCATGAAACACACGTGACGGTCTGCTATATTACTATGACCTTGAGCAGTGGATTCAGCGCACGTCCAGACGCCTCTGTCATTTACACAGCAAACTATATGTTAGACAATATGCTGAGCTGCTTAAACACACACTTTTAAATCAAGCAAATAGTGAAGTTTTCAATGTTTGAATGCCTTCCAGAGTAATCACGTCTTTACTAATGCGCCCTGCGTAAAGTCCCGTGAACCCGCGGTATCTGCGCACTAAAGCACTAATCAGCAGATTTATAACATGTAATTGAGATAAACTGTCTGACCTGATAACAGCAGTAACGTGTCCCTTCGCCCGGCCCGTGTTTCTAGCCTGATACAGGCCCGAGCAGGAGCTCTGAAGGACTCTGGTCGCCATCTTCCACTGAGAGGACACAAACAGCAGGAGAGGAAAGAGTTAAACTCCTGCAGTGCCACACTCCGCCGCGAGGGGGCGCGATGGAGACGCGTGCGATTCACGAGCGGCAGGGAGGGGGCGCGATGGAGACGCGTGCGATTCACGAGCGGCAGGGAGGGGGCGCGATGGAGACGCGTGCGATTCACGAGCGGCAGCGAGGGGGCGCGATGGAGACACGTGCGATTCACGAGCGGCAGCGAGGGGGCGCGATGGAGACGCGCTTTACTTTATTATATTTTAAATGTTCCTTCCTTCCTTTCCTTCCTTAACAGAAATCTCTTCTTCCAGGTAGTTCTGGTCAAGATGGCTCTATAAAGTTTCACATAAAAACACAGATACACCATTTAAACAACAACAAAATAAATATAAAAGATAAATAAAAATAGCAACATAATTATTTCAGTGCATTAAATAATTCCCAAGACATTAATAGAGGGAATTGATTCTAGAGTAACAGGCTTGTATATCAAAACCTATGTGCAAAAAAAAACAACAACAAAAAAAAACATACATAAATCCACGATCTGCTGCAGATTATGACTCACGCTTCCCACTATTACAATATTTGACCTGAACATTTGAACCCCAGTATAAGCTTTGAATATTATTGAAAATTATTGTTTCAACCCATGTATATTTAATTTGAAGTGCTCTTTAATCACTGTATATAAACTACATTGACTCACAGATGAACCAGGCAAAAGTAAAACAACTGCAGCCTTTATTGCATGTACATTAAATCTCCCCATGTCCCTTTAGTGCCTCCACAGGGGTCTGATTGTTTAAAGGAGATTGAAAAGGGAAGTGATTGTTTATTTGTCTGTTTATGTTGTTTTCTTTCATTTTTTCGATCATTTTTCACTGATCATCAACACCATAACATTCCACAAAACATGTTTAGAAAGGGAAATACAATTGCTTATTAGAATTATTCACATTAAAATATGTTGAAGACACACTGAAATTTTGCATAAATTGCTTTAGGGATAACTTTAATCCTGTGACCACATATTTAGGATTTCCGTGAATGCTTTCTAGATTCCCTTACGAAAAAGAAGTAGGCCTATACTTCAAGTTCATTTTATGAAGTATACTTAAGTAATGTTAAAGTATATTTTTAAGTATACATTATGTAGTAAGTATTCTAATATCAATGTGTACTAGTAGTAAACTTGTAAGTGTACTATTTCAATACTGCTTGGGACTAAATTGGCCCACTTTTAGTAAATAAAAGTATACGTTTAAGTGTACTATAAGAGTAAGATAAACTTTAACTACACAACTAGGTTTCTTATTTGAAATGCATCTGTACTACAAGTGAACTTATAAGTATACTAGTAGTTTACTATTTTAATACAAGTAGTATTTTTTTTAGTTTATGAAAGTACACACTGAAGTGTCCTCTCAGTAAACTACTAGTTTAGTTTAAGTTTTAGTTTAGTTTTCTTTAAGTGAACATAACATTATACTTATAGTTTACTATTTATATATTATTTTTGCACTTGCAGTATACTACTATGATCAAATGTACATATTATGTTTTATACTTTAAAAATACCTTTAACTGTACTTTAATTTAAAAAAACATTTTATTAGCTTCATGCATCCTTTTGTATCAACACTTGAATGTCGGTAAGTTTCAAGAAAAGGCAACATTTTACACAAAAAAGTTGAGAAAATCAAATTTTTGTCAAAGACTACGCCTTGATCTGATTCAGAACGATGATCAAAACACAGATGAAGTAGATCGAGTCCAACACCCCCAAAGCTTCACAGTCGTTTTCTCTTCATGGGTTCGACATTTCATTTGGAAACATTAAGCAGTTTTGATTTACACGCTGTTTAATGTTTGAGGATCACGTTATTTTACATTTGGAGCAATCTTCTATCACTTGTTTCAGCTTCTTCTTCACCTGTGTTTTGATTCTGGAGATTCTGTACTAGAAGATGTGTCATAGCGCCCCCTACCGTATAACAGTGAAATCATGGATAGCTGGAAAACTATGCAAAAAAAGTATATTTAATAGGCTACTTGATCAAAAGAGTTAACACAAGCCAAGTATACTTTTTTAAGTATATCTCGATCAAACGATTGAGTACAAGTACTGGCCAAATATACTTGGACTTTTCTCTCAGTATAAGTCAAGTACACTTAAGTGTAATTTTAAGTATATTTCTGAGAAGTATATAAAATGTGGACTGAAAGTATACGTTCTATGTTTAGTTTAAAAGAAGTATACTAATAGAACACTTGAATAAACTTCTTTTTCGTAAGGGTTTCCACAGTGGATCTTTACGTCGGCATGAAATAGCGGTTGCGCAGGTCTTTTCTCCCCTATTGTGACGTATATGAGCGTGAAACGGCTTCTGGAACAAGATCAAATGTAGGGGTCAGCTTGATTTTGTCCTGGGGAATTGATCGGATGGTTGTCCATTTTGATTTCACGGTGACTTTAAGATAATACAGCCGAATCATTCAGCATGTCTCCTGATGTCAGATGGGCGTCATGTGAAAGCCACAGTTGTCAGCCGAAAGGGAGTTTACGAGGATTTATTGAATTATGTTTCAAAATACTGGCAAAACATGATCAATCCTGCTCTCTGTGGTCTATTTTGAGACTCAGCTGCCTTAGTACTTGAATAAATGTGAATTTTTGCTTCATACCCAGCTGTTGTGTTGCGGTTTAACAAGCTTTGCCAGCTAAATGTGTCCCTTGATCACTATCAGTCTGGTTAAGATATTTCAGACTTCCTGCACCAGTGTTTCAGCAACCTTTTCAGCCATAGCAGTAATTCATGGTTATACCCACCGGGAAAACAAATCTACCGGCACAAGAACACAACGATAACCACAACTAATAGACCCTGCGATTAAGAGAGCTGGAAATCAATCATGCTGAATATGTTTCCAGATGTCCCACAGGCCTGTCTGCATGGATCTAGGATTCACAGATCGGGGATTTATCTTCAGATCAGGGAGGCACTAACTACTCTCTTCAACAGCCGTATGTGTGTTTGGCCAGTATCAGGTTAAGTTCAACAGATACACAGCTTTACCATGTCCTTTTCTTCTGTTACCTCAGATATCCTCAGACTTCAAGGGGAAGTTTTCAGTTTTATTAGTCAGTGACTCAGGTGGCTACCTGAGGCGAACATCTGTGTTAACACGCCGGTGAAGTTTGTTTGCACGATCCTGAAACTTTCCCTGGCATGGTTTTTGTCAAGGATTCAGCATGAACCTTAATGTTGTCTAAAACTGATGTCAAGCTTTGGACACAGTTCATCCATTCTCCTGATGGTCTGTGGGTTTCTGTGAGGAAAGACAATAACACTGATCATTTAGAGCAGTCTGACAAATGAACAGTCTATGTCAGGTGGTAGTAGTGTTGAGACTAAAGATGACCATGAGATCTGAGCTAGGAGTTTCCTCCGAGGAGGCAGTGTCTTCTCTAAAATAGATGAGAAAATAATCATTACAAAAATAAAACAACGCAACAAAACAGTGTGACATTAAGAAGAAATCACAGTTTTTTCTAAAGTATCACTGTCCAACAGCGACACCAGCAGGTTAAGTTACAGCGGGAGGAAGGAGGAACCCGCTGTAGCTGTGGGTGGAGGGACTGAGCGCAGCGAAGCAAGTCCGTGGCGGAAGTGGTGTGACGACTGACCAAGGGGGAGCCGGTGAGACGAGCGAACCCGGTGTAGCCGCAAGGTCGCGGGTGGGAGGAGTCAAGGCTGAGCCGACAGGTTGACGGGCCGAGGTGGAGCGAAAAGATAACAGGCCGGAGGCGGAGCCACAAGATCCTCTCGCTCAGGCGAGGCTGGTGATTGCACAACCTGCGGCTTCATGTCACAGCAAGACAAAGGGCTGCAGGCATCCGGCTCTTTCGTCATGGCGGCGGGCGAAAGCTCTCCGTCTGTGGGGGGCTCTGGCCTCGTCGTCTCCGTGGTACGGGGTGATGGTTGGCTGGGCTCTTGGCTTGGCTGCTTGATGGGTGAAGCTCTCTGGAGGAAGACGCTCTCCAGACACCTCAGACTGGCCTCCCTCCATGTGTAACCTATGATGTCTGGGAGGTCTACTGGGCGGTGATAGTTTGCCCCAATCCAAAAAAGAGACTTTAAAGTCTCATCAAGTGTGTGCAAGTCGAAAAAAATTAAATGAATAGTCGAAAAAAAAAGCTCTTTTTGGGCAAGGGTGGAAAATACAGCAGTGATCTCAATAATCCTTTTTGTGGTTGGTTCTTCTGTCACACTTTGGCTAAGTGTGGTGTATATGACGCAAAGATGAAGATAAAAGTGAACAGCCTTTATTAACCGAAAGAGAAATGAAAGCTTTAGCATAAGTTCTGCCGGGAAGACTCAATTACTACGTCACCTATTGCCTTCACTTCTATCCAATCATATTCTTATGCTCATGTATAAAAGCTCGGTACTTACACATGTTTGAGTTCGCAGATACTGAAGCGACGATTACGTCTTGCTCACCTGCTAAAACCGCCATGTCCACTGTCACGCCTGTCGTCTGTGATTACTCAGAATCTGACGATGAATTCGTTCCGCCTTCTCCTCTTCCAACACGTCGCAGCTCGCGCATTCAAGGCCGCGGCTCGCCATGGGCAAGCTGGCCTTCGGAGGACATAATCATTGCCGTGGAGGCCGCCGGTATTCCCATCAGCCGAGGTTTATCCAGAGAGGATTTACTGAACTTGGCCTTCAATACTCTGGGCAATCCACCACAACCTGCTCCTCACAGCCCAGCAACCGCTCCTGCACCTGGCCAGACGAAACAAGCCGGCAGGAAGAGAACCGCAAAATCCTCGTCACCACACCCAGCTAAAAGATCTATGCTGCATTCTCAAGCTTCTACTTCGCTGGATCCATCCGAGCCCGCCGCAGTTAACTCCCAAATTCTCCAAGCTGTCCAAAGCCTCTCTCAAACCGTCAAGACCTTGGAATCAAAGATGTCAAAGTTCGAACACTCACTCAATAACTCCAATAGCTCGGTCCCAGCTATTAATGTCTCTGCAATCTCCCAGCTTCCTCCCTCAGCCATCGGATTAAGCGATACATCGAACGCGCCGTCTACTTCAGCCCTGCCAACTTTTCTTCAGCCGACAGAGTCAACATTTCAGGACGCCTCTGCCACACCCGAAACTTCCTCCTTTAACCTTTCTTCAGCAGTACCAGCTCAGTCTTTTGGTAGGCGTTTCGTCTCTCCAGCTGCAGCTAAAGTGTCCCCTCTTATTAGAGCGAACATCGTCCAAGGTAAGGATATTAACTTGGCTTCACTTCTGCTTCCCTCGCCTGCCGTTGATAGAAAAATGGTAGACTGTGGTGACGTGGCAGTCATCCTCAAAACCAGATTAAACCGGAATCTTTCATTCGGCGAATTCGTCATCGCATTCAGCCTTTACAGAGACATATTGTGCCAGGTTTTTCCTGATCGTAGGGAAGAGTTCGATCTGTATATAGCTTTAATGGCTGACTTTAACCAAAGGTACGGGGGAACCTTATTTTACGAATATCACAAATCTTTTTCAGCCAAATCTGCTTCTTTTATCTCGCTCTACAACTCCAGACTAGACTGGTCCGTTACTGACACGGAATTGCTTGTTTTCCACTTCGGTGGTCAAAAAATGCTGGCATGTCCCATTTGTAGCGCTCATGGACATTCGGCCTCATTCTGCCCGAAAGCATTCGCTAGTCAAGCGCCGGGTGCTGTCCATGGTGCTGAAAACGTAAGGTTTCCACAAGAGAGCAGGAAACGCTACGCGCCTGTTAGAAATGTTTTTCCTGGTGTTAATTTCAATGAATCTGTTTGTTCTTTTTCTCAATGCAAATTTGATCACATCTGCAGCTTTTGCAAGGATCCTCACCCGAAATCGGTCTGCCCTCGCCGGTACAAACCTCCAATCAGAGGGAGGGAGAAAATTCTGAAAAACCACCCTTCAACCCCCATTAATATTTGTAATCTCTCTAACTACCTTTCTTCTCACCCTGACCCGACTTTTGTCGATTACCTAATCACAGGTTTGTCACAGGGGTTTCGGGTGGGTATCCTCTCCCATCTCACCACTTCTTTTATAGCCAAGAACTTACAGTCAGCTATTACTGAACCAGAAGTGGTATCTAACCTGCTAGAAAAAGAGGTCAATAAAGGATACGTTATAGGCCCTTTCGCTTCCCCTCCTTTCTCGACCTTCCGGATCAATTCCATCGGCGTTGCAACACGGAAATACTCCGGCAAAAAAACGTCTAATTTTCGACATGTCATCTCCTCATTCTGCCTCCACAGCGAGCGTTAACGAATGTATACCTCTAACACCTTTTTCCTTACATTATGCCTCAGTAGACAACGCTATCCACTTAATCAAGATTGCCGGTCAAGGAGCTTGGTTGGCTAAAGCTGACATTACCGACGCCTTTAAAACGATGCCAATACACCCTTCCGACTGGCCACTCTTCGGCGTCAAATGGAATTCAAAATTTTATTTTGCAGTACGGCTCACATTCGGTTGCAGAAGTAGCCCTCACATCTTTAATAGCCTCTCTGAAGCATTGTGTTGGATCCTGCTGAACGTATGCAAGCTGCCATTCGTTTTACACCTACTTGATGATTTTCTGCTGATCGATTTTCCGTCTCAACAATCTTCAATTCTTGAAATACTGAAACAGATTTTCAGCGACGTCGGCGTTCCCCTCTCCGCTGAAAAAACCATGGGTCCCTCTACTTCGTTAGAATTCCTAGGAATTTCCCTCGACACAGTTTCAATGCAAGCTTCTCTTCCCTCCGAAAAGCTCGTAAGAATTAGATCTTTCCTCGAATCTTTTTCTTCTCTACAAACCGTCTCTAAGCGCGACATGCTCTCGCTGCTCGGCCACCTTAATTTCGCTATGAGCATCATTCCTCAAGGCAGAGCTTTCATTTCACGATTGCTTACCTTGGCCCATTCTGTCGAAAAACTAAGCGACCAAATTCATCTTGATGAAGGGTGCCTGTCTGACATACAATTTTGGAAGCGCTTGTTAAGCGAATGGAACGGTATCTCTTTTTTCTACCACGACATTTTCGAATCATCGATCGAATTACAGTTATTCACTGACGCTGCCCCTTCCTACGGGTTCGGGGGCTTCTTCCAAGGGGAATGGTTTGCTGAAAAATGGCCAAACGATTTTCCTAAAACTTTATCTGGTTCAGTTTCATCCGCGCTCTACGAGATCTACCCCATAGCCGTCGCTAGCATGATCTGGGGACACGCATGGTCTCGTAAACGTATCATGATGTTCTGTGACAACGAAGCCACAGTGGCCATCATTAACAAAGGCAGATCATCATGCCTTACAATCATGCCTTTCGTGAGACGGTTAATCTGGCAATCCGTTGTTTCAAATTTTATCATTAAAGCTGAACATATCCCTGGCCACTGCAATGTTATTGCTGACGCACTCTCTCGGTTTCGATTTCAGACTTTCAGACGGCTCTGCCCGTTAGCCAACCAGGACCCAGCACCCTGTCCTCCCCTAGCAGCAATAATATTAAACTAAATGATCTGCTTACATCGGCTAGAAATTATATTTCTAAAGGTGTCGCTCCCTCAACTTTCAAAGCTTACACGTCCGCATGGTCAGCTTTTTCTATGTTCTGCTTCGCCTTCCAAATTCCAGTATTTCCCATTTTGATTTCGACCGTTTGTTCCTTTCTCGTCTTTAATTTCGAAAATAGAAACCAAAAAATCTCTTCCATCCGTCGACTCCTCGCTGGCATTCAATTCTATGCAAAAATCCATAATCCTAATTTTCCAAGTCTTTTCTCCGAAACTTCCATTCGTTTACTTCTTAAAGGTTTAGCTAAATCCTCTAGTAAACAAATCGATAAACGTCTGCCCATTACTCTGCCGTTGTTGCATAAATTCATCAGTTCCGTCCGCAACGGTCTCTTTTCCTTTTATATCAATATTCTGTTAGAAGCAGTGTTTCTAGCTGCTTTTTACGGTTTCATGCGTCCAGGCAAATTCTCTTCAGATACTAATAAATTCGATCCTACCCGCGGCATTTCCTTTTCTGATATTTGTTTCTCATCTAATAGCTTCACTCTAGTTCTTAAACATTCAAAAAATGACGCTCAAGCCTCCGGCGTCACCTTATCTTTCCCCAAAATCAACAACAATTTTTGTCCATTCACATCTATGTTTAAATTTCTTAAAATCCGCCCTAAAACTTTTAATTATGCCCCTCTATTTATCTTACCTAACGGTGCACCTCTTTCAAAAGGCTGGGTCCGAACCCAGTTAAACTCTGTCGTCAAAAGCTGCAGTCTATCCCCCTCTCTCTATACCGGCCACTCATTCAGAATTGGGGCAGCTACTACAGCAGCTGATCGAGGAATCTCCACATCGGCTATCAAGATCTTGGGCAGATGGTCTTCCTCGGCCTTCGAATCATACATAAGACCAGATTCTAAAACCATTCTTCAAGCTCAACAAGCTCTACAATAACCATAAGGTAAATAACTATGCAACTACTGGTGGTGGTGTCATAAGCACTCCTCAATGACTACCTAGTCATCTATTATGTGATAAAAAAAAAATAAATAAAAAAAAATAAATAATAAAAAAAAACATTTCAAGCCATTTCATGCGATATTCATGTTCTACGTGGTCTACTGTGACCGTGTAGCCTAATGTGGCTGTCCCGTGGTCTCGTGGCCATCATGCATGGCAGGTTCTGTGTGGCCTAGTGGCTCTGTCTCGTTGGCCTCGTTCAGTGTGGCTTAGCAGCCTTGTGGCCCGGCGGGCCTCGTCTCTGTGTCGGTCTCATGGCTTCGTGGTACCATGTTGCCCTGTCCTATGTTCGGCCTTCAAGGCTGTGGCCCCTATGGCCTTGTTCTGTGTGGCTTAGTGGCCGTTGTCTGTACGTCTCGTCTAAGCGTGGGATTATGGTTTAGGAACACTTTATGTTCGGTGTGGTCTACTGTGACCGTGTAGCCTAATGTGGCCTTGTCTCGTGGTCTTGTGGCCTTCATGGCATGGTTAAATGTGGCCTAGTGGCCTCGTATTCAAGTATGTCTGTCTACGTGTGGCATTAGTGGCCTTGTGGCCACGTGGGCCTCGTGTACATGTGGGGCTTGGCGCCTTGTGGCATATGTTTGCCTTGTCCTTTTAAAAGATGCCCGATCGGCCAGTGGCCCCTTTGGGGCATAGGTTCAATGTGGCTTAGATGCCGTAGTCTTGTGTGGTTTGTCTTCGTGTGGCACTAGTGGCTTGGTCTTGTCCTTAAAAGATGCAATGGTGGCCAGTCGCCCCCCGGGGCATAGGTTTGTGTGGTCTTTAAGGCCCGTTGCATCTCGTCAAAAAAAAAAAAAAAAAAAAAAAAAAAAAAACACTTATGTGTTGTCCTGTCTTACCTTGTCTCTTTGTGGCATTAGCGGCCATTGTGGCTCATAGAAGCCTTGTCTCTGTGGTCTATAAAGGCCGTGTGGCTCATAGAAGCCTTGTCTCTGTGGTCTATAAAGGCCGTGTGGTCCAATGAGGCCAGAGTCTGGGTTTATGCTCGGCCCTAGGCGGCTGCTATATGTGGTCCAATGTGGCCTGTTTTATTATTTTTGCCAAGGCGGCTGTCTGTGTGGTCCAATGTGGCCTGTTTTATTATTTTTGCCAAGGCGGCTGTCTGTGTGGTCCAATGTGGCCTGTTTTATTATTTTTGCCAAGGCGGCGGTCTGTGTGGTCCAATGTGGCCTGTTTTATTATTTTTGCCAAGGCGGCGGTCTGTGTGGTCCAATGTGGCCCGTTTTATTATTTCTGCCAAGGCGGCTGTCTGTGTGGTCCAATGTGGCCTGTTTTATTATTTTTGCCAAGGCGGCCGTTTGTGTGGTCCAATGTGGCCTTGTCTACGCAAGCCAAAAGCGGCATTGCTGGTCCAATGAGGCCTTGTCTCTGTGTTTTCCTAGGAGTGAACTGGCAATTTAAAAAAAATTTAAAAAAAAATTAAAAAAAATCATACTAGAATTTAATTGTCCTTCTTTCCTATTAAACTTTAGGCACGCTGTATTTTTCACATCTAATCTACCATTTGTTCTTCCTTCTCTATTTCTCAGGAACCCCAGGACTCTAGACTGGTGGGTATACTCAGTTACCATCTTTTGGGGGTTGGCGGGCCCTGTCCCGGTGTATTCATACTCCACCTATTTTTGGGGGTCTGCTGCGCCCCTGCCTTCATCTTTAGGCAGGAATTGCAGATCCGATACTCTCGGATTATGCACTACGGACAGGGCCTACGCCAAATGACTTTGTAGATTATCAGCTTGCTGAGCTGTCAATAAATGTACGGTTTATTGAAATAATTCTCCCGAGTCTTTCTGGTAGAAATGAAAGCTTTAGCATAAGTTCTGCCGGGAAGACTCAATTACTACGTCACCTATTGCCTTCACTTCTATCCAATCATATTCTTATGCTCATGTATAAAAGCTCAGTACTTACACATGTTTGAGTTCGCAGATACTGAAGCGACGATTACCCCCATCCTCCCCACCACCACCAGGATGGTCCTGTCCATACCTCCCGGGGGGTCTGCTGCGCCCCTGCCTTCATCTTTAGGCAGGAATTGCAGATCCGATACTCTCGGATTATGCACTACGGACAGGGCCTACGCCAAATGACTTTGTAGATTATCAGCTTGCTGAGCTGTCAATAAATGTATGGTTTATTGAAATAATTCTCCCGAGTCTTTCTGGTAGAACTACACCAAACTGAACATAAGCATTAACGAGAACCGACAAATGAGAACTAAAACACAGGGATATACACTAAATGAAAACAGAGATGATTGGATTAACACAGGTGATACAAATGAGGGAACTGATGAGTAACCATGGAAACAAACTAGAATGCAATGAGTAACCTAGGAGACAAATAAGTGGTGGGAAACTGAGAACAAATTAGACATGTCAAGTCAAGTCAAGTCAAGTTTATTTGTATAGCACTTTTCACAATACAGATTGTATCAAAGCAGCTTCACAGTATTAAATTAAAATAATACAACAAAGTTTGTTTCAGGAGGAATTTATTGATTGATAAAATTAAATTAAATATCCCCAAAATATCCCCAACTGAGCAAGCCAAAGGCAACAGTGGCAAGGAACCGAAAAATCAAGTGACCTAATGGTGTCCTAAAACTCCATCAGGTGACCTAATGGAGAAAAAAAACCTTGGGAGAACCCAGGCTCAGTCGGGGGCCAGTTCTCCTCTGGCATTTATGAGCTAGAGGCCGGATTGTAGTTTGAACTGTAGGATTATATGAATGCCTGGCTGAAGAGATGCGACTTTAATCTAGTTTTAAACTGGGATAGCGAGTCTGAGCAACGAACAGTATCAGGAAGACTTTTCCAGAGTTTTGGAGCCAAATGTGAAAATGCTCTCCCTCCTTTGGTGGTTCTGGATATCCTAGGTATGACCAAAAGCCTTGAATTTAGTGATCTTAAAGAGCGCGATGGATTATAGGGCGATAGAAGATCCGTTAAATAGACTGGAGCTAAGCCGTTTAGGGCTTTATAAGTCAGTAGCAATATCTTATAATTAATACGGAGCTTTATAGGTAACCAATGCAGTGATGATAAAACCGGTGTTATATGATCATATTTTCTTGATCTCGTAAGAACTCTAGCGGCGGCATTTTGGACTAACTGTAGCTGGTTTATTGAGGATGCAGGACAACAAGCTAATAAAGCATTACAGTAATCCAGTCTCGAGGTCATGAATGCATGAACTAACTTTTCTGCATCAGAAACTGATAGCATATTACGTAGCTTAGCAATGTTTCTAAGGTGGAAAAAGGCTGTTTTTGTAACATATGAAATATGATTTTCAAAAGACAGGTTGCAATCGAGTATAACACCCAGGTCTTTTACTTTTACATGTGACTGAAGGATACAAACTAAAAGTCCATGAGGGTGAAACTAAGAATAATCGAGACAGGTAATGAATGTGTTCCCGTGTCACTAAAGACCAGAGGGTAGGCGTTTAAGGGTTAATGTAAAAATACAAAATAGAATATAGGGCGGCACGATTAATCGCAATAACATGAAATTGTGCTTAAACCGATTTGGTTTATAGCGATTATGAAATCGCAAAGGCTGTGATTATTTGTTATGCGGAGCTTGTCAGTGACGGATGGCAGTGGTAAATGCTGGTCCATCTGAAAGCACTGCGAGTTTGACTCGCTTATAACGTGTATTTGAAAAAGCCACAACATACGCCAAACATCTTTCCAAACATGAGAAGAATTTATGAACCTCTTGTCCAACAAAAGACAACATTTAAAAAATCTGTCAAAGCGTTTCAATCTTCTGTTTACAGCGATAATGCCCGATAGGGATTTCCTGGAATGATGTGTGTGGTCTACTTCTGCGGCGGGACATATTTGGCGTGTGTGTGTGAGACGCCCTCTGGTGTTCAGATGGAGAAGCATTTACTACCGATCACAGAGCCGTACTTCACTGACAAGCACCACATAACATAATTGCACATAACTCGTAAGCTGCGCGCACATGGCGACCGAGTCGATTTCCATACCGAGAAAAGAGATCCTCTGCACGGGGCAGAGTTTGCTCTTCTCCCAGTTGACCTGAAGGCCCAGACGAGCTAGGTGCCAGAGCACTAGATCCCTGTGTTCGCAAACCTGGTCTCGAGAGTGAGCTAGGATCAGCCAGTCGTCGAGATAGTTCAGGATGCGAACCCCGCGCGTAGGGGAACAAGGGCTGCCTCGACGACCTTCGTGAAGACGCGAGGAGACAGGGCTAGCCCGAAAGGGAGAACCGCGTACTGGTATGCCTGCCCCTCGAAAGCAAACCGTAAGAACGGTCTGTGTCGAGGAAGAATGGAGACATGGAAGTAGGTGTCCTTCAGGTCAATCGCTGCAAACCAATCCTGCGGCCGCACGCATTCGAAAATGCGTTTGGCCGTGAGCATCTTGAACGGCATCCTGTGAAGGGAGCGGTTCAAGACGCGCAGGTCCAGGATTGGTCGTAACCCACCGGTTTTCTTCGGTACAATGAAGTAGGGGCTGTAAAAGCCGGACTTCATTTCGGCAGGAGGGACAATCTCGATCGCACCCTTCGCCAGAAGGGTGGCGACCTCCGCTCTCATGACAGGGGCATTGCCACCGACCATCGTGAAGCGGACTCCCCTGAAACGGGGAGGAGATCGTGCAAACTGAATCGCGTAGCTGAGCCTGATGGTCCTCGCGACCCAGCGGGACAGTCTGGGAAGCTCTAACCAGGCTCCCAAGAACTGTACCAGCGGGGTCATGCGGACCACAGACGTACCCTCGGTGGTGCAGCAAGGCGGAATGACCGGCCCAGGCGTGGGTGGCATAGCTGCCCGGTGCGGGGGCACGGTCATTAGCCGCGTCCTGCCAGAGGAGGCCAGGGGAGGACCAGCGTACCACGGGGGCGTGCTCTGGCAGGGGTCTGGCGACAGAGGGGGGCGAGAGTGGCGAGGCTCGTGAGCAGGCTCCCACTGTCATCCGAGAACTCTGTGTGCTCAGAGATGGGTATGTCAGTTCTGTCTTTAACCACATTAGGGTGCTGCCCGTCGAGGGACGAGCAGCGGGAGTGGGAAAACCAAGGATTTTCCCCCGGCCCTCCACCGGGGGAAGGAGCGGCCCTGCTACCGTCTCCTGCACAGAACTGGAAGCCATCTCTGAGCAGCCCGTCTCAGGAGCGCCGCTTGGCCTGGCGTTTAGCGGGGCGCGGGGCTGGAGGGGGCTGTGACGCCTTCCTGCGGTTTCCTCCACGGGGCGGCCCGGATGAAGGCTGCTGCTGGGGCCGTGCGGGAGGGAGGGGGGACCGCAGGAGGGCGTCCTCGGCGGCGAGGAACCGGGTTAGCTCGGCCTCCCGCATATCAGCCAGGTTGAGCCACAGGTGTCTCTCCTGGACCACGCAAGTGGACATCACCTGACCCAGGGAGCGTGCGGTCACCTTCGTCGCCCTGAGAGCGAGGTCGGTGGCGGCACGCAGCTCATCGAAGAGCCCTGGGTCAGTCCTCCCCTCGTGCATGTCACGCAACATCTGGGCCTGGTAGACCTGGAGTGTCGCCATGGCATGCAGTGAGGAGGCCGCCTGCCCCGCAGCTCTATAGGCCTTTGCCACAAGGGTGGAGGAGAACCTACAGGCTTTGGAGGGGTGCTTAGGGTCGCCGTGGGAAGAAGCACTCTGGGGACACAATTGCATGGCCACAGAGCGTTCAACCTGGGGAACCCCAGTCTACCCTTTGGCAGCCGCCTGATCGAGAGGAGGCAAGGCGGAGGAGGTCGCTGAGCGATCGCGGGAAGACAAGGGTGCCTTCCAGGACCTCGTGACCTCCTCATGCACATCCGGGAAGAAAGGCATTGGGGTTGGACGCTGACGGGGATCAGCGGCCGCGCCCAAAAACCAATCTTCCAACCGCGAGCGCACTGGACCGGGTGGTGGAGACCACTCGAGGCCAATGGCCGCGGCTGCCCGGGAAAGCATGGCCGTCAGCTCGGGATCAGACTCGGGCAATGCTGGGACACCCGAAGGTGGCAGCACAGCCGAATCTTCATCTCCCGAGGACTCCTGCCCACCTTGTGATGCAGCAATCGACATCACATCTTCCTCTGGAGCGCCGAATGAAACCCGCGGCAAGTCAGAGGACTGTACCGCGGGCTCATTCGGAACACTCACGGGTTGCACAGTGCTAGAGGGCGGTGTGGAGCGTGGAATAGTCGGCGCTTTGTTCCACACCATAACCCTCAGGTCACCCTGGCCGCCAGCCGAAGTACCAGCTCTCGCGGAGCTCGTAGATCGGGGTGCGGATGAGGGGACTCTACCATGAAGGTCATTGAGTCTCGACCGCAACCGTGCGATGGGCATGTTCCCGCAATGGGAACATGACTCATCCACAAACGCTGCCTTAGCGTGCTCAATACCCAGACACACAAGACAGCGATTGTGCCCATCAGAGTCAGAAATGAATAGACCGCAACCAGAAGTGCACGGGCGAGGCATCTTTAAAAAGACGTGCCGCGTGCAAGCTCTTTTAGAAAGGAGATTTTCTCCACAAGTGTTGAAGCGACCAGGGAGATGAACACACAAACTCTGGCAAATCACTGCACAGATAAGCAGGGAATGTGCACTCGCTGGAACTCGCTGTCACACCAACACCTGGAGAAAGGCTCGTCTCGAAGAGAAGTAGAGAAATACTCAGGAATTGGCTGTGAACTTGGCTCCGAAGTGCTGAACTTGGCTCCGAAGCGAAAACATATCTGCATGTTGCCAGCGCACTTCCTTATATACCCCCAGGGTGGGGCGGAGTTACGCTATGCAAATTCCGCAGACCCATGGCATTTCATTGCCATAGGCTCGTTTTATATACTCGAAGATGATAGGTTTTTCTAAGCGAAACCCCATTCGTCGTCATCCGATGTAACTCGGAGTGACTACGAAAGGGAACTACATAGGCCTACTGACTTTACATTCCTAACCTCATCTCTGTCCTCTCTGTCCTCTCTGTCATTCTTTCTTTCTTTCTTTCTTTCTTTCTTTCTTTCTTTCTTTCTTTCTGGCAATTACAAATAAACTTATGCAAAATAGCAGCCATTTATATACTCATTTCTGGTTACAATGTAGTCTATTAATTGTGGTGAACACAATTAAAAAATTCATACTGTATGTAAAACTGTGGGAACCTTTTCTGCTATCTAGCAAAGAATATGGATGGGCGATATGACCACAATCTCAATCTCACAGTAACAATATCATGGTTTCACAATTCTCAATATCAGGTTTGATTCCACAGCATAAACTGAATTTCAAACTGTTTTTTTTTTTTTTTGCAGGAAGTCCAATGCTTTTAAAGTAATTTTATGTTTATTTTATGTAAAGTTTATTTGTTTCTATAAGTTTATTAAAATTAGAAAGTGTATCTAAAATTTAAAATTAGAATTAATTCAGAATCATTTGACACTATTTACCCCTTTTTTATTATTAGTTTTTATGTACAATAAAACTAAAAGCTGAAGATTTTTGGTTTTTCCACTCCAACGTTCTAATAATTCCTGCCCACTTAAAGCTGCACGGATAAATTTGCTTACCCCACAAATAGGCCTATCTATGTAAAGATTTAGAAAAAGTTCCATCAATTCACACTTTATATCATCGCTATGATGTAGTGTCATATCACCCAGCCCTAACATGCAGTGATGCTTTACACACATTTGACAAGCTAGTTCATCAAAATCAACAACCGGTCAAGACTGATTGGCTAACGCCATTTTACTAATTTACGAACTAGTTGATGCACAAAATCAATACCCTAAAGAGGTTGACTGGCAAAAAGTATTTTATGTATTTTGAAAATACAAAAATACTCATCTTAAATGTATTTAAATACAAATTACATTTGATTTTTTCCAAAGGCTTTAAAATACAAAATAGTATTTTGTATTTCAAATACTTTAAATACATGTATCTGAAATACTGCCCATCCCTGCACCTAAGACCTGAGAAAAAACTCCAGTGCTTCACATTAATAATGACGTTTCAACAATTTGGATCATGTGTAGATTGTGAAAACATTTCTAACGATCTGAGTTCATGCTGATTTGAGTTGGAATCACATCTATTGGTAGTTTCTTTCAGATTTCAAAACATGCGGGTCATTGTAAGCGATTTAGTGCCAGAACTGAGTATTAAACATTTTCTTACCAATTAATAACACATGAATAAATGATTACATAAAATTTCAGCCATTTCCCAGTTCTGATTCTGTGAACTTCGGCATGTCCATTCAGCATGTTGTTTCTTGACTATCAGACATTGATTTGAATTAACATCAGTGAGAAAGACAAACTCGTCTGACGCCGGCGGTCCTCTTGACTGTGTTTCTAGGACATTAGTTGCTTCTTGCTGGTTATCAGGTGGTCAAACCAAGTCTCTATGATAGTCTGGTTCCTAGTCTAGCTTGTTTTCCTCCTTCAGTGTCTGTGTATCTTTCAATTAGCATGGGAAAATGTGTAAGTGTAATCATTGATAGCACTCCTCTCCCCATCAACAAGCATCATGTAAGTTAGGCCATTGGCAGTCATGTGGTTGGGTGTTTGCTGTTCGTGTCTTACTAATATGTGCGATGTGAACCAAGTGTTAACCTTGAATTCAGTGTCAGTTGCTTAAGACAAAAAACACATGATAAAAAGTCATCAATTCACTGAATGCAACTTTCCAGGTTGGATTGTATTGCGTAATATTGTCCTCCAGATGGCGCTTTTGTCCGTCTCTTCAGAATAAACTGCAGACATCTGACATCTGCATCACAGCCGCATCATGATCATCATGAATTCATGATGTTTTTCATAATGGTCTCTTAGTCTTCAGCAGAATGAATCAAACTGACGCGCTCTCCGTGTTTCATGCGATGTGAACCCGCTGAACCTGATCTAAACCGGGTTACATTTATTTGCTTCATTCATTGGCCGCATCGATATCAAAATTGTGCAAAGACTGCAAAAATAATAAATAGAAATAGAACTCTGGAGAAATATGAAAAAGGTGTGAAAATTATTATTTACCTAGAGTCACACACATTTCAGTCACAATGCATTGTAATTGCATTAGATAAAAAAACAAACAAAAAAACAAAAAAAACAAGTGTCTGTACATTCTGATATGAATATTTTTTCTTCACTAATGTCACTTTTCTCATCCGAAGTCTTATAACTGAATGAATGAATGAAGTCAAATGTGTTTGAATCAACTGGTGTTTTGGTGATTTTAAGTGGATGTATGAAGTCAGTTCTCCTCAAGAAGAGCCAGAGAGGCCTGTTGCATGAAGCAAGTAGAACAAAGTCTGAGTTTCAGAGTAAACCAAATAAACGCTGAAATAAAAAAATGAAATAAAATAATGCACTGAATTTAATTAATTGATCTTTTTTATAGGCTCACAAAAAGCTTAAAAGAAAACAAGTCAATTCAGCAGCTTACATAGTGCTTTACACAATACAGATCGCTTCAAAGCAGCTTAACACAGTAATAAACTTACGATCAATGACATAAAATAAGACAAATTCAAATTCTGCTCAAAGAAATGTATAAATTGCTTTAAAGGGATTTTGAATGTATCTCAGCCACCTTTCTCATGACCAAAACACCTCATTAAAGCTGCATTCCCACATGTTATGACCCTTCAGCACCAACCGTGTTAAATCTCTCACATGACGTGTTCGGAAGTGAGCCTCCGTCAAACCTTTGTTCATGTTACCTTAGATTACAAGAAATGGCTTTGAACCTTTTCCTTCTTTCTTTTGAACGATCCTCTCGGCCTTTTATGGTCACTCCGAGAGGAATGGAGAGGCCGTTCCAGCGCAGGCATTCCAGCAGTTGTGATTCTTGGCACACGGAGCCACAGGCTTCAATCGAGAGCCTGGCACGGGACGACAGCAGCTCACAGCTGGGCACACGGGTCCACCGAAGGCCCCCAAAACATGCTGGCATGGGCCCGCGAGTCATTTGGCCTGTCCCGAGGGACTCACGAGAACAGCAAGGTTATATTTCACACTTTTTATAATTTGGGTTGAACATTGTTTTATGTGCAGTGTCTGCAAAGTTCATGCAGTCCATGCAATAATCAGGCCACAATAATAATTCAGACAAGTATGGGAAGGCAAACACCTCTATGATTTCACACGTTATTGCATTCAGAAATGTGTCGACGCAATTCATTACGCAACACAGGGATGTGTGACATCCTCAGCATTACCACAAATGTCTTCTACGCTTGGTCTTCTCCTTCAGATCAACTCCTGTCATGGCAGAATAAACACCAGCTGACCAGATTAAAGATAGTAAAACGGTTTCTATCTTTTATATCTAGCTACCTTAATAATAATAATAACTAGGGATTCACCGATATTAAAAGTTTTGCAGAGACCGACAACCGATAATTCTTTATATTTGAAAGCCGATAAACGTTATATTGGCTGATAAATCTAAATCCACATTTTTGACTGCCTGATTACAAAAACAAAAGGTAACACTTTAGAATAATGGTCCGTCATTAATAAGTAACTATGCAGGAGGTAATGCAGGACTAATGAGTAGCACTACATTAACACTTCAGCTACTACCATTAATTAACTAATATGGAAACACGCTTTACTAATCAGTAAGTAATGTCGCATTTAGGACTAAGATAGTTCCTTATTAGGTAATCAATAATTGCATTCTCATGAAGAACTAATAGGTAATTATGACAAATTATAAATAATTACTAATTAATTACTAATCACAACATTAACGTGTCTGAGACGTTAGCAATTGTCTTTTTTTGTTTTACTCTCAACGTGGTCATAAAATGCATCAGTACTCAAGTGTTACCTATAGTCACTATGCAGGAACTACTAGTGATCTGGAGCATTATTTTAAAGTGAAAAAATGGTCCAGATCACTAGTAGTTCCTCCATAGTGACTATAGGTAACACTTGAGTACTTAGTGATGCATTTTATGACTACATTCAGAGTAAAAATGATGACTGATTACGTCTCTGTTACGAACCGCTCTGAGACACGAGGGTTAAGATCCAAATGCAGCTTTATTGAGGGTAATCCAGAGGCGTAATCCAGTAAACAGGCAATGGGTCAAAACACAGGTAGGCAGTCCAAACAAACCAACAAAGAAACACAAACAAAACAGGCAGGGACCAGAGGCAAAAGAGTAATCCAGGGAACAGGGCAAGAAATCCAAATAAACCAAAAGACTAGAAACCAGGGAAACGCTCAGAGTTGCAGTGTGACACTAAACAACACTTATGGGGTGGTGGTGGCGCAATGGATAAGACACATGCCTTTGGTGTGAGAGACCCGGGTTCGAATCCACTGTGAGACACCAATGTGTCCCTGAGCAAGACACTTAACCCCTAGTTGCTCCAGAGGCGTGCGACCTCTGACATATATAGCAATTGTAAGTCGCTTTGTATAAAAGCGTCAGCTAAATGAATAAATGTAAAATGTAAATGTAAATGTAAACAAGACTTCGCAGTGAGTGAATGAATGAACATGGTATAAATAGACTGAGACTAACAGGGTGATGGGACACAGGTGAATGCAATCAGTGATAATGAGGTACAGGTGACTGTGATGAGTGATCAGAGATGATGAGTCCGGGCAGTGAGTATGGGAAATGTAGTCTGAGAGTGAACGTGAGTGTCTGATGTGGAGTGCCCTCTGGTGGCTCTCAAGGGCACTCCAGCTGGTGACCGTTACAGTCTCATGCTGCGTTCACACCGGACGCGAATAGCGCGTCAAATTCGCGTCTACCGCGTCTAGTTTGACGCTTGACCACATGTGTACATTCGCGTGTCAAGAGCGAGATTGACGCGCGTAAAAACAAAAGTTTGAAGCGACATTTACGCGCGTCAGAGGCGAAAGTTTCGAAACCCGTTGGCGGCCATCTTTTTTAGATGTTTATCGAGCATTAGCATTAGCATTAATCGAGAGAGTCACCGCTCGTATATGCTCTGGAGAGCAGAAACAGCTGCGTAGGGGACATCGTCGCTGTACTCGGGTCCACCAGACCCTCCAGAGGGTTTCAGGAGTTTCACAATTTGGTCCAGGACCTAGGTTTGGTGGACCTAACGGTGAGGACGCTGACGAGGACAGCGTAGGCCGTATAAGGCCTCGGCCTCGAGTGGTCGCTGCCTGACGAGCCCGCGCTGTACAGCCCGGCGCGAGGTTCACCCTCGCCCGCACCCACCTAATCTGTCATTTCTTTTTGTTTTGATAATAAATGGAGCCAGCCTCCAAAAGTGAAACCTGTCCTGTGATTTTTTTTTTAGTTTGTATACACTAAATTGTATTTGTTGTCTTCACATTACATTAATAATGTTTCATATAGATATGGAATAAATTGCATTCAATACAAAATGAGTATCTCTCATATATTGAAATCGAGTTTTTATGTGAAAGATGTGCTTTGTTGTGCATTTTAGTCATATTACAAAATAATTTATTGAGGCCAAACATAACATAACATTATAAACTGTCACTTCACCACGTGACAGCAGCAAGCAGCTGAAGCAGGCTCCTGATTGGTTAACGCGGCGCGAATTGACGCAGAAGTTCAGATTTTTCAACTCGGGCGGCAGACGCGAATTCGCGTCAAACACGAGAATGCACAAAAAGCACTACATAAAACATTCGCGCGCAACGCGCTTAACGCACCAGACGCTCAATTCGCGCCATTCGCGCGAACTTGACGCGCGAATGAGGCGTATTCGCGTCTACCGCGCCGCGCTCTACGCCTCATTCGCGCCGCAGGAATTTTTTACGCGCGTAACGCGTCTTTGCATTGACTTAACATTGAAATCACTCGCGCCTGACGCGCAATTCGCGTCCGGTGTGAACGCACCATCAGACACACAATATAATATTCTTAATAATTAGTCAGTTAAAGGGTTAGTTCACCCAAAAATGAAAATTCTGTCAGTAATTACTCTCCCTCATGTTGTTCCAACCCCGTAAGACCTTCGTTCATCTTCGGAACACAAATTAAGATATTTTTGATTAGATCTGAGAGCTGGATCACTCCTCCATAGGCTTCTAAGACACTATAACTTGCTGGCCCAGAAAATGCATTAAAGACATCGTTAATATAGTCCAAGTGACTCCAGTGGCTCAATCTTAAGTTTATCAAGCGACGAGAATACTTTTTGTGCGCAAAAACAAACAAAAATAACGACTTTATTCCACTTTTTATTTCCTTCTCTCAGAGCCTCGAGTTTTTTCACGTAGAATAACTGCGTAGCGCTTCTGTGTTATACGTCACACGTAGGCTCACTATTGGCCGACGCTGTCATGTGGTGATGCGTGGTGATGTGTGTGACGTACAACACAGAAGCGCTGCGCTATTACACTACGTGAAAAAACTTGAGGCCCAGAGAGAAGGAAATGAATAGTGGAATAAAGTCGTTATTTTTGTTTAGTTTTTGCGCACAAAAAGTATTCTCGTCGCTTGATAAACTTAAGATTGGGACACTGGAGTCACTTGGACTATATTAACGATGTCTTTAATGCATTTTCTGGGCCAGCAAGTTATCGTGTCTTAGAAGCCTATGGAGGAGTGATCCAGCTCTCAGATTTAATCAAAAATATCTTAATTTGTGTTCCGAAGATGAACGAAGGTCTTACGGGGTTGGAACAACATGAGGGAGAGTAATTACTGACAGAATTTTCATTTTTGGGTGAACTAACCCTTTAATAGTTATTAATGAAGCTTATCTCATTAAGTAATTATTGATTACATAATAATGAACTATCTCCTAAATTTGATAGTACTTACTGATTAGTAAAGCGTGTTTCGATATTAGTTAATGGTAGTAGCTGAAGTGTTAATGTAGTGCTACTCATTAGTCCTGCATTACCTCCTGCATAGTTACTTATTAATGACGGACCAAGAAGAAAATGTTTAACCATTTACAGTATTCTAAATGATGAAAATGTGAAATAAATTATTTTTTATATTCTGTGACGGTGAAAAAGCCACGTCACGCCAACTATACCATGCAGGCTTGGGAGGGTTACTTTAAAAATGTATTCCGTTACAGTTACAAATTACTTCATAAAAAAAGTATTCAGTAACGTAATCCAAGTACTATAATATGAAAGTAATGTAACTGATTACTTTTGGATTACTTCAAGGTCACGTATATAAATAAAGTCAAGCAAGAAGAAATATTATAAAAAATAATAATAAAAAACTTTTATTTATTAAGAATTTGGTCCAGTGTACAATTTTTGCTAAATATACATACAGGCCTGAATATATATTTATGTAAAGGGATATACAGACATCTAGTGGCTAATGTATGGTATTACAGATTATTTTGTTTTATTTTTAACTAATTTTTAACAAAAAAATTAAAACACAACATTTAAAATTTGTACACAATCTACATATTAGTTTATTTTAAAATAGGGCTACATGTTGACTAAAGCCGTGATCTTTCTTAATTTGCCTGACTGGACGTGGGGCGTTGGCAGTGGGAGTTCCCCTACGTTACCTAGACAGCGAACATCCCGTTAAGTGAGAAGAGATTAAGAAAGGGCATTTTGGGTACTAAAAAAGCTACTCTCCTAATTTCTACAAAATAGCAGCGGAATTTCCATGAATTAAAAGCGATTTTACCGGCAGGCAGCATCCTTTCTACTAGCAGCAGTGATTAACTCTGCGTCTGAGGAGATTGTAGAAAGCTGTTATTTGCACATGCACCAGCGGGTGGCACACGTGAGTCATTACTGGCAACAGAACCAGGAACTACTGAATAATCAAGCAGCGCTTAATAAAGTGTTATTATGCCAAAATACTTATTTATTTAGTTTTAAATGAAACCATTGTAATCCTGAAAGTATTCCCCCTTTTTTCAAAATGTAACTATAATCAGATTACAAAGTTTTTTGACGTAAATGTAACAAATTACAGTTAGGCTACTGGATTTTTGTATCCTGATTACATAACGCCGTTGCATGTATTCCGTCACTCCCCAACCCTGCCGATATGGTGGCCGATAAATCGTGCATCCCTAATAATGATACATTATTCCCACAGTAAGGCAAAAACACATTAATATTAACGTCATAACATAAATCCTCATTCTGTCGAATGCACACATCAGAATCTTGGGGGAAGTTGTAGGTCATCCTGAAACTGTTTTTCACACACCATCTAGTAGAGAAGTGTTCGATTTCAGACGCAGCGCACAAACAAAACAAACAAAAAGGCTCCTTTTTGAGCCTGAGAGACTGAATACTTGCAACATGTTTGATTCTATGCAAGTACTCTATATTTCTGGCTTTTTTTGGTCTGTCAAGTGATCAAACATACAGTCTGTGATGTTGTATCAAAGTCAACAGGTCAACAGTCATCAAAGTCTGAGATACAGGCGAGTCAACAGTCCAGTAAACTTAACTGGTGGTTAATAACAGTGGGAAACTATTGAGAAGACTGGTGAAGTCTGCACAGGTAAGGAATGCTCCTGTTGTGTCTGTCGGGAGACTGACTGTGTGGCAGTGGGGGGGGGGTATATATGCAGTTCTGGGTTGTGCATGTGATTAAACGTCCTGGGAGAGCGAGCAGAGCCTGGTGGAGGCATGCCACATACACATTAATTTATCACACTCTTAAATGAACTAATCTCACTACAATCGCTTACAGGTCCTGCCATTCATCACATAATCAGTCAGGAGTCATTTGTTTTCCATATGCTAATAATTTTACTGCATCTCCAGAGTTCATTCACCGCAGGGGGATTCTGGAGTTCTGCAAAACAGGAACTGCTGGAATCAATCCATGGCACTTTTGATTTGCATGTGAGTTAATAAGCCAAAAAACGCTCATGGCATGAGATGAACTCAGTGGAGATCGCCTCTGCTGCCACCGTATGGCTCGTCCTGAGCACTGCAACCCTGTCAAAAACCTGGTGTGTGCTTTTTTTTACCCCTCTCAGGCGGGTTGGTTTCTGTAACGTGATCATAATCTATAATCATTCAAAAAAGACAGAATATCAGTAGAACAAATGCTAAAGGTGCTGTGTGCTTGTCATGTTTTGCCTACAAAATGGGGAGCAGTATTTGTAAACTGGGAACACTGGTTAGGAGAAAAGAGGTCATATTTTTTACCCGTTCTTACTCACTAGGCATACAATAAATGCATGTCTAAGACTTAAACATCTTTTAGTGTCTTTAGTGTGTTAATTTCAAAGCCTGATGGGGACCAAATGTCCAAAAACAGCTAAAACCACTATTCTTGTGGGAAGTCTCTGCTGAACAAGCATAAAGCAGCATGGATTCCCTGTTGTTCCAGGCTGGTTTATGCTGGTTAGAGCCGGTCTAGTGGTGGATCATCGTAATTGTTGGATGTTTCTTACTCAATTGCTTTGTTTCTACCCCTTTTCATCATATCATTTGAAAAGTTCTCTACTAAACTATTTTCCTTCCTCAGACCTAAATTACTAGGGGCCAGTAGATAACACCTAGCCTAGTTGATAGTTGTTCTTCAACAGAAAACCAGCCTTAAGGGCATGTGTCACACTGTCACTACTTGTATGACACACATACTAATTAAAGGGGTCATGAACTGGATTATTTTATTATTTTGTAATGTTTCCTGGGGTGCACTTATAATGTTAGTATGATTTTTACATAAAAAATGGTCATAATTTAGAAATAAAAGGCATTTTTCCTACCCTGATTTTTCTGATTTGAACGCTCTGTTTGAAGGGACGTGTCTGCTGTGAGACTTCAGTGTAAACGCCCTCTGCTGTGATTGGCTGCTGTGAGACTTTAGTGTAAACGCCCTCTGCTGTGATTGGCTGCTGTGAGACTTTAGTGTAAACGCCCTCTGCTGTGATTGGCTGCTGTGAGACTTTAGTGTAAACGCCCTCTGCTGTGATTGGCTGCTGTGAGACTTCAGTGTAAACGCCCAGTGCTGTGATTGGCTGCTGTGAGACTTCAGTGTAAACGCCCTCTGCTGTGATTGGCTGCTGTGAGACTTCAGTGTAAACACCCTCTGTTGTGATTGGCTGCTGTGAGACTTCAGTGTAAACGCCCACTGCTGTGATTGGCTGCTGTGAGACTTCATTGTAAACGCCCAGTGCTGTGATTGGCTGCTGTGAGACTTCAGTGTAAACACCCTCTGCTGTGATTGGCTGCTGTGAGACTTCAGTGTAAATGTCCAGTGCTGTGATTGGCTGCTGTGAGACTTCAGTGTAAACACCCAGTGCTGTGATTGGCTGCTGTGAGACTTCAGTGTAAACGCCCACTGCTGTGATTGGCTGCTGTGAGACTTCAGTGTAAACGCCCACTGCTGTGATTGGCTGCTGTGAGACTTCATTGTAAACGCCCAGTGCTGTGATTGGCTGCTGCGAGACTTCACGCTGTTTGATTGACAGCTCAGCAATTGTAAAGGGAATGTTCTTTGATTGATTTCTACAGTATAATTTAATCAAGTTTAAATAAACGATTATTTTCGTCCTTCTAAGAGAAACAATGTGAAGTTGACCGTTTAGTCACTGGTTTGATTTACTGGCAATAAACGATTTTGAGACAAAAACATCTGACTGTGGGCCTATATAATTCATTACATATCAGAAATCACTGTGGTCCTGTGTTTTTCCACAACCTGGCACTGCACAACATTCTGCACTCTTCAAAGGCATGTTTATCGCTTACTTGCTCGGTCCAGTGTTAGCGTCACATCGGTTGTTTTCTTCAACTACTTGTCGTGCTCGAATCAGTGGGCGGGGCTACTGAACTTTAGGGTTAGTGATGTCACCATCCAGGGAAGAAGCTCGTGTAGTCCCTACCAGCCGTTTGTTGTAGTCCTTAAAAGCAATTTATGTAAAAGAAAATATCTCCCTTTGCTTTGAACTTTGAGCGTCGTAACTTTGCAGATGTTGTTTATGCTCAAACAGCAACATTACACACTAAAGCCCCGGCAAATTGCCGGGAAATTGCCAGAATGCCTTCTATGTGAACGGAAACACGATCCGGGATTGATGCCGGGTTGGGGACCTAGTAACATTGCCGTGTTCAGTCCCGAAACGCGCGCTGTGTGAACAAAAGCTGTAATAATGCCGTGTCGTAGTGATGACGCTGAAGCCGGGATCGTTCGCTAGCAGTGAAACGGTACGTAATGCGCAAGTTTATGATTGAATCAGAGAAAGAAATGCACAGGCGTGGTTTCTCGAGAGAGTAATCGCAGCTCATAAACAAACTGAAGACACTGCTGAGATTACAAGTCACATCGATGTCACGTGTCTTTACGGGAGTTTTACGGGTTGTGTGTGAACGCACTCTCTGATTCCGGGAAATCACTGGCAGTGTGAATGAACCAAAATCAAACGAACCCGGGTCAAATCCCGGGTCACTTTATCCGTGTATTTTCCGGAATCTCTGTGTGAAAGGGGCTTAACTAAAGTTAAAAAAGTTAAATAATAATCAAGGACCCCTTTAAAATAAAACTTCAAATGCATTATGTTTTAAATTCTGTCAGATTTTTTTTGTTTCTGGTTTCCTGTACCAGATTTGTAGTCCCTTTGTACTTTCATTAATGATTGGTTCCCCTTGATTGTCTCCCCAGGTGTTCCTTGTTACCTTGTGTCACAAAAAAGGTAAGAACGTTCCTCTCTCTTTCCTCCTATATATATATATATATACAGGTTATGGCTACAACACACTATTTGTATAGCACTGATCTTTAGAGATGCTTGACAGCAGAATTTGATGCAGTTTGATCATAGTTTATGGAGTTTGCATCATTGATTCTGTTATTTACCCGTTTATTACTGTGACGCTGCTTTGAAACCATCTGCATTGTATAAAGCACTGTAGAATTTAAGGAGACTTGATAAAATGATAAAAAATAAGTTTGAAAAATCAAGTTAATAAGACTTGCAGATTAATAAGCAATATATATCAATCCATCTATCTATATCTATCTATAGTAAACTCCACTTATAAAATCTATATACATATATAAAAAAAAGATAAGACAAAAACAAATATAGTAAGTTCATAAATACTTAATTTGTCTCTAAAAATCAGAGAATTATATGGTAACACTTTAGAATACTGTTTCTTACTGCATAATTAATAAGGAATTATTGAAGAACTAATAGGTAATTCTTCTAAGGAAGATGTGTTAACTAATCAGTATGTAATAGAATTTTATGATTGTGTTAAGTATCAGTTAGTTAATCAATAACTAATGAATTCTGTCATACCTCCTGAAGAACCACTATTAATTATCTATTAATTAAGGTTCAAGAAAAATGACTATGAAGTAACTAATGAACAGTCATACACAGTAGTCACTACAATAACCCGGTTTAGCAGTGGAGTGGTGGATGAAGTACTCAAGTACTTGAGTAAAAGTAAATATTACTCCAGTAAAATTATAATTAGGCCTAATCATTTTCAAAATTACCTTAGTAAATTTATCTTATTAGCTATGCAGTAAGAAACAGTATTCTAAAGTGTGAACGATTATATTACTAGGTTTAACGTAACCAGACTCAAGAGAGAGAAGCAGACGGTAAGTTAATCGTTTATTGACTGCAATATGCAGGGGACAACAGGTGAGTATCAGATGCAGATACAAACACAGTGGAATAAGATATAACCGGTAACTGAGTCTTTATGTCTTTCAAGTGGATTCCAGGAGATTGTGACAAGAGATGGAGCACACACACCTCAGTGGCCAGTGAATAGTGAGATCCAGGTGAGGGAAATCATGACAGGACTGAAGAGATGAAGCGCTGAAGTGGAGAGCAGGAATGGAGACTGGAGATGATCACGAAGGACGAAGGAGTAGAAGATGCTGAAAGTAAGCTCAGGTTAGTCATACACTGAGAGTTGAGTCTTGTATGCGTGTCGTAGGCCAGACACTGAGTGTGACTGAGGTGTGTGCTTGTATAGTGTGGTGATGAGTGTGCAGATGAGAATCAGGCGATGATGAGAAGAAATCTGGAGATAGAGAGCATTGTGAGGGAGTGACGGCTGAGTCTGGTGTATCTGTGACACTAGCTCTGGGTTAACTGGTATCCACCTTGAACAAACTATACCAGTCTCCTAGCAAAGAGCACAGACTACACATAAATGATGCGGCCAGCACCACAATAGCCAAAAAAGAGAAAACTAAAGAATGAACTACATGACCTTACAAAAATCAAACACTCTAATAAACATAAAAAAATTATCAGCCAATAATACAACCATCAACATCTAAATCAACCCAAATGAACACCAATTAAACAACCCAACATTACACCCCCTCCTACGTTGGAGCTTTGGAGAAACCAATTACATTATCAAATAAATAAACTGTAGTTTCCACCCGGACCCCTTTTACTACCGGACCATTCATCTACGATACTGGCAATCCTTCTACCTTCTAGTGCCATTTAACAGACTAGAATCACTTACAAACTACTTATCACAAGAGTCTGTGCACCAATAAAGATCATCAATGTTCATGTGTTTTAATTTCCAATGTCCGTAACCATTTCCTTACTTTAGCGTTAGTAAGTTACCCTTGTGTTTAAGCCGTAGTGCAGGGATCCTCAAATCTGGCACTGGTGGGTCAATGCCCTGCAGAATTGAGCTCAAACACCGATCAAACTCACTTACCTGTCATTTTCTTGTAACTCTGAAGGCCTTGAATAGCTTGCTCAGGGATGATTAGTCTTTGATTAGGGATGGAGCTAAACTCTGCAGGACAGTGGCCCTCAATGGCAATGACAACAAAGTGCAAGTGAGGAAATTTTCCCACCGATTAACAAATTACACTGCATATTTGACAAGAAAAGATATTTGTCAATGATCTGTATCATTTATTTTGATCTTTAACTTTAGATCTTTCCTTTTCTTGGAACCAAACAAATGCTTAATATTTATTCACCATTACAATTAATGTAAAAACACAACAACAATAAAATAGTACAATGACAAACATCAAACTTTTATTAGATAAACGAATAAGACTAATGACATGGTATACCTGCGTTGTAACACACATAAATTAAAGCTATTTGGATTTTCCACTTACTTTAAAACAAATGCTTTTCTTGTTCATTATTTTAATTAAAACACCAAAAGTAAAATAGTATGACAAATTCACTCATATTAACCCTTTTATTGTCGATTATTGTTCATTATTGTTGTTCAACATTCACTAACATCACACTCTCACTCAATCTGGACAAACTGAGTAACATTAGAAAGATTAAAGGCTCCAGCTTCAATACTTGACCACTGTTTATGATAAAACTAGGTTGCAGTGATAAAATAATCAACCTGTAATTATTTTTTTTTTTATAGATTATTAACACGCATATTAATTCAGTCACGTCTGCTCCAGTTTATTTGTGTTCACATAGATACACTAGACAGCGTCAGTTATGGCTCTTAGTCTGAAAGTACGCATATTTGGAAAATATTGATTTTCCCCTTACTTTTCCCCTCTTCCCCTTGCTTAAGTTTGTAGTTCATTATTATTATTATTAATGAAAACACAACAACAGTTAAATAGCACAATGTTAAATTCGCTTATATTTAACATCAAACTTTTAGAACAAAATAATAAAACGGATACCTGCGTTGTAACAAATAAATAAATGATCTTTGGATTTTCGCCTTACTTTAAAACTAATGCTTAGTTTGTGGTTCTTTATCATTTTATAATGAAAACACAACAACTATAAAACAAAGACAAACTCACTTATGGTAAACAAAGAAATGCAACTCTTATTAACAAAAGTTATCTTGCGCTTTTGCCTCTCGACACGTGACTCGTGCGGCTCTGCACTGCTACTCGACGCGCCTCACTCTCGACACGTGACTCGTGCGGCTCTGCACTGCTACTCGGCGCGCCTCACTCTCGACACGTGACTCGTGCGGCTCTGCACTGCTACTCGGCGCGCCTCACTCTCGACACGTGACTCGTGCGGCTCTGCACTGCTACTCGACGCGCCTCACTCTCGACACGTGACTCGTCTGGCTCTGCACTGCTACTCGACGCGCCTCACTCTCGACACGTGACTCGTCTGGCTCTGCACTGCTACTCGGCGCGCCTCACTCTCGACACGTGACTCGTGCGGCTCTGCACTGCTACTCGACGCGCCTCACTCTCGACACGTGACTCGTCTGGCTCTGCACTGCTACTCGACGCGCCTCACTCTCGACACGTGACTCGTCTGGCTCTGCACTGCTACTCGACGCGCCTCACTCTCGACACGTGACTCGTGCGGCTCTGCACTGCTACTCGACGCGCCTCACTCTCGACACGTGACTCGTGCGGCTCTGCACTGCTTCTCGACGCGCCTCACTCTCGACACGTGACTCGTGCGGCTCTGCACTGCTTCTCGACGCGCCTCACTCTCGACACGTGACTCGTGCCGCTCTGCACTGCTTCTCGACGCGCCTCACTCTCGACACGTGACTCGTGCGGCTCTGCACTGCTACTCGACGCGCCTCACTCTCGACACGTGACTCGTGCGGCTCTGCACTGCTACTCGGCGCGCCTCACTCTCGACACGTGACTCGTGCGGCTCTGCACTGCTACTCGACGCGCCTCACTCTCGACACGTGACTCGTCTGGCTCTGCACTGCTACTCGGCGCGCCTCACTCTCGACACGTGACTCGTGCGGCTCTGCACTGCTACTCGACGCGCCTCACTCTCGACACGTGACTCGTGCGGCTCTGCACTGCTACTCGGCGCGCCTCACTCTCGACACGTGACTCGTGCGGCTCTGCACTGCTTCTCGACGCGCCTCACTCTCGACACGTGACTCGTGCGGCTCTGCACTGCTACTCGACGCGCCTCACTCTCGACACGTGACTCGTACGGCTCTGCACTGCTACTCGGCGCGCCTCACTCTCGACACGTGACTCGTGCGGCTCTGCACTGCTACTCGACGCGCCTCACTCTCGACACGTGACTCGTCTGGCTCTGCACTGCTACTCGACGCGCCTCACTCTTGACACGAGACTTGTGCGGCTCTGCACTGCTACTCGACGCGCCTCACTCTTGACACGAGACTCGTGCGGCTCTGCACTGCTACTCGACGCGCCTCACTCTCGACACGTGACTCGTGCGGCTCTGCACTGCTACTCGACGCGCCTCACTCTCGACACGTGACTCGTGCGGCTCTGCACTGCTACTCGACGTGCCTCACTTTACAACTGTAGCATCTCTCGTCCAACTGAACTAAATATAAAAAAAAAAAAAATATTAAAAAAAACGACAGTGCGGGTGGTGGGCAAGTAATCGGTGTATGGTTGAACACCGTGTAACACCAGTAACACTGTTGACTGCACCAAGCCTACTGTACTATACACACACTCATTACTTCAATCCTGGCAAAACTCGACAGATTCCAAAACTTCCATCCATTAAGTTTGGCTCTCAAAGATAAGAGCCTGATATTTCTTTAGCTTGGATTTATGTGCCTCCTCCATCCTCTCTTCCCAGGGTACTGTAAGCTCAGTAAGTACCTCCTATAGTAGGCCTACCTTTAGACCACAGAATGGTATCGGCTCTGAGGCTAGTGTGGGCTATAAATACTGAGAGACCACTAGAGACCACTATAATGTGAATTATAGAGACCACTAGAGACCACTATAATGTGAATTATATGACATGGGGCAAATTTTATATGTATTATACAATTAAAATTTCACTTAAAAAAATAAAAGAGCCTTCACATTCATTTGTCATTTGCCTTTTTTCAGTCTGGACAAGAGATGAGCTGACATCATGACGTTAATGACCAATGCACATCATCTCAACGCTTTTAACTGCTCTGTCTTCGCTGAGATTTGTGAACGGATCAAATGTCAGAAAATTGACCAGTGCTGTTGAAAGTGTCCTTTTCATAATCCCAGATGTTGATGGTATTCCTAATTTTACAGACGCCGTCACCGGAGTGCCTAGCATGACACCGGGTCTATATCAGGATCCAGATCTAGAGATGAGTTCATCATGTGCAGGAGAGCTTGTATTTTTGACTTGACAAGAATGCTCGCCACCCCTGGAATTCAAAAAGATCCTTTAGAGGGATTTACTTTAATCCTGAGATATAAATCACATCAAAGAGAGATTCTTGGCCAAAAGATTCTTTTATGCTTCAGAATATGGAAATATTAAAACCCACAGGAGAGCTTTAGCCACATTTCTAGCATTCGCAAGAAACCGACTCAAAGGAATGCATCGTCCAGAAATAATTCTGTTATTGTTTACTTACCATTCTGTTGTTCCAAATTCATATTTTCAAGTTTAGCAGAATGTTCATAATGTTCTTTTCCATATAACAAAAGGGACTGGGGCAGTGAAGCTAGAAGAAAACAACAGAAAAGAAACATAAAAGCATTAATCATCCAAGTCTTCTGAGGTCAAATGATAACTTTGTGTGATAAACAAACAAAAGTCATTATTCACTGAGAAGAATCCTCAAATTTAATTTGCACTTTTAAACCCAGCAACAGTTTCACTGTCTATGATGCCAAACTCTTGTGGCCAACCGTGAGGGGTCAAGTGCAAATTAAAACTTGAGGTTTTTAGTGAATAATGGCTTAAATTTCATTCTGTTCCCAGAGGTGTAAAGAGTACCTGAACCATACTTGAGTAAAAACAGATACCTTACAGCAGAAACGACTCAATTACAAGTAATAACTCTCCAAATCCAAATACGTCTTAGAGTATCTGATTTTAACAGTACTTCAGTATTTTACTCATACTGAATATAGGCTCAAAGATGCACTAGTCCTCAACACCCAAGAGACATGCCAGTGAAAAACAAGAAACAGTTGATTTGTGAGGAAAGAAATCACATGTTTATTTTCTAAAATAAAAATAAAACTGAACACCTCAATATTGCAATAAATCAAGGTCGACACAACAGCCTCTTAAACATATACAAACACTCAAGTCTTAGTTAAGCTCAAGTGCACAAAAAGGGCATACGTAAACCAATATCCTAGGTCACTTCAATATAACATAAATATAACAATGTTCAGTAAAATTAGACCATCACAACCCACTTGCACTGTACGTGCTGGTTTCGGCCTTATCACCGGCTGCAGTCGTGTCCTCATCTCATATATGTAACTTCCGCCACTACCTGGTAAAGCACTCTCATCCGCGTAAAGTAGCCTTTTTGAGAAACACACAAAATATAGTACCTTCAGTGCCCTGTAGATGGCGATATCACTAATTTTGTAGCAGATATAAACTGCTGCAGAAAAAGTTAGGTGCCATCAGGGGGGCCAATGTTTCGGAAAAAACTGAAGCTTCTCCGGGCGCTTCTTCTTCAATCGGGGGGACGTGGAGGCAAAATGACAAAATTATTAATCAGAATACTTAGCAAAAGTTTCTCCTGCTCCAAGCTCATGGACAGCTCCTACTCACGCTCTCCGTCTCTGCAAGTTTCGGAAGGGAATGATTCAGATTTCTCTCGGCACAGCTACTAGAAGACAGACGGGTTGCTCACGTCACATCTACGTCAAGTCAAGCTCAGTTTGAGTCTGCGCAGTACGCTCGACCGATCAGGAAATGAGTGCTTCTAATTGACTTCACTTTTCTCCGTTGAATCCAATGGGGTCGCTGTGTCCATTTCTTTTACTGTCTATGTGTGCCATGCAGGCTGTAATGAGTAATTGCATTACTTCTCACAAATGTATTGGAGTAAAGTGTACATATTTTTATTCAAAATTGTAGTCAAGTAGATAGTTGCTAATATCTTTGATACTCAGTAAAACAACAGAGTAGCCAAAAAGGTACTCAAGTACAGTAACTAATTACATTTACTCAAATACGTTACACCACTGTCTGTTCCACACACAAATCTATTGTTTGGTATCAAACTACTTGTAATGTATCGCTTAAGATGTTTGGACTGTTTTTTGACTCTCATTGTTTTTCAGTGAATTTTTAGTGAATGAAGAAGAGTGGCCTGGACATTCTGCTTCTTTTGTGTTAAAACATCTCATGGATTGGAAAGACATGAAAGTGAGTAAATGATGAATATTCAGTTTTAGGTGAACTATCACACAGTATGTGAATTATATATTTTTTTAGTGCACTGTGTGTTTTAACTGAGCAATAAATGCCTACATTTCACTGCCCACATCTAACAGTTGTAAATCATAATAACCAAAATACAGTTTGCAGTTTTAGCAGGATCTGTGAGCTTCAGTGGCATGTCCAGGTTATTGAGAGAAAAGGAGTTTCACCCTGAAACTTTGGCCCATATGAGGAAAAGCACTGGACAATTACATACTCTAAGGTGTGAATATCATATTGATTGATTAAATGTGTTCAAACTTGGATGGGCATCTCATAAGGCATACTAAATCATGAGGGAAAGTGCAGCACAAAACTCTTGCAGCCATTTTTTTTTTCCATACTCACATTTTTCCTCGGAGTATTGGCTTCTCTCTGCATCAGTCATTAGCTCTGGAGTCCGGGGGGATCACAGAGGAGAGGCATCTCATACTGGATTGCATGGATACTTCAGGCCTGAGTTGAGCTTGCTTGGTCCGATTCTCTTGGGAAAGTTGAGCTGGACCGAATCTAATCCCATCTGATACCATTCCTCAAAAGTGAAATATGGAATTCCGAATGTCTGGACTATGCTTATGCCAGCAGCATGAGCTCCACAGACCAAAGTTTCTGAGCTCAAGATATTCGTGCAAAAGCAAAAGCTGCCTCTTTTGCTATTAACACACACACAGCCTGAACACCATGTAAGGGCTCTCTGTTGCTCTTGCAGACATATCGTCATCTTGTTGTGTCAGACCAGGATGATAGAAATGTTTGTAAACCCATACTGTGTTTCTCTCCAGCAACACAACTCTGACTTCCACCTGAAAATAATTCCGTCAGGCTGAAATGATTTGTCTTTTTCCTGTTTAATGATTCTGTAATTGAGATTATGCATCCGTCTGTCTGCCTGTTACCTGTTTACGTCGGTTGGAATAATGTTATGGGAGCGTTGGTTAGCACAAGTCTTCATTTTATAATTACTCATCTGTAAATAGAGGGGACAGAAAGAATAATGTCATGTTATGGCCATGCCAGACTTTCACTTTTAAAAAAAAAAACAGATGTTGTTGTGAAACATGCAGCAAAGTCCACTGTAACCCAAACTCCAGTTCAAACGATTCTTCTGTTAGAAAAATAAAGACTGTCTCTAGATACATGGTATTTGCTCTAAACATGAATCTTAATAGAAATGAAATGTCTGGACACTGATTTAACAAGAGTCTCATTATGTAAATGTTGTTTTCCCCATGGAGAGCTGACCATTACTATGCTGGACTGAGGGCTGCAAGGATGTGTCGGTGGATAATGTTAGCAGTTGCTCGGGTGTCGGTGGTGGTACTAGGACATTTGGTAAGGTGTTCTTAGTGGTTGTTTAGATGGTTGTCAGCGAGTGTTTTTGATGCGTCGTTTAGTATTTCACACATAAAGATTGGCGAGCGTGGATCACCCGCAGATTTGCACGCGATTACAGCCCAACCTGTCGGCGAGCTCGTTAACCTGCAAATCGGGCTTAAATTGGGCTTAAAATCCTGTAGTGTGAACTAGGCTTAAGGTGTTCTATGTGGTTCAAAGAGTCCATCCAAGATTACCTCTTTCAATGCAAAGCAGTATTTAGACGGTATTAGTTTTAAATGGAGAGGTGTGGCAATGTAATAATCAAAAAGTATGTCTTTAGATTGACAGAATCAGTAGTTTTAACAAACTTTATACAAACATTCAATCTAAACATTACTTTCAGTGCGTCTGAAATACATTTAAATTTAAGCTTACTTCATGACCATTAAAAAAGTATTTTTTATATGTATGTTGTTACTGTCACAACCTACGAGTGTCAGTTGTGTCAATTCACTGCCATTCACCAATCCTCTCCTGTGGTCTCATATGAGATAGTAAAGTATCCATCGGTTCCATCGGAGCCTTTAAAGGGGAACTATGCAGGTTTTTTGTGTGCTTAATTTACCTTAACTGAACAGCTTCGGAGTCATTGGAATGGTTATATGACTTTTTTCGGGTTGAATGGTGGCCGTCTCGCTTCCCCCTAGCGCCTGTGAGTGGAAAAACCACCCTTGCAACTTTGGGCCGGCGGGCCACAATGTGATTCTACAAAAACTTACGATTATATAGAAAAATCTAAGAATTCATACCAATTAGCGCACCAATTCTGCAAAATACTAAATAGTTAAAAATTTCCATGAGAATGTGTTGAAGATTCTTGCAACCTCTCAAGGAACAGCTTATCGTTGCATATAGGCAGGGCTGGACTGGCCATCGGGCATACCGGGCATTTGCCCGGTGGGCCGACGTGCTTTTTGGGCCGATACATCTCATACTCATACATAATTTTTATTTGTATTATTATAATTTTTATTTTATTTTTTTAACGGCCCATAAAATGTGTACATCGGCGGCCCATTCGTTTTGTTTTGCTTAATTGGCGGCACTGGGTTTGTGCCGGTGTAATGCAGTGGTCAAAAAAAGTCAGTGTTCGTTTTTTTTCTCTGACAGACCAGCCCATGAAACACGTAGATCAGCGGCCCATTGGTTCTTTTCTTGATTGACTCTGGGCTGGCCCAATCACAACTTTAAACGAGTGAGCGAGCGTGCAGCAGTGTCAGTGTGTATCTGTCAAAATAGTCTGCGAGATGGAGAAGAAACGCAAGGATTGTGCAGAGAAATAGCGTGAAAAAATAGAACCAGGCCCTTAAAGCAGACACTGTAAACTGTGTTAAAATATATGCTTTCTGCCCTTCGTCAGCTCCAGTGATGATGATGATAGTGAGGAGGATCAGGAGAGAGATGAGAAAGTGTAGAGCCTGCGGTAAGCAGAACTACTTTCAAAACACTTAAGCTATGTCATGATTGAGTGTAGGAACCCATAACCCAGTTACAGATTATTTCCACATTGCATAGTTGACGATTACATAGACAGTATATAAAGACGATTACCGCAATTCACTAGAAATGTAATGATATGCGTTTGTAAACCATGTCCCCGGACCCCCCTAGAAGAACCAAGGTCCAGCCACCACAGTTTTACCAAAAATCCTGTGAGAAACACTGGTATTGCTATGCCATTGCAGCTTATAGCTTGTTTTAGGATTCATCACTGTGGAGTATAGCTTAACTGTATTAATTAATAAATGTCAAATTTTCACTCGTTCCAATACTCACTCATTACATGGCATTAGTGCTTTTAAGGAATAGGAGTTGGTATGCATATAATTAAGGGCGTGCAAAGATGGGTGGTGTTTATGATCATATAGTGGGCCAGTCTGGGCCAAAATGTCCGGGCCGATTTTTTGTCCCAGTCCAGTCCTGCATATAGGGATTGATGGGTGTTTTCTGAGAGGGTTTTTGTATGGTCTTTCTGAGGGCTTTTTTACTAACAAGACCTGTCTAATACAGTTGACTTATTTAACTAGATACTTCAGATTCATGTCATTTTGCTCTTTCATGCATGCCTTAAATGAAAGAGAGAAAGAAAGGACTGTGTTTTATTCTGATTAATTAATGTGATGGGAAAAAGATAAAAGTTTTAGAGCTGCATGATTCTGGATAAACTGAGAATCACAATTTCTTTGGTTAAAAATGGAGATGTGGGACCCTTTCTCACTTCTATGTAGCAACGACCGGACACGGCCCTGGTTAGGAACGTGTAGACAAAGTCCACCTCCAAACGGAAAAGAGATCCTCAGTCCGTGGACGAGTTTACTCTTCTCCAGTTGACCTGATGACCCAACTGGCTATGTAGCACTCGAAGGGAGGGACTTGTCCTGAGACTTCGACCCCTAAACGCAAGGGCACAGGCATGGCCTGCGTTGCGGAAGGGTAGAGATCTGAAGTACGCGTCCTTCAGGCCGACCGCTGCAGACCAATCTTGGGGACGGAGCATTGGGAATGCGTTTCTGTGTTTGTAACTTGAACGGAAGCTTGAAAAAGGGCCTGAATCAAGAGACACAGATCCAAGATGGTGGTAACTCACCTTTACTTGAGTACAATGAAGTGCGGGCAACTTTCAGAAGCTGGCCTTCATATCTGCTGGAGGGACGGTTCAATCACATCATTCGCCAGTAGGAATGCGATGACCGCGCGCATGACAGACGTACATTCAGAAACACTGAAGTGTAACGAACAGCACTGAATATGGGCGGGCTCCGGGCGAACTGAATTGTCTGGCCGAGTCTGCTGGCACAGAGGAACCGGCTGGATCGGTTGGGAGCACCATCTAGTGCTTCAAAGGACCGATGCAGGAGGACCATGGGTACCACAGACGTACTCAGAGTGAGGCAGCGAGGTAGAGAACAGGGACCCAGCTCAGAAGGCCCAAAGGTGGCCCGAAGCGGGGTCTGAGTGCGTAGTGCAACTCTTACCTGTCTTTACATGGCAGCAGAGAGTGCGTGAGAAGGCGTGACTGGGCCCTCGAACCGCACCCAACTGCTGGCTGGCGATACAAGAGGTAGCTGAGGGGTGCAAGGCTTTACAGGGTTGCACATCGCCAGACTCTTGGGACCCAGGAACAGAGGAAACTGCTCTTTCTTTGAAGTGTGGGTACCGCCGGCTCCGCTGTTTTTGGGTGCCAGCGGAAGAACAGTCACACACACACACACACACACACACACACACACACACACACACACACACACACACACACACACACACACACACACACACAACAAAGCCTCCACCCGGCCCTCCACCGGGGGGAGGGAGTGGATCGGTGACCAACTCCAAGAGCTCAGGAACGCTTTCGCTATCGCTTGCCACCTGGCTTGGCAGCACCTGGAGCGGACTGGGCGCCCCTACTGCAGCCTGCTCCACGCTTAGGCTTGGCTGGAGGCTGCTGCGGAGGCCCAGCGGTAGCGGCGGCAGGGGAACGCCCTCGGCGACGAGGAGGCGGAGGAACTGCCACCGGCGGCAAGGTGAAACCCAACCTTGTCCGCATCCGCCATATCAACCAGGCTGAGCCAACGATGGCGCTCCTGGACCACTAATGTAGACAACGCGCATACCTATGGACTGAACACGTGATGCGTATGTGCGCGACATCGGTGTTTGCGCAGAGGTTTACGCAGAGGTTGCGTAGGTTTGCGCAGAGATAACTGATAATCGTTTGCACCTTGGAACCTATTTCCGGGAGTGCGTTCTCGAGTCACCAGGGACTGTTTTGTGTGGATGGGCCGGCCGGAGCGCGTTGAGGGTTTTCTGTTAGAACGGTGTTGTGTTAGCGGCCCTAAAGTTAATAACTAATGATCTTCGCAACGGAAGTGAATCAATCAATCAAAACTTTAGCTGGACAATAACTTTATCCTAGAGCTGCTGTAAAGCCTAAACAATCTCTGTTACTGTAATGTCCTATTATCACTTTAAAGCTGCTTTGAAACAATTCATATTTTTAAAAGCGCTATATAAATGAAGGTAACTTGACTTGACTTGACAGTCCCGGAGTCTACTCATGCTACTCAGTCCACCCCAGAGCCAGGAGCAGACTTGAACCTGATAGTTCTGTGGTCCACAGATCCAGTTCCCACCCAAGTCCCCGGTCCTGTTTGGATATTTGGATGCCGATCCAAAGTCTTCCGATGTTTCTACCTGACTACCAGGTCCCATCTCTGCTGGTTACGGCCAGTTCCCTGGATCGGTCAGCTACGCTGGTGTCCACCTCGGCCTGTCAGTCCATCGGCTCCGCCCCGGGCTCTTCGTTCCCTCACCTCCACCGTGGCCTGTCTGCCCTGGGACTCCTCCGGATCAAACTTGACCCTCCATCCCTTTGGCTCCACCCTTCTTCCAGTTTTTCCTTCATCCTCGCTCGCTCTATTGTCGCCCCGGTCAGCCGAGTCCCTGCCTCCATGTCGGTCTTGCCAGCCAGCTGGTCCACCTTGGCCTTGGGTAATGGATGTCACCCTAGATGGTCTGCCTCTCTCCCGCATACTCCATGCACCCTGGTTCCACCTCCATCAGTCAGTCCCCGGATTCCCCAGCCCTTCAGTCAAAGCTCAATCCTGGCTCCTCCAACTTCCCCTGCTCCCTGTACATCACCAGCTCCATACCCATCTCCATACCCCCCCCACCCACCCACACAGCTGGATTATGAGTTACGGCATAAGGACGCGCCTTCTGGGAGGGGGAACTACTGTAACGTGTTCAGGTTTAGTTTTCTCACTGTTCCCATTTGCCTGTGTTCCTTATAATTAGTTAATTAATCCCACACCTGTTTCTGTTCTTCCAATTTTCTCCCTGTTATTTAAACCCTGAGTTCTGTTCAGTTCATCGTCCTGTATCGTCAATGTTAAGGTGTTGTTGGAGTCCATTTCCCTGAGTGTTCCTGTGTATTTTTTTTTATTTAAGACTGTTTCTTTTGATTATTCCTGTCGTGGATGTCTTTCATACAACTACCTGTGACACCCATAAGAATGAGCAATAGTAGTTGTGATTGCCACTAGAGATTAGATCAGTACAGTTAAACTATGGTTGGACTACTGTATTGTAAAACCTGTAATTAGAAGGACTGGTTATAATGCTTCTCTCACACACCTTCAAATCTAAACATTGTAAACATCTAAAAAAAAACATTGTAAATGTTCTTTGATAAGTTGCTAGAAACAAATATGGGAAATTGAAATGTGGCGAAATGTAATTGCACCACATTTGTCATTTTTTATCCACTAAGATCTTCCGTTTTGCCTTATTGGAGTCCCAAATTTTGTCAACAAGATTATCAGCAGAAATTCTGTTATGTTGGCCAACATCAAAAAGAGTCCATGAACCATTAGAAATGAGGCGAGAGCCTTTCACAAGAACCTGAGGGTGATGTGTGAGTCTCATTCCTCATGCGCTGTAGAAGTGAGGCAGTGTTCCAGACTCTACCTCTGACAGCAGCAGCTGTGCAAACATCTGCTCTAATAAGTCTTCTGAAGAGCCCAGGAAAAAGCAGGATGGCCATCCATTAAGGAGCGTGAGCCGAGGGTCATTTTTAAAAAGGCGTCTTTTACCTCCTCAAGCATTTTGGGTGGATCTTCGACACATCCCACACCCCTCAAAAGTCATTTGGCTGTCAGTCTACATATTCTATTTCCCTTCTGCTTTGTTTGGCTAGGACTGGCTAATGCGGACTGTTATCAGCTCTTAAAGCAACAGTGTCAGCAATGTGGGAAAATACTCCAAATTCATGAGCTCGGAGAGACCTTCGCAGGTCTCATCAGATAGGGACCGCAGCGAGACCGAATGCACGATGCCTGCAGACATCCGTTTACTGCTCCGTCAACTGAGTATGGGGTCTTATTTTATTTTTAATTTTTTTTTAGCATTTTCCTCCGTCACGTTAACTTCAAAACATATCAGCAGAAGCCATCAGTTTATATGATGGAGAACTAGGTGTGTTTGAAATACTTTTCCACTCCTTACAATGTCAAGTGCTGTTAAAAATTGGCCTCGTGATTTTATTAAGATTAATTAAAATGTTATGGTCATTAACGTAGCGGTGTGTGAATTATATGTGCATATTATGCATGACATTTAAGAGAGATCTATGATGTTCATGCTTGCACAATTTCTTGCAGAGTTTGTGGAAGTTTTCTGTGGATTTCAGTAACAGCTGATTAGAAGAAAAGAAGAAAAGTTAATATGAATATGAATGATCTATAAACAACATATTAAATGTTTACTAACGTTAAATCCTGTATTTAACTCTGGGTTGTCGGAAAAGCTAATCATGTGTTGACTTTATTTTCAAAACACACATTACATGCTCGCATTCAATTACAAAAACCAGGAGAGATGTTATGGTAAAACAGTAATTACATGTACATTTTATTAAGAAGTCTGGCCAAAAGATTGGTTTCATGAAGTTACTGAAAAAAAAAAAAAAAAAAGAAAAAAGCAGACTGAGTGAACATACAGACTGGCAAAAGTGTTTTAAAATATACAAAGAACGGCCAAAAATATTTAAGGAGAATATTGCTACAATATATTTATATCTATGTATTTTTATATTTTCATCAAAGAATAGAAAATAGCTGCCAAAGTCCCCCAACTCCACCACATTTCATTCCATGCATTTTAAAACCATCCCTGGTCTCCCCTATATTAAAACATTGCACTTTACAAAAAGGTCTCATTTGTTAACATTAGTTAATGTATTAACTAACATTAACTAACAATGTGCAAAACATTTGTGACAGTATTTATGAATCTTTGTTAACATTGGTTCATAAAAATACAACTGTTCATGATTTGTTTATGTTAATTCACAATGCATTAACTAATGTTAACAAATGAAACCTTATTTGAACCTTATTTTTATAATGTTTTTTTTTATTTATTTTTTTTTTTTTTATGTTAACATTTAAACAATATATGTTTCCAATTTGGAAAAATATTTCTGTCAACCATGTTGGTTTTTAACATATTTACAGTTTGTTTAAAAAAATATATTTTTGCTAGAAGGGTCTTGGCCTTTGCAAAGCTCTAGCTTTGAATAAACATTCAGGCAAAGCTCCAGTCTCTTATAATAAAGGATCTGAAGTCCATTTTAGTTTTATTTAATAACAATTGGAAGATCGTAATCATAATCACAATGATAATGACTTGAATTAACATGGTTTATAACTGGTGGGAACGGTTCAAACTAAAACATGTGAATGGTCAAGCAACGGATTAACCCAATTAAGGGAACAACACTTTGAGCTTTTAAATACCGTTTCTCTGGAAACAATTTGTGGCCACTTACAGCCTGTGGACAGATGGAAAGCAAAAAATGGGAGTACTGTGATTTCTGAACAAACATACTTGGCCTACTTGCATCTACAGTCTGTGGAAAAGCCTTCCTCCGCCAAGTCATGGCAGTATGCTGACACCAATTAAACTCTTACAACATGAAAGAAACGATGTGATAAAAATCATGTCATTAATAAGCTATTTCATTTTAGTGAAATGTTGACAGCAGGATACAGTGCCGGTCCCAACCCAACCCCGCCAACCAAATAAAAAAATGACTCTGCACAACAACTGGTGCAGATGCAGCTGCACTTGTTTATTACAAACAAATGAAATCTATATTAACAGCAGTGTTGTTACTCCTCAACTAACTTTCTTCAGTAAACTGTATATAAATCCCTTATGCAAGTTCCCTTTGTCACGTGATAATCAGGAAACATAAACGAGGACTCAATTGCAGGAAAACAAAGGTACAATTTTAATTAACCAACCAAACAAAATACAAAGTGTAAACAAAAGTCCCACGTGGGGGAAAAACCAGAACAAATACTAACAAGGCAAAAACACTAGGAACAAGAAACAGGAACTTAGGGCGCTTTCACACTGGCAGTTTAGTGCGGACCGGGGCACGGTTCGCATGAAAAATCGCTAATGTGAAAGCTGTCATCGGACCCGGGTGCGCACTAGAGAACCGAACCCGGGACTACCTGGAGGAGGTGGTCTGAGCTCGGTTGCTCCCGAACCGTGGAGCGGTTCGCGTTAATGTGCAAGCAACACGGACTCGGGTGCGCGCTTGTTCATGAAGTATAGTATCCCGCGCATGCGTATCACTGTCGATATCATTGTTTCCTCACACACGACAACCATGAGTGGCAGGGGAACGTTGTGGGACACTGAAGAGGTGAGGTGCCTCATTCAAATTTGGGAAGAACAAACCATACAATAACCATACATACAAACCATACATAAAACAAACCATACATAAAACAAACCATATGTGGCGGGGCGGTGTAATTTTTGAAACACAAGAGCAAGTTTTTATTCCCTAATAAAGAAAGTCCGACTACGCCACCCTAGGGATTAGCCCCAGGGAAAATACTCAAACAATGAGCAAAGCACACAGGTTCGGTTCCCTCATAGAATTAGGCAAGAGACGTGAGTAATACAAAAATACAAATGTTTATTAATAGAAAGATACTTTTAAAATGTTGGACACTGAAACCCACTTTAAACTAAACAATAAGAAAAATATACAGAAACAAAAACTAAATACCGGCAGGCCTGAGGCTCCCAACGGCAGGAAGCAACGTGGAATTTGATTTTACGGAGCACACTTCCACACACACACCTGTGTCACTTAATCACACAATCACACACTCAACAGTGTACACGATAAAGGACCACCACCAGGAGGAGGAAGAGCAATCCACCCGTGGGACCCCAGCGCCTGCAAAATAAAAATAAGAAACTATAACAATGTTCATAAAAATTACCAGATGGACATCAAGAAAGCAAATCCTCACAACAATAAATGTCAATGACAAAAATAAAGAGAAAAACCATTCAAGCGCAGAGAAGTCAATTAGTTGGTCACCTGATTAATACAAGACAATTTTAGCTCAGTAGAGGTTCACACACACAAATAGAATTGTACTTATAGATAGTTGATCACATGAACCGAGCAATTAACTGGCCTGATTAAATATTACACGCAGTTAAATGGCTTTACAATAATAAAGATGAAGTGAAAAGGAAATAAAAATCAAGTTAACTAAACAAACTATACTTCCAAAAGAGAAGTAAGTTAACAGGAAACAAACAAAAAGAGGTTTCAAATCACAAAGACACAGAGGGCAGCTAGCTCCCCTACACGTGGAAGGAACCAACTAGTCCCCCACACAATCCAGGAATATGAAACGGGTCAAAGATAACGCCACGGTAAGAACCAAACGAGCAGTCCCCTTCTCTTTAATGATGATCGCGTCAGCGCGGCCGTATTAACTGCCGCCCTTTAATAGTGCGAAGACAGTAGCAACAATCACAGCATAGAACGAGAGGGAGAATCCTATAACAAACAAACGGAGATGTTACCAATCATAATACTATCCCCACTCCCAGTCATAGTAACGTATAAACACTTACCATCAGGAGATCACGCTAGATAGCACGCTTAATAGACAAGGATTGGTCAGTCATGCCCACCGGTTACGCAATGGAATACAGGGAATCACGCCTATTTGATATCCGAAAAGAATGTTAACCCCACACAGCCATTTCAGCACCATATCACAAGCTCTTAACAATAAACATTACCTGTGAGGTGAACAGTCATCGGACCCACTAAGCATAAAAAGGGCACCGCACCAAAGCTGCACTAATTGATAAAAATGATTTAAAAAGTTATACATAGGAAAATTCCACAAAATGATCACCCATTAAAACACAGCTCGCTTACCTACAACCACCGTCGACACTAGCAAAACAAACGGGGAAATCGGACGTGACGCATCCCAGGTAACAGCCAATCAGACTTAAATGCAAGGTACTACTCGCTGATAGGATGACGCTGCTGTCAATCACCTGATACCGTTACACATACATAAAAAAAAATCTTCTGCGAGCAGCAGAAACATGGCGTCCCCTGGATATGTGCTGAATTACACCATGTAATGAACATAAACGTAGTTGTCTCTCACTATGTTGTGCATAATAGCACCAAAACAACAGACAAATTACAGCTATGCTCAGTCGAGTTGTATTCTCCATGCGTTTTCCGTGTGCGTTTGCGATGACGTAAGATCACTGCAAACGCTCCTGGGTTCGATACAACTAATTGAGTGTGAAACCAGACCAACGCTGCGGGGGGCGCCGGGAACTAGCGCACTCGGGTTCGGACCGCAGCAAACGAACCCAGTGGAAAAACGCCCTTAGACAAACGAACTAGCACCGGACTGAAAACACAAAGGAGGCTATAAAGGAAACACACACGAGGGTAACGAGACAACAGGTGAGGAATGTTAATTACTAAACAAATAACGAGAAGGGAGGAGCTAACAATTAGACAGAAAGCACATGGCACAGGAATAATCAGGAGCCATGTGCTCACATGAAACTAAACTAACAAAACACGAGATAGACAGGAAATGTCTGTCACCACACAGAACTAGTAACAAAAGCAGAAGTGACAGAACCATGACACCCTTCCTCTTGCTTATGAGGTTTCCACTGGTGAAGGACATATCAGAGCAAAAAAGGCTTGTGCTATTTGCATACCCATAAATGAATATTACCATTATTCATAATCCAACTTAGCTTCATTTTCGCATGGTTCACACATAGTCCAGTAAAGTCAAGTCAAGTCACCTTTATTTATATAGCGTTTTTTACAATACAGATTGTTTCAAAGCAGCTTTATAGTGATAACAGGAAAATAATGCAACAAAGTTTGTTTCGGCTGTACATCAGGTCTAGAAGAAAATAGCGTCACAGTCCAGCTTAAATAAGTTCAGTTCTGGTTCATTTTGTTGTAAGGGTCGAAAAGTCACATCTGTGACGTCGACCAATAGGAGCACAGACGGTCTTCGGTACACAGCTTTCAAACATGGCAAAAAGAGAGAGAGAGACGTTGGTATTAGTTCTGCTTGGTGGAATTATGCAATGGAGGAAAGGTTTGTGGAGATATGGCAACAATAATCCTGCTTATATGATTTTTCCTCAAGGGACTACCACGACTGTGTAACTGTGTAGTCTGAACCGGGCATTAAGGTGGAGCGAGTTCAGACATTCAGGAGATTGTGAGCTAGGGGTGCGCAGTGGAGCCAATATCTGTATCTGTTAGGGATGTGCGCATCGACTAATTTGACAGTCGTTTAAACTGAAGTTTTGTAATCGACCAGTCTAAAAGTCAGAAACCCTCTAAAGACTTATGTATATGATCCATGCATTTGAGCACATAATAAATTCTGCTGTTTACTTAAGTACACAAATCAACTAAATATATTTCATTGTTCTAGTGGTTTTTGGATATTGAGATGCAAAAATCTTACATAGTGTGCCTTTAATTCAAAAGTGTTAAAGGGGTCCTATTATGCTTCTTGACTTTTTCAACTTTAGTTAGTGTGTAAAGTTGCTGTTTGAGCATAAAAAAGATCTGCAAGGTTACAAAGCTCAAAGGCCACTCCAAAGGGAGATATTTTATTTAACACAATCCACTTTCCAAGAACTACAAGGAGCGACTCGTTTGGACTATAACCATTCCAGATCTTATGAAGTCACAATGTTACTCATTTAAATAATCTCCACCCACAGAATACGCAAAAAAGGGGATGAGGCCTGATTGCATTAGAGAAGACAGTGTTGTCGATATGTCAAAGAGACGCTGTTTTGTCCACCCCGTTTCCAGAACTCATTCGTTTGACCTTCCTAAGACTGACAAACTTAGAGTGGTTTACATTTATTTAAAACACTGTTCCTGAACATTATAACCCCAACGTTTATCTCTGTGTTTAACATTTTACTGGAGAACAGCTTCCAGAAGCTAAGATGAGTACTATGCAGTCTACACACAGTTCCCACTTTGTCGGGACAATCTGTTGTTTATGGATCACAACTTGTAAGTATGTCTTATTATTGGTAGTTGTGTTTTCTATTTACAGTTTCAATTAAAAGTTTTATGTAGTTGCAATGATGTAAACAAAGGGCAAAGCTTTGCCTAACTAACATTACAGAATTGATGTAGTGTTTACTGTAGATTTTGTAAGCTTTCGCTTTTGTAAGTCTGTTCACCAGCACTTAGGAAAATTAGCCATGGTTTTGTGATTGATTACTGTTTGTATTACCATAGTTTTCTGACAATTATCATGATTAAATGGTATACAGCGTATCTAAAATGTATTAGAAAATTACACCAAAAATCGGTGAAATCCGTGCTTGCAAAGTCCGTGCATTAAATCCGTTCAAGACGATCCTCTTGTTTTTTTAACATTCTTCAATGTCAATCTTTCATGATCCAAATGCAGCTTTTATATGTGGGTAATCCCAACAACAGGCAATAGGTTAAGAACACAAGCAATCCATCCAAACATAAAGCAGGGGTCAAAGGGGCACATGCAAAAACAGAAATCCTAGAAGACCGAGCAGATAAAAAAAACAAGATTTAGGAAACCAGGAGAATGTTCAGAAATGCAGTGTGACGCATACAAGACTTTGCAATGAATGAGTGAGTGAGCAGGGTTTAAATAGGCAAACATAAATGAGATAATGATGAACAGGTTGCAGTAATCAGAGCATGAGTCCAGGCAAGCACCAAGATGGCAAAAGTTGGATTCTGGACACAAGGCATTACTATTTCTGCCATTTTAGTATGCTATTCCGAATTCAGCATTCGCTATATTCCAAGTCTTCTGAAGTCATACATGGCCTCAATGAAAAATCTGACCCTTGAATGAAATTGTGAAATCTCATTTGCATTGCCATTAAAAAAAAATATGGCTCCTTAACACAGCGCCACAATGACAAATGCCATTGGTTGTTGAATGTGTCATAAGCGAACCTGACATGCCAGTTTGAATATGCAAAAATGCAAATGTGCAGGCGTGATGGGATAAAAGCTAAGTCAATCACAGCTGTTTTTCAGCAAAAGAGCAATGATAAAAATGATGTAAAATGTGTTTACACATCCAGCCAAAGTGTTTACTTGTCATAAGTACATAATTCGCTGGTTCCTGAGTTGGACCCACTCTATCGGCACTCCTGTGGAACGTTACGGCTGTCAAACAGAATCTAGTGATCTCTGGGAAGGGTGAGGTCATCCCGTTCAGACCACGGCCTGCCTCGTGCCTTTGTTTATTTGGAAACAAGGATCCATGCGGGAAATGTGTGGCGTACTATGACAGATGAATTCTTGAGTCATCTGCAGAATAAGCCTTGTGTTTTCGCCTGAAGGAGCATGTGATGTCATAGCTGTGATCAGTGCACGCTGATATGTGAATGCTAATTAGGCAACAGACAGCGCTATTGATGACAGATGAGGCATTTGCTCTCTCTTTCTGAAGTGATTCCTTACAGCTGCCGCTATGACATTTTGCAGCAGGGTTTTTGATTGTTTAGAAAATAAAGCACACTGGAACTTTATCATAAAACTAAACAACTAAATTGTGTAGACCCAGATCACACAACACAATAATTGCACTATTTATGCAATAGAATAATTGGCTGGATATGCCGTTAGCACAGGTTGTCTACATAAACAATATTTTAAATCTTATTAAGCAAAAAAGTATACATGCTTTTTACCCAAAGAGAAGGTGCAAAACAATTCAACATCACAAGTGCACACAAAATGTTAGTAATAACATAATGTCAGTTTAATTAGTAATGCATCTCCTGACAAATGGACCCATGAATGTTTTGTGAAATTGTTGTTATGGTTACTTCAAACCAATACACCGTTAAACAGCTTTGTGAGGCACTGGACTACCCTAGCACCACTAGCTATGTTTCCACCCACCTATTTTTATGCGCATTTTGGGAGATCGCATCCAAAACTGCTGGATGGAAACACCAAGATGCGCATACATTCCAAAAATGTGCATAAAAAACTTGTTTGAGTCGGATACATTTTTTATCTGATAAGTAAACATGCGCATAAACTACAATGGAAAGGCATTTACAGAATAAATTCCTCGATGTGCATCAAAAAAATCATGTGAGTTTGCACGATGAGATGGCATAACTGGACTTCTTTTTGCACAGCATCTGAAATGCTGTTTTGGTTGTTCTGAAATGTGATTCGGTATAGTTACCTTCCAGAACACTTACACAACTGCATTCCCAAACAGCAAGATCTTCCTCCAAAATGTGTTTATTGCATTTCGTCTGTGCGCTCTGAGATACAAGTAACTTAATATTGTAACACTGTTAGATGTTGTGGGAAGAAGGAGGCGTGAACCGACGAACATTCAACAGCTTTAATAATAAAAAAAAAAATTACAAAACGAAAGTAAAAGACAGTCAGGCCCTCACGGACAACTGCTGTCACATACAATAAAACATAAACATAAAATAAAATAGTCCAGGCCTGGCCTCTCTCATCCTTCACTGTCATTGCTCCTCCTTTTTATGCTTCCGCTCCTCCGTGAAAGATACGAGACCGGTGCGTCGTGCAGGAGTAATCACGCCTGCGCCATTCTCTCACGACCCTCTGCCTCGTCATGCTCGCCACAAATATACGAAAATTATTATATACACCGGGCTTTTCCAACTTTTCTTAGTAATATTTAGTGCCAGTTTATCAAGAAGTGACGAATTTGACGAAATTTCGACTCATTGGATTAAAACGGTGCTTTATTCTCAAATGTTTTATATGATAGTCCAATTTTTAATTTGCAACTTTGGATGGAAACATAGTAGCTATTGTTGAGAGTATGCACCACTGGCATATTATTGATAAATCAAAATAAATCAACAAAAAGTCAAAGACACTTACAATCAATGTAGTGTTCACAAAGTACACACATTCCTGTGTTAATATTTTAATATGATCTAGACAGAGGTCTTTGACAGTTTTTTTTTTCTTCAGCATCTCACGGCACGAGTGACACAGATGTAAGACACTGTATCAAATTAAAAACAGTTCAGCTTCAACTTTGCATTGTTCCACATTTTGGACGTTCCATTGCACCTATCTGTTTTTGATTGCAAAAAAATGTCTTGTGTGAAAGGCTTTGAATTTTTTAAGAGTTTGCTGTATCTTGTATGTTTACAGTCTTCACCTTTCTCCAATAGTGTTAAAAATCTCCAGAGGAATTGACCATGAAATGAACCTCAGCTCTTTCTCTAAGCCTTCATTAGCTCGACAAATCTCCTAAGGAGCACTCGTGTGTAAATGTGTGAGCCATTGTTTTCCAGCCCTTTTTAAAACAATGGAACGTGCTTGGAATGAACTAAATTGCCGAGGTTGGAGTCAGAGTTTCTAGAGGTGACAGGAACTTCCAGAATTTCCTGTTTAAATCTGAATTACCCTTCAGAACAAAGAGCTCAAGATGTATTTGCCATTTGGGCTCATTTGACTTTCATAAAGTGAAAAGTGTGGACTTTTACAGTGTCTCAAGTAACCAAGTTTCCAGACAATGTCAGCAGGCTTTGGCCAAAAGAGCTTATCTGCTTTGGCTTGCTATGAATATCCCTCAGCGAATTTTGATGCAGAACTGCAGAGCAGAGACTAACATGGCACACGCATACGTATCAAAGTCAAAGACATTCATCTTCCTCTTCATCCTACGCCAGTGGTCCAAAAATTGAACCAAATATGTTGTCTGAAAACACTGAAGAACCCAATCGTACATCAGTCAGTTGGATTCTATGGATACGTATGACATTGGCGCCCCAGAAAAACAAGGTGCAGTTTAGTCATACGGCAAGTGTCGAATGGAAAAGTCTAGCGTGCAATAAATCATAAAAGGTTTGCTCATGACACGGTGTGGTTGTACAGCTCATGTTCTGTCATAGTCAACCAAGCCAAATACAATAGTTAGCTTTCAATTGAGGGCACTGTTAATTTTCATTTGTTTGTCCAAGACCTCATGGTAAGGCTAATGGTGACATAAAACCAATGACTTTTAATAGACAGGCCAGAGGACAACGTGTCTGTCAACAAATGTCATGCCAAGGCATATAACATTTTATATGGAAGGCTACATTTTAAGATGTACAATCATTTTGTGATAAAATTTCATTGCAGTGGACTTAAACGGGTTTTATAAAGGTTTGCTGCGCTCAAGATATTTAAAGGAATAGTTTGTACAACTTGTACACTATAATATTCAGTCTTGTTCCTCATACTTTGTATTGAGTCGTTATTTATTGAAAAACTAAAATTGCTTTTTGTAAATTTTGACCGATTTTCCGACCCAATTCACAGAAAATATAAAAGTGAATGTTTTTTTGTTTGTTTGAGAATTTGAGATTTAGGAAAGTACCAAAAAGTATCTTGTGCTTCAATGGAAGTAATACAATCTGACTATCCAAAGATGTCAATGTCACTCATTTGATTACTGACTTTGTCAATGCAGAATTGTGAATAATTTTATATGATGGTGTCTTTGTTTACTTGTTTCCAAAATACTAATCCTTTGTTTCCATGTTTCAATTATATTTTGAAAGCCAGATTTTAAATGTGGAATATCTTAAATGTAAATATTAAGCTCACTGTCGGCGGGAGGTATATTCATATGAAACGGCACCGTTATTCCTTTCAAACTGTCTCGCTTCTTATAACCATTAAGAGCTTTTCAGGATTAATATGCAACACAAAGCCGCAAGTGATAGAACAAAACGGTTGACTTGTGTAAGAATGCAGCGGCGTCTTCCAGATGTTGCACTGCTTGCCATGTGTAGTACTGAGGGTGTTCGCAGTGATTTCATGAGTAAACCACGTCTCATGGCAGCTAGACATCGAGGCGATGTGTTCTCTAGGCCAAACATCACAGGCCACACGCTGATGTGTCAGGGTTTAAGATCGGGTTTCTGTGCAGAATGGCAGACGCTTTACGTAGCCAAATTGGCACGTTGAACTCTTTGTGACTGATACGGGACATGCATCACCTACCGATGCCTTTCTCTCCTTTTGATGTCAAAGCAGCTGCTTCCCTTAAACATCTGAATGGTAGAGATTGTTTAGCCATCTCTGCGATGAACGAGCGAATGTGGCGCTGTGATAGATGGTGCCTGATCAAGACTGTATATTTGTAATCCTGACAAATGCAGACGATCATTTTTTTGACATTTGCTGATTAAAAAAAAGAGAAGAGAATATTTCACATGCGTCCGTGACTGCGGCAAACAGCCTGTCAGACTTAAACAAGAAGGTGTTTGAAATGCGTGCGTCTAAGAGAGATATATTGCCCTGGAAAGCTTGTCAAATTTTTATACACAGATTTGTGTGGCCGATACTATCCATATGCTCCAAAAACATGTGCGGTCTGCCGTAAAAATGTCCACGGCCAAGGGGATAATGACTGAGTGGAATACGATGAGAACACGTGCAGTGTCATCCTGGCCTGCGCTCAAAGCCGAAAACAACCCTAATGTCTTGGTAGACAACCAAGTCGTGACTGGACGGACGCTTTATAAGGATCATTTCTCAATGTACCGTGTTTTGGGGCGGATGACTCTGACAGACAGGAGATGACGACACTTGGTAATGTTCTCTATGCTTGACCTCATTTTCCCATGTTTTTGGGGTAACTTCACCCCCTGGTCTCCACTCTGAGCTACATTAATCCGTCTTATATGAAAGAGCTCAGAGTTTTGGAATTGCGAGGAATGTTTTCCTCATGCTTGGCAGAAGAACGGTACAGTGATGCATGTGAAAACGTTCTTGCCCTCATATCCAGAGACAGGCCATGCGCTGATGGATGCTTGTGTTCTCTCGTCCTTGCTCTTTGTTTGAATTGAGAGGATGGAGAATATGAAGTATATGTTTGGTAATATTACAGACTATTTGATGAGACAGTGTGTAAAACTCACCGTTAATGTGAATTTGTGCAACATGACGAGCAAGCATTATAATATTGGCAGGGTATTCAACTATTCACAGTGACTTTTTTTTAATCAATGTAAAAAGAATATTTAAAAAAAAATAACTTGATGAAACATTGATGCGGCTTGATTTGAATAAATAGTATGATAATATAAATATTATTGGTAACTTGTTAATAGTGTAAGGTAAATGATGTTCCATATGCATTTAATCCATAAACCATGCAAGCATCGAGCAAAAAATGGAATTTGAACTTAAACGCAGAGAGGATATTTGGGCTCTTCGTTTGAGAAGTCGAACAACAACTTCTAATTTGGGTAATAGCTCCATGTAGTCCGAATGACGTGTCCTTGTTGTGTACACCATTGTCCTGGTTCAACTGCTCGTTTCTCAGTTTTTTGTCTTTCATCACCATAGTATTTCAGTCATTTGCTACTGCTGGCCTCTTTCCTACAGCTTGAAGCAAAGCTAACAAACCCATTGAACTATGTCCTAAGGATTGAATAAATATTGGTCAGGTTTCCAGAATTCTGAAACAAAACTTTATCAAGCCAACAAAAAGTTCACAAACTTTCGCAGTACTTTTTGTCTTTTCCAAACGCTGTCAGCTTCAGATATTTCAGAGGAAGGAGGTAAGACAAATTATATGCAAAGTTGCTTTATTATTTCCTTTGCCTAATCGCAGAACTGCAGAACTGAGAGTCTGTCTATAGATATGAAGGGACAAGAGACTCTAGTTCTTCATTTCCACATACTGTTTTTATTTATGTTTCACAGACGTCACTGAGGCTCTCAAGAGAGTCGAAGCTAAGACGTGATGTCAGTCAGGTATGCTGTGAGGCGGCGAGACAGATGCTGTTTCTGAGTCCAGGAATGTGTCCTTGACAATGTATATTTTTTGGCTCATTCTAGATGAGGAATTATCGAACAGTTGGACATGAATCCTCTAGAGGGCCTGAAATTGTTCTATCAGATATTATTAATGATGGTTTGATAGGGCCCTTGCCTTGAAGACCATCTTAGTCCCGCACGAATGGTCCAGGCTGGTTTACGCTTGTTAGTATTGTTTTTTTGTGGGTCAGTGTTGGTGGAAACATCTCTGATGAATTTGGTCAACCAGCTCATTCAGTAATGCAATAAGCATTCATTTATAAATTCATAAATCCTAATGTACTGATCCTTTCCAAAAAATTCGAATATCATGGAAAAGTTTATTTATTTCCATAATTCCATTCAAAACGTTAAACTTCCATAGATTATAGATTCAGGGCCCACAACCTAAACGATTTCAAGTATTTAGTTGTTTATTTGTACATAATTTGGGCTTCCAGCTCATAAAACCCACGAAAACAGGATTTCAAAAAATGTGAATATTACATGAAATCACACAGTAATTACACAGTAATACCATGGTCATTGAACCAGGTTTTGGTTCTTTTGGCAGTGTGGGCAGGTGCAAATCCTGCTGGAAAATGAAGGAAGCATGAAGTGCTCTGAAAATGTCCTGGTAGACGGCTGCGTTGACTCTGGATTTAATAAAGCACAGTGGACCAAAGTCCTCTTTTCTGATGAGAGCAAATTTTGCATCTCATTTGGAAACCAAGGTCCCAGAGTCTGGAGGAAGAATGGAGAGGCACACAATCCACGATGCTTGAAGTCCAGTGTGAAGTTTCCACATTCTGTGTTGGTTTGGGAAGCCATGTCATCGGCTGGTGTTGGTCCACTGTGCTGTCCACTCAACGCAGCCGTCTACCAGGACATTTCCAGAGCACTTCATGCTTCCTTCAGCAGACAAGCTTTATGGAGATGCTGACTTCATTTTCCAGCAGGATTTGCACCTGCCCACACTGCCAAAATAACCAAAACCTGGTTCAATGGCCATGGTATTACTGTGTAATTACTGTGTGATTTCATGTAATATTCACATTTTTTGAAATCCTGTTTTCGTGAGTTTTATGAGCTGGAAGCCCAAATTATGTACAAATAAACAACTAAATACTTGAAATCGTTTAAGTTGTGGGCCCTGAATCTATATGGAAGTTTAATGTTTTGAATGGAATTATGGAAATAAATAAACTTTTCCATGATATTCAAATTTTTTGGAAAGGGTCTGTACATAACTGATAAGAAAAACTAAGAGGAAACATACAGTAGTAAAAAAAAAAAAAAAAAGACCTGTCAAAAAGAAAAATCTGGGAATGTCATCTTTGGTTTTCACTGTAAATTTTAAGATGATTATATAGATGACAATATTTTACTGTGAAATAACATGAAATTTCCCATTCGATCTATTATAGTTTTTCACCATATAGAGTAAGGCAACCTATGGTTCACCAAATAACAGAACCCTTTTACAATCAAATTAACACTTCTGGAACACCTGTCAGATTCGAGGAAACAAATTAGTTATTGTATAATTATTTATTTTTATTTTGACAAAAATCAAAGGAGCAACAGAGATCTCTGTAGTTTTGCCCTTGTTCTGCCCCTCTGACTCATTAATATCCTTGTATTATTAAGAGTGCAGACACACCCCATTACATATTGTGATGTCAGTGGTCAATATGAGCATCACACAAGACCAATAAATGTCAAACAATTAAAAACAGACAGTAATAAATATATGGCTAGTACCTCTGTGGCCTTCCAAAGCAAAGAGCAGGATAAATCGACTGTGAATAGGGATCTCCCTTAAGATATTGAGGCCATTTACTTTTTTTCTCTCTTTCAAAGGAAACTTGTATGTATGTTATATTAGATAAAAAAAAAAAAGGAAAACTGGACTAAAATATAAGGAAATTAATGTGTAGACACGAGGCAAAAACAATCTTTTTAAAAAAAGTGAATACTTCCACATGCTCCCAAGATGCTTTTCAATCTGTATTTATGTGTTCAAGTAATTTTGATGGCGGGGATTAGGTATGAAATATGAAAAGTATTTTGAATGGCTATATGGTTTTAATTAAATGAAAATCAGTGACGCTGTACAATATACACGTGTGATGTTATTTTGGGTGTAACTCATTTTCAGGTGACTCTTCCAAATGTTTTGACACATAGGGAATCCCAAATACATTGTCAGCCATTTCAACATCCCAATATCTTTTCCTACAATGCCAGTTTTTAAGCTCAACCTTAATGTTTGCCTTTGTCTGACACAGTTTGGCAAAAACAGAGCTCATGTGTGAGCAATATCCCAGCTGTGCACCATTTCAGGAATCTACTCTAAATTATGTTCGCAATTTCTTCAAGTCTGCTATAAAAGATTGTACTGGATACTGCCCTAGGCTTTAACAAGTCATAATAGGTTAGAAAATGTGTTAGATGGTGGAGGCACACATTTGTCACAGGTGGTTGCAGGAAGACAGAAGAAGATGAAGGTATCTTTTCCAACACGAAGGTTTAATGGGAGTAATATACAGGACAGCAGAACAGGCAGAAACACACACTAAATACAACGGAGATCGGACAAGCACTGACCAGGCGGAACTTAAATGTAAACACATATGACACTGATTAACAGAACACATGTGATACAGATGACGATGATTGACTAAACACAGGTGATACAACTGAACTGATAATGACAGTGAAGATGACACGTGACATGTGAATACAAGCAGACAAGTCCAAATTAAAACAAACTAACCCAAACACCACTGTGACAACATTAAGCTGGATATGAATGTAATCATTGCATTGTGTGTTTAATTCTTTCTGACCTGGAACTATGTGTAGCCTACGAGTCAAAGGCCAGTACAGCACCAGCTTTATTAAAAAAGCGCCTGGCTGTGGATAAAGGACAGCATTTTCGTGGATGACTATACCGTCTCATCACACAACACTCTCTCCCTGCCAAGGCATCCGCTAGTTGCATGTCCAAGATTTGTATTTAATCAGCGGTTTCTGTACGTGGAAAATAATATTCGTACTTATTTACATTTGTGGAATATTTTAAGCACATAATGTCTCGGTTACGTATGTAACCCTCTTTGCCTGAAGGAGGCAACGGAGATGTAGTCGACGTGTCGACTGATTGGGATCATGTCATCTTCGAGTATTGTTAAAACGAGCCAATGCACATTGGCATGCGAGAATTGCATCACACGCTTCGCCCCGCATTGCGGGGATAAATACGGAAGTGGATGTACGCACCAGTTATTTTCTGCTGAGGAGCCGAGCAGAGCCCGGAGTGTGTGGTCCAGCAATAGTGGCGACGGGACTACGTCTCCGTTTCCTCCTTCATACATAACGAGACGTTCCCTTTCAGTCGCTCACGTTCGACGTAGTCGACGTGTTGACTGATGGGATCCCTATTAAAATGCCACTAGTGCTGCCACCTTCCAGTCCCTAGACAAAAGCTTCCTGATTCCCCCGCATTATTGAGGCAGAGATAGGACAGGGCTTAGGCCAGGGAAGTCACTGCTGTTCCACAGGACCGCTGGGAAAGCGTTATCCTTTCATTGGAAGGAATACGCTGGGGAAGCCACATCCTGCCCATAGGGAGGTAACATGTGGGGATAACACATATGGACTGGGCAATTTACCGGGCAGTACAACATATGGAATGTCACTGAGGTGTCTCCAGTATATAACGAGGGAGACGAAACCGGTCAGTGACAGCAGCCGTATCGTGGAAGAATACACATATGGGATCGCCGTAGGGATCACAACATATGGACCCAGCCTAGCACAGGTTCCACCAGTGCATACGAGTGTTAGGCCTGGCATCGGACGCTCTGCCACGTCCGTTGCTGAAGGGTGCGGAGGAACTCAACAGGGTTCGGCTAAAGAGGAACTCTACTGGAGCAAGAATGTCGTACAAATCCAGTCCATAGAAGGGGAATGGCGCAACAAGCCGACACTTCGAACCGGGCTTACAGTGAAACTGGCTTCATGTGAAGGGAGCCCACGGGAAGCAACCAGCTTGACACATAGGCTATTTTTCTAGCGAATGTGTTGGTGTCGCCCAGCTCGCAGCTCTAAAAACATCTGTCAGCGAGGCACCCTGTGTCAACGCCCAGGAAGGAGCTACACTCTCTCTTTGGAGAGCCTCCCCACCCAGGGGGCACGGTGCATCTTCGAAATATACACCAAGATGATGGCAACCACTTATCCAGTGGGCCAACCTCTGCATGGAAACAGCCTTCCCTTCTGCTGGTCTCCGTAACAGACAAGAGCTGGTCTGAGGTCCTGAGGCTTTGCATTCTGTCCAGTTATAACTGCAAGGAGCGGAAGGCTACTTAGGGCTACTTAGGCGGTTTCTGGCAGAGAAAGGTGCCGTTCATGCCTTCGTAAGCTCCTCTCACACTTCAGGGAAGAATGGCACTTCGCGAGCGAAGGCGAGTCTCGATCTCAACACCGAGATGGTCATATTCCTGCAGTGGGAACATGTGTCATTAACAAGAGCTATTGTGTCCGTCAGGGGGGGACAGAGCCCTACCGCACCCAGAAACGCACGGATGGAATGGCATCTTGAAAAAGACGCGAACGCACCCGTGTTGCTCTTTCGGGAAATGGGACCCGTCACCAGTGCCGGAGCACACAGGGGAATGACCGCGCCAACACTGAACAGTGAACTGAAACAGTGAAGCACTCACTTCTTCGCCCTCTAACCAACAGTCAACAAACACAAACACAGAATTTGATGCTGTTAAAACAGCAGTTGAGAGCTCAGAAGCTCGTGCTCACCACTGCACTCGCGCTGTAGAAACACCAGCACTGGGAGAGTTTTCCAGAAGAACACCGACACACTCGCTCGTTGTATAGAACAACACTCTTCAGAGACATCGACACCGATCGGCTCCGAAACGAAATACAACTGGTGCGTGCATCCACTTCCGTATTTATCCCGCACTGCAGGGCGGAGCGTATAATGCAATTCTCACACGCCAATGTGCATTGGCTCGTTTTAACAATACTTGAAGATGACTGGCTCCCTAAGCGTGATCCCAATCAGTCGACACGTCGAACGTGAGCGACTGAAAGGGAACTTACAAATAAAATACACGTATTCCCCAATAATGACAAAACAGCACGATAAAATGACTTCCAATGGTTTGTGTTGAGTCTTTTGAAGCCCTTTGTGTGAGTAAAATTTTTCCAGCTCCATGAACAGTCGCAACTCGTTAAAAAGATGAATCTGAACTTCATCATGTTGTAGTCACAAGACATGTGAGAGCCAATGGCCTTTTACATATAAATCATTTGAATACTTGTGCTTTAAAAAAAAAAAATTATTGTGACTGTGCTTGAAGTTGTCACAGATTCAGAGATGGAGACAGAGGATGAACTCAACAGAGGATTTATTGACAGATAAATGGAGTAAACTTGAACTTCAGGTGAATAGCAGAGCGATAAAACACAAGAGACACTTAACTGGAGTGAAATCAAATCTTGCCGGGCCGATGATGGAGGAAAACACGGCCTGTGGTTACACATGAGCTGAAGAAAGTGGAGGGGAAGCAGGGAAGATGCATGGGTATTCATTTGCGTAATTTTAATGTTATGTTTAGGGTTGTTTTCCTTTTACAGCAGATTTTGTTCACAAACAACTGACAGTCATGACCTAAATATGATTTTCATGTACAATAATCAATCTTAAAATTTGCATTTGTAACTTATCCTACTTTCTAAACGCCATCGGCTGCACTTGCATACAAGTTCCGTGGATATCACGATTCTTGGCCACATTTCAGTCAGACTTTTGAATTCATTTAAGTGGAGACTCTCTCTGAATGGATCATTTGGTGAGTTGCGGACTCGAGAACAGCTGCAATCGCATCAGTCCAATTCGCGAATTAATCTTTTGATTCTTTTAAATGAGCCTGTTAAATCGGTTCAGAAATCGCACCAAATGATTAATTCGCGAATTGGACTTCATAATCGGACATGACATAACATTATGGAAAAACATAAGTCAAGGTAAAAGTCCCCAACATATCATCAGAAATGGCCATTTGACATTCTTGATTCTGCACTGCATTACACACCAATATTTTTGCTACATTTTAGGCTGGTCTACTTCAGTGGTCTAACAGCGCTCGTCAGTGTCAAAATAATTGAGATGGTAAATCAAATCAAAGAGGGCAGGCTTTACAGTTTACTATAGCTGAGTGTGAATTACAGCGGGATGCTGCAGTATTAATGGTGAAAGAGTGTAAGGTAAGATTTAAGCAGATAAACATTTAAGACAACTGTATTACTATCTAAACGCTAAACAACCAACAGTAATATCCAGTTATCTCTCGCCATTTTGAATTGAAAACATAGGCTATCATTTACCTGATTCAAATCATTCATAAATTAATTTGACGAGACAAGAAACATCAATAGAGGCGGTTTCGGCAAATGGAAATGGCAAATTAATTCCTTTGCAATAAATTACTTTTTCTTTATCTTTAAATCCCTTATTTAATTCCTTTAAATAAAAAGGACCTTTACCACTCCCCAAATGGTTTGCTCTGCCCCAATGTTTAAAACATGGTTATGGCCTTGACATAAGGGGTGCGGAATCTATTATAAAAGGGAAATAAAAATCACATACTGTTCCACCTTCAGCTTAACCCAAAGGTTTTGCACTACATCTGAAAATCGAATTAAGGTCAGTTTGGAAGCAGTAGCTGGTGTGGGATTTCCCCTTTATGACAACTCTGAGACTTGGAAGACCATCACGGAGCGTCATTGCACCAGAGCAGTTTGCAGAAGGATGATGACTGTAACTGTTTTAAATTCCTACATTTGCACAGGTGTTTCCCTCACTCTCTGAGCTATGAAGAATCCTCTGTGAGACTTGTCATTACCAACCCCACTCAGTCTTCATCCTCCACTACAGCAGCTAGGAACTTTATGCCATATTCTGGTCTGTATCCTGTGTGTGTGTGTTATGCTTAAGTGTAAATTGGTGGTTAGGAAATGGCTCTGTCCTTTTTGTGGCCTGCATTTTGCCAGTATAACCATCTGTCAGTACCAACGTTTCTAGTGGTAAAACAGTATGGGTTGGTCATGTGTGATCTTTTTTAAATTAAAATAAAAGGGAGTATTTAACATATGAAACACACAGGATCCCATATTAAGGATCACAGATAATCCATAGTGCAAACTTAATGACAGAAAACAATATCACTTTTTGTTAATCCTCTTACCTTTATAAAGATTTATACGGGTGCTTACTCTCCACGAAGTGGAGGATCATTTTAACGTTAGAGGAAACTGTTGACTTTGGTCAGAGTTTCCGTCCATGTAGAGGTAATAAGTGCTGAATATGTGAGAGACATAACTCTTAAAACAAAGCAGAATATATGGTTGTTCATGGAATTTGTTGGCAAACTCTAAAATTTTTTGTAAAACTCTTTTATTAAAACATGATGACCCTTGCTGACTGGCAAATCCAGCCTTTCTCTCTTTCTCTCTCAGAAGCGTTCAGTGTAAAAGCCTGCTAACTTCTAAACAACACTTGAAAACACTTGTCCAGTCTATAAATCTGTCATCAGTGTACAGTGCGCACTGGACTCACAAAACTGAAGAAAATGGGAATAGTCCAAATCTTTTGTAGTTGTTGTACAACAGCATTTTAAATGACATACATTGATAAAAATGCACTAAAAGTTATTGGGACTTTTGTTTTCAGCTCTAGTAATATTGAAATATGCTACAGTACGTAATATTTGGTATCTAAGATTACATGAGATGTAATTGTGTTTGTTACTGGGTATGGGTATTTTTTCATGGCTCATCTAAGCAGAGACTCCTCTTCCTTTAAATTCTTTGCATATTGCGTATCGCCTCACTCAGTATTATGAAGGAAATATGTGACCCTGGATCACAAAACCAGTCTTATGTTGCACGGGTATATTTGTGGCAATACCCAACAAAACATTGTATGGGTCAAAATTATAGATTTTTCTTTTATGCCAAAAATCATTAGGATATTAAGTAAAGATCATGTTCCATGAAGATATTTAGTAAATTTCCCACCTTAAATATATAAAACATTTATTTTTGTGAATGGATGCAGCACTATCGCCAATAGAAATGGACAACTTTAAAGGCGATTTTCTCAATATTTCGATTTTTCTGTACCCTCAGATTCCAGATTTTAAAATAGTTGTATCTCTGCCAAATATTTTCCTATCCTAACAAACCATACATCAATGGAAAGATCATGTATTCAGCTTTCAGATGATGTATAAATCTCAATTAAAAAAAAATTACCCATAAGACTGGTTTTGTGGTCCAGGGTCACATATTAATTTAGATTCAAAAGGTAATTTGGGAATTTTGTCACTTTTGGCGAGGTGCCTGTGTCTTGCCATTTTGACCTCTTATGAGAAGACCAAATGGACATACTGTAATAATGGACACAATAATATTTTATAACATCCTTTAATTCATCAGAACAGCTGTTGGCCTGTGCAACCTAGGACTTTATTGATTCTGAAGATGATGTGGAAAAGTGGCTCAAGCTAGCATACTTTAACAGGCACATTTCTGCACGTCTGAAAGGCCAAGGGAAATGTCCTTAATATCAAGAAGCAATCACAAAATGTAACTTTTTTTTTGACAAAATCCACTGAGAACTACTGACATATGATGGAAAAAGTGACTGCTTTTATTAGTGGAAGGAATTGTGTAGTAGTTCTCAAACTCACACTGGTTATTCACTCATTGGTTAAATCTCTTAAAAATAGAGGTTCTTTATTGGCATCTATGGTTCTATGAAGAACCGTTAACATCCATGGAATCGTTTCATTGTACAAAAGAGTGGAAAAGGGTTCTTCAGATTATTAAAATGTTCTTCACTCTAAGAACTGATGGTTCTGAATGGTTATATGGCGAGTAATATAGTAGGGTAAGATAGGGAAGACGCCCCTCTTAATGAAGTTCCTGTTCCAGCATCCCTGCACCTCCCCAAACTCCAACTTCATCTTAGGTACCCTGCCCTTCGTAATCATATCCTACGTTTAGCCACTGTGGGGGGTATATCAGAGCTCCTCATCAGTGGACAGCAAGCCAAATAAGTTTAACCTAATATCTTATAGATTTTATGGGCAAACAAACTCGTTAAAGAACAAGGTGCATTGACTTTTGAATTGTAGCATATTTAGATATAGAATTTGCATGTGCTAAATGATGTGATGCATTAGTCAATGTGTCATTAGGGGTAATACACAGAAACACTGGCTAATTTAGTTCTGATTGCACAAAATATAAGATAGTTTTGCATATTGTGATGTAAAAAATTATACAGATATATTCATATCAGAATTTTTGCACATGCACAAACTTACAACCTATGCAATGCCACTTAAACCAAAGTGAAACATTTCAGAGAAAATAATACTTTTTTTTTTTTTTTTTACTGTATTAGTGTGCACACCTCTTAACTATTACTTAGTTGAAGCACCTTTTGATTTTATTACATCACTCAGTCTGTTCGAATAGGTGTCTGTCAGCTTTGCACATCTTGATTTAGGAATATTTTCCCACTTTTCTTTGCAAAAACATTCCAGATCTGTTAAATTGCTAGGGCACAGCCCTCTTTAGGTCCCACAGGTTTTCTATAGGATTCAGGAATGGGCTCTGGCAATGGCCATTGCAAAACATTAATACTTTTTTTGCTGAAGCCATTTTCTTTTTTGTCCATAAAGTTCAATCTTGATCTCACTAGACCATAACACTTTTTCCACATTTTTGGGAGACTGGAAATATGCTTTTGCAAAGTTTAGCCAGGCTTGGGTGTTTTTTTGATCAGAAAAGGCTTGTGTCTTGCCACCCTATCCCAAAGCCCAGACAGATGGAGTACGGGAGATACCTGTAGTTGACACATGTAGGAGCAACCAGTACTAGCCAGAAAGAGCTGCAACTCTTTTAATGTTGCTGTCAGCCTCTTGACAGCCTCCCTGACCGATTTTCTCTTTGTCTTCTCGTCAATTTTGGAGGGACGCCCTGTTCTTGATAATGTAACTGTTGTGCCAGACTTTCTCCACTTGTTGATGACTGTCACTGTCTTCACTGTGTTCCATGGTATTTAATATCTTGTGAATCCAGCCCTCACCTGAACGATACATTTCAACAATGAGATCCCATTGATGCCGTGGTAAGCTCTTTGTGGTCCGTGGGCCTAGTAGTAGCATGCAAAAAAAAGAAGATGATATCAGAAAAAAATCTTACAAGAACAGCTGTGATTTATACAGAGTTAACCAGAGTCACATCAGGTGAAGACAGCTGTGTACTATTTCAAAGGAGCTTGACGATTAGTTAATGTTGTGGATGAGTGATACTACATGAAAGTTATTAAAGAAAGTACAACCAAAACACTGATCATGAAGTTGGTGTTTAAGTCTGAATTAAAAGTGAAATGATGAGGAAATAGGGTTAGAGTTAAGTTAAACTGTTATACAGTACGAAAATAGAGCTATGCATTTTATCACATTTTATCGCAGATGTCGAAGGAAATGTGTGCATTGAAGTGGCTTTGCAGTAAAGGCAAATTCTCTTATCAGAGGATTTTACCATCGAGTCCATGCTATCGTTATATTCTATATCGCTATATATTATATTTAAGCTTTGAACTGCAGTTGGTTTTACTAAATGGGACTTAAGCATATGTCTCAATTTGAGGTTCATGGAACCTAATTTCTGTGTCGGAGAAACATTTGAGATGTTAAAGAGGTTTTTTTGACCTCAACCTCTGCCCAGTATGTTTAAGAATTTGCCAGAATGGATGCTTAAACTGTAAAAATACATTTTCTTAATTTCAATTCATTAAATTAGTGCTTGGTTCAAGGACAGATCTTGGTCTCGGTCTAGCTTTAGGGGATCTGTTACTGATATCAGTCCAGGTCTGGATCTTGGAGAGACAAGTCTTCACTCCACCTCTGCCCTAGAATTGGAGAGGAATGTCTCCGGCAACTTGCTGAATCTAAACTACTAAGAATTTGAGCTTTTCTAAGGAGAAAGTGGTCCTGCAGTATTATAAACAGGTTCTCTATAAAAAAAAATTACAATAAAAAATCCCTCTATTTCTCCCAATAGATGAAATATTTCCTCATGTAAGCATTTAAGAGTTACAATCACACCAGGAAAAGAATCATGAGAACAAATTCACATTTAGTCCCTCAACAATCTTTTAGACTGACTATGACTGCATACCTCTCTTTCATCAGAACTTTCATGGAGCACGGAAGGTAAGACAGATGTCTTCAAAATTAAAATTCAGTGTTCTCAAAACAAAGCTATTAATGGTTGACGTCATCTACTTGGACAGTACACCAAACAACCCACTAAATAAGAACCTCATTGACTGTAGACCAGCTCTCTAAAGACTTCCCAGCTGCAATATATTTCTATGTGCATTATCAGTCTTATTATCCAGATAAATAAGTGTAGTCCCTTATTTATCTGGATGTGTTTTGTTCATTTCTTTGACAAACGACAATTTGAATGTAAAATTCATTTTAAAAGTCTCATTAGACACAATCATATTTCTAAGCAGACTTAGTCTTAGCAGACCCCCCCCCTGCTAAGTAGCCCCCCCCCACGGCACCACGCCACCACAATTTGTGATATATTTTAATATACCAGAAATATAATATTGTACAAAGTTGACAGTACATTTCTCTGCCTATCATAGAAATTTGCCTTGGCCATGTTTCAGCGCTGAAAAATACACTGGCATTGTATTTGACATATTTTACAAAGTCCTTTATACCCTGCCCCAAATACTGTCAGATATGTCACACCCTAACCTTGAAACCTTGAAGTGGGACAGTGTCTTTGTGTGGTTAGTGCAGGATTTGACATGTTGCCTGACATAACATCACCCTGCTCCAACAATCAAACAATAGACTGGCTAGTCTTTCAACAGCTCAGTGCTTCAGAGAAATTATTAAAAACATAATTCATTTTTTTTCTCAATAAACTCACTAGCCTGACATGTCAGGGATTTGTCTCGATGCACCACTGTTAGCAAGGAGAAGCTTAGTGGAACTGCTACCCAGAATGCATTTTGAATGACATCACCTTTTGTTATGTTTATTTGTAGCTGCAGTCACCAGCTTGGTGGGAAGACAAAGGAATTCACTGTTTCGCTTATTTTTTGGTAGGTTCAGTATGAAGGATGAATAATGACGATATGCCATTAAAAGGTTAGTTCATCATTCTGTTGTTCCAAACCATTAGACGTTTTTTTCAACTTTGAAACACAAATGACGAATCGATCAGTTTAATCCAAAAGACACGATTGCTTCATATGATGAACAGATAAGCTGAGCTTCCACTTTTTCCATTTTCGATGGGCTCTATGTATGTGCATTGATCATTGATGTGAGAATTAAAGCCTATACATTAAATCTCTTCATCATATAAAGTGATTGTGTCGCTTTAGAAGACTTGGATTAAACCACTCGACACATAGATTTATATCATCATCTCTTTATGAACGTTTTGAAACGTTAAAGTTTGGTGGAATGGACTTTCTATGGAAGGACAGAAATATCTTCAGAGATGAACAAAAGTCTTATGGGTTTGGAATTACTTGATGGTGAGTAAATGATGACAGCATTTTCATCTTTGGGTAAACTATCCCTTAAAAGCATAATTTTTAGACTAAAGGTAATAAGGTATTTGTAAGGACACTATCTGGCTTAAAAAAGTGTATGTACTTCTCCTTTAATAACCATTCAAAAGTAGTCTCAAAATATCAAATGATTTGAAATTGTTCATGACATATTTATTTCCAAAAAACACACCACCAAATCATAACTGTGTCTGCTTACTCAGTCATATGTACAACAGCAACTGAATCTCCCCTGTAGGTGTTTGATATTGTTACTTTTAAATAGAGCCGTGTTGAAAGTGGCTATACTTTCTTGGCACTCTGCAGTGCACGTCTCTCTATAGCTCGGGAGAGAGCTGACCAAATGTTTGCACATCATTAGGAAATCAGGAAAAGAGGTTTTTAATTACAGTGATGAAAGTTTTGTTTAAAATGAGTGCTCTCATTCCTCAGCTGAATATATGTTCTCTGAACAAATCGCACACTTTAATCATTGTTTCCACAGCTGAGGGACATCCCACACATTTTCTCCTTATATTAATCAGATTAATGAAATCCATTCTTAAAGCTGGAAAGGACGGCATTTGTCCAGGTGTTCTGTTTCAGTGACAAAGTCTTATGAATCTGAAGAAAGAGAGAAGATCAGTTTTGGGGTATGAGAGTAAGAATTAATAACACCTTCCAACAAATGTACAAAAGCCTCTAACCTCTCAAAGATATGATGAAAATGCCCAAGAATATAAACAGATGTTTTGCAGGCTCAAAGGGAGAAACAGAGTTTGTATTGTTATTCTCGAAGAATGAATGGCTTAGATCACTTGAGAATTGGATCACTGACTCATAACTGGCTGCTGAAGCTGCAGTAATGAGAAAACAATGAAAGTATCTGAAATCTGGTTATTTATTCATGTCTTGAGTAGTGGCCTTCGTGTTTTTGTGTTGTCTGATTTGCCACATGTAAGTTAACCGAATACATTGTCACTTGTCTTGTTATGAAGCTGTGCTGTTGATTCCACTTGTCATCAACATATCCAACTGTGATGTAGTGAAATTAAGCAGCTATAGTCTCCAGATCCAGACTTCCACTTTGCAGCTTATTTTGGACAAGAATACTTTCTAAACCAAATAATGGCAGAGCATTCTCCTCGCAGAACAATTTACAGACAACTTTCAGTGGAAACTTTAACCTCACAAACTTGGTCAAGCCCAGTGATTTGTTCCTTGTCTAAATAGATTTGGGTAACTCTTTACAATGAGGTTTCATTAGTTAACATTACGTAACTACTCTAGATAACATGAACTAATAATGAACAATACTTCTTCAACATTTACTAATACATTATTAAAACCAAACGTTGTATTTGTTAACATTAATTAATGCACTATGAACAAACATGAAACAAACGATGAACAGCTGGATTTTTTTTTTAAACTAACATTAACAAAACTTAATAAATACTGTAACAAATATATTGCTCATATTGCTACCGAGATTTGCAGCAGTTACGTGGCTTTTCTGATTTAAGGGTGCTCTGATAAAACCCTGACACCCGGAAATTGGGTATAACCGGCTAATCCAATTATAGCTTGCTGCTTAAAAAAACAAAAAAAAAACTCTTGCATGAGGGAAAATACTCCTGGGCCACCAGGGATTAGCAAATCAATACATCATATATTGAGGTTATTGTTAAGTTAAAAAATATCAATTTATCCCATTTAACATTTACGTTGATGATCAACATTTTCTTAGTGTTAAGTACCTCCTTTTATTAACCATTTGTCAGATTTGTCAGAAAAATGTAATTGTTTATGGTCATATTTTGTACAATATTCAGCACTTGACAGCTGTCTTGGCAGGTGCCATTTCTTTCATTTCCCTTTCTTTGTTAATTGCTATTTTGGCATCATTATTAAGAGGGTATTACATTGCAGGACATACTGTATAGCGCATGTGTATATTAAATGTCTTGCACATTAATTTAGGCTTTGACATACCTGAACCATGCAATGCCTTCTAAGGCAAATCCAGTCGTGTACTTTTGACCATAAAAGTACAGTATTTGTGGAAAATTAGTTTCTGAGCGTTGATAGATTTGGTAGGATACCCAGCGTTGTGTGAAAATACCATGGTGTCAAGATTTGTAGTGTCTTTCATTAAAGTGTAAGCAACAATATAGCCTAGCTGACCATTGTAAAATGAAAACCATTTCAGTTGACTGTCATGTATTGTAAGCAACTACAGGATCAAAAATGTCAATATATTTCATCAGTTAGTTGAAACATTTGCTGTGCTTGTTTTAAAAAAAAAAGTTTATCCCAAAAATAAGATTGTCATTATTTACTTAGTCTTATGTCATCTTTTGTGGAACAAAAGGGATGCACTGGCTCTCTATTATTTCTATAACTATTCCCAGACAATGATGTCAACAACATGTCAAAATTATAGTCTGGTTAATATTTCTTAATTACCAACTTATGTAGGAGGCCCTATATACTTCTAAAGCTGTTCAACATCTGCCTTGAAAAGTACTGTTCAGTTTAACAGCAAAATAATAATAATATTTAAAAAAATGGAACATAATGAAAAGAGGCTGATATACTGTGTATAAGTAGAACAAAAAGCCATCAAACTTGCATTGAGTTACAACAATGGATTTATAAATAGAAATTTCAAGGAGTGCAAACGAAGTTTCGCCATGAGCATCAAACACCCTCTTTCGCTTATTTAGAGAAATAATAACAGTGAGAGTGATGTCTGATAAACTGACTAGAGAAATAAGTGTAAAATTCCCACTGCTGCTTTTGAGTTCAATCTCAACCCAAGCTTCCACAAAAATTAAACAAATATGTATGTAACTTATGCATTTAAATCTAGCATTTACTTAGATACATTAGGCCTATAAGAGTAATACATGTTGTACTGAATGCCAGCATTTGGGGAGGAGAGTTAGTCGCTGTGCTCCAGTTAAGAGAAAAACAATACCTAAAACAATACGCATGTCCTCATAAAATCATCTTTCAATGAAATATAGTATATTTTTTGGAATAAATTTCAGAAGATATTTTCTGTATTAGTTTGTCCAGCAACCACAGATAGTTTGAGGAACACATTGGCCACCCTCCATAAGATATTACGACCTAAGGGAAATGCAAACCCTGGAAAAATAATCGTTGGCATCAAGAAAAGAAAATGGAAGGATGGGATTTTAGATGAGGTAGCCAGAATTTTCCCATGGTAGTCCATAACATTGAGTCTGTTGAGCAAACTGTTCTTGTTCTAGGCCAAGAAATAGATGTAGATGATTGGCTGAGGAGGAGATGAAAGAGACACCATGCCTCTTGTAGAATTCTCAGGCAAAAAAAACGAAACAAAACAAAACAATGACCAATGTGTCACGGTTGGGCGGTTGCAATGATTGAATGACACAAGAGAATAACAAACAAAACAGTTTAAAAAAAAATCCAACAGGAACACAGAGGAGAAGATAACAGGAGTAATAAGATACAACCACGTAAAACAAAGACGTATACAACACTGAACAAAGAACTATTACTGCACCTGCTTCTTTGAACAAATGCTAGCTAATCTGATTTAACGGAGGGTCAAAAACATATATTTCAAACCATTTAATAAATAAGGCAGCCACATAAACTCTTTCTGTTATTTTATATTAACCCAAACCAAATGAATCTCAAAGAAACAACATTCATTCTGCAACACCATTACAAACAGCACCAATAAGAAAAGAAATGCATACGCATCTCTGAGATTAAATTCTAGAAACATATCAATCACACTATAGCGTGTTTCCTATTCATGGGTTTCATCAGGTCCCTTTCCACAGGTGTATTAATCAAGCACAATGCAGTCTGCATTCATAATCTAGGTGCTTGATTTTATACACCTGTGGAAAGGGACCTGATGAAACCCATGAATAGTGTCAGGTAATGTGTGTGCATTATGATGTCCAAAGTTGCCTGTCCGATGAAAATGCTATCTGTTGAAAAAGGAGTCCGTGTGTCAGGGTTCTGTCACTTCTGTATAGTCCATTTTTTGGTTTTGTGACAGACCCTTGACACTTCTGTTTTATCTTGTCTTTGTGTGGGTGCGCGGATTCAAGTGTGCTCGAGTCGTGCGCTCTCTTGTGTTCCCCATGTCTACTGCTGCCATTCTCATGGAGATGATTGGGTTCACCTGTTGCTGATTTGCTGCCCATTCATCTCAGCTCCACTGATTGGCTGTAGCCAGGAGAAAGCCAGCATATAAAGCCAGCACTGATTCACAGCAACCTGAGAGGGAGATGGTTGCAGACTGTAATTTGCCACTGGACTTTCTTTTGCATGCCCCAAGTGCTAATAATTAGTTCAGTTGGGAATTTAGTTGAACATTTACACCTTTGTTCAGAATTGAAGATGTTCTTTTAAGGAAACTTGTAGGGAGGTGGGTGCCATTTTTGTTTGGAACTTCTTTTCTCCTGGTTATGTGTAGATAGGGAAGTTAATTTTATTTATTTTCCTTTTTTTGTTTATGTATAGGTAAGTTATGGTTATAACTGAGTTAGACACCTTTTTGTTTTTCGTTGGCCTTTGCTTCTGCCTGAAGCTTATGTTTCCATTTACATTCTTCTTTTGATTCAATAAACACCAGCTTAAGTTCATTTGTTCTGGATGTGCGTTACTGGGGCTAGAGACAAGAAGTTCCTGTGCTCTCTCTCCATAATTTGTTACTGCTATGCCTAGTACCCCTAGACTAAAAGAGGGCTGGCATGTAACACTTTTTCTGTGTGCCTTGTTTCATGTGCGGGGCATGGTGTTTGGATCCTGGCACTTTGGTCTAGTTTGGTACGGTGGTGTGTCGGGATTCGGAAACTCATGCTCATGTTTGTATTCTGTCTTGAGCGCACAGAATGAGCTTTCGCTCGTTCTCGTGCGCTCTGTCTTATGGAAGCGTGCGGTTTTGAGTTCGCTCAGGCCGTACTCTCTTCTGTCTGTGTGTTTTGTGTAGCATGTGGTTCGTGTTTACATCGGCTTTCATGTCATGTTTTGTCTTGTGCTGTGAAGCACGTAGCTTGTGTTTTACACTGGCTGTGTGTTATGTTCTGTGTGAACAAGCGGCTTATGAGTTCTCATTAGTTGCGTGTTCCTGTCTTGTTTTGAGCACATGGCTTGTGATTGTGTTTGCTGGCCATGTTCTTGTGCTTTTGTCATGTTTGGTGTGAGTACATGGCTTGTCATGTGTGTTTCCTTGTGTCATGTGCTCTCCTGTCAACTGTCTAGCCCTACCCATCACAGCTTTCCTGTAGCTCAGTGGTAAGAGCATTGCGTTAACAACGCAAGGTTGTGGGTTTGATCCCAGGGGATTGCACATACCTATGTTTAAATGTATAGGATAATGCAATGTAAGTCGCTTTGGATAAAAGCGTCTGCCAAATGCATAAATGTAAATTTAAATCTTGTTACCTGATTATTGGTTCAACTGGTAGCCAGTGGAGTTGGTGGAGAATGGGGGTGATGTGTGCTGATCGTCTGGTATGGGTGAGGAGCCTGGGTTATTCTCCTTGTGTTTGCAGTCCTCTGCCAGATCGTCGTCGTATGTGTTCCAGTTGCATGTCTACTCTTAAGTCAAGTCTTCCCCCTTGGGGTAGTTTTGTTTCTTGTTTTTATTAATATTAATATAGCCCATTATTCTTCTGTGAGTCCTCGCTCCTTTCATCACCCCTAACCCTGGCAGAAAGATCTGGCCAAAAGAGGACTCCACAGAAAAATGCAGATGGCTGATCAATGCAGCAAAGTTCTGATCAGTTCTTACTCACCACAGCATGCAAACTGTTCTGTTGTTGCTGCACAGATCAGCACAGAACACTATTTGACCAAAAAAATTTCACAACTGTCTTACAAAACCTCAGGGAACTGTGTCAACTTGTGTAAAAGTTAAACGTGATGGTACATGGAAGTCGATGAGATCAATCAATGTAACTACATAAGTATACATTAGTATAAGTATACTGAGTCTCTCTGTAAGGCTACACTTACAACTGGTTATTTCTGAGATTTTGGAAGAGTGAGACACTGTTATTGCTGGAGTATCCAAAGCTTGCGTAAAGGATCGGGCGTCTTCTGAACGGGGGCGGGGTGCAGAAGCTCATTTGCATTTAAAGGGACACACACAAAAACGTTGCATTTTTGCTCAGACCCAAACAGGGGCAAATTTGACAAGCTATAATAAATGATCTGGGGGTATTTTCAGCTGAAATTTCACAGACACATTCTGGGGATTTTGCAAGCCATGTTTGCTTCACAGGCAGATATTTTGCTTGAGCACCACCATCAGTTCAATTCTCACACCACAATGAGGTTTTGATTCACTTTCCCCAGCAATCCTCCACTCTGGCGGTCATTGTATCCACTACCACAATGCTTGGTAATGGCACCACATTGACCACTGCACAGCCATTTCCCCATCATTTTAGGATTTTACTTATCACAGCCTCAAAGACAGCACTTTTTTGTTGGAAAAACCAGCTTATGCAACTAGCTGTGTTTAGGAATATGGTAACTGGTCAACTAGCTAATAACCAGCTTGGTTAAACTAAAAACCCTATATTGACCAAGCTGGGGTGTGTTTCCCAAAGCCAAATATGGTCACAAGTTCCATCATTACTAACACAATTTAACAGAATTTGTGACCAGAGTTAGCTAACAATGCTTTTGGGAAAGGCACCCCTTGTTATTAGCTAGTTGTTCAGTTACCATGTTCCAAGAACCAGCTTAATCATCTTAAAATAGGATTTTCCAAAAGGGCTATTTTTGCTTAGCCTGGTAATACCAGACTCTGCTACTTCACTTTGCTTCGCTTGTCTGAAGTTTAAAATCATTGGTTACCCGTAAGCCAATCACATAACGTTTGGTTATGGCGTGTGTTATGCGCATGCTCAGCCGCATCTAACTTCCACTGTAAACGCATGTATGATGCAAAAACTAAAACATCGAGCGAAATACCGGAGTGAACATGGCTGTGAATGACTTTTGGATATTATGTGAAGTAAATCTACGCATCCACGGTACAATCAGCGTCTACGTCACGGCTCTCAGCCCGCCCTCTGTTCGTTGATTGGCCCGGCTGTTTTCAGGCCGGTGGAAAACGCCTCGGTTACGACTGTAACCTCGGTTCCCTGAAGAGGGAACGAGCGTTGCGTCGAGAAATGACGCTGTGGGAACGCTTTGCGTGATGACGTCTTGAAGCACATGTAAAATCAGTCCAATGGTGTGGCGGAACGTCAGAGGCGGGTGACGTCACGTACCAGGAAACTATAAAAGCCGGCCCAAAACAGAAAACGAAAGCTTCGTAAAAGTCTGAAGTCGAGCTGACAGGCATGAAGGAGATATGGCAGGGCGACGCAACGCTCGTTCCCTCTTCAGGGAACCGAGGTTACAGTCGTAACCGAGGCGTTCCCTTTCAAGGGAACTCCCGTTGCGTCGAGAAATGACGCTGTGGGAACGTCTATACCAACGCCTCCATAGCTACAAATGTCTGTCCTGTGTGAAATCCGTAGAGCAGCACTAGGAAGACAAAACATGAGACCCTGGAGCAGAGTCTAGATCCAGAGAGTAAAACCTGACGAAAGTGTGCGGTGAGGACCAGCCTGCCGCATCACAGACGTCCTGTAAAGAAACTCCTGAAATAAGGGCCTTAGAGGCCGCCATACTCCTCGTCGAGTGCGACCGGACAGCCAAAGGAGAAGGCTGCCCAGCCGCCTCATAAGCAAGTGAGATAGCCTCGACCACCCACTTGCTCATCCTTTGCTTAGACACCGGGCCCCCTTTGTTAGGGGACCCAAAGCACACAAATAATTGATCACTTTTACGCCACAGGGCAGCTCTGTGGACGTAAGCGTCTAACGCCCGCACAGGGCAAAGCAAATTATTAGCCTCCTGGTCAGCATTTTGAAAGGGAGGAGGACAGAAGGCCTGCAGAACAATAGGTCTAGCCACATTAGTGGGGACCTTGGGGATATAACCCGGTCTCGGATGAAGGAACGCTTTAACCATACCCGGAGCAAACTCTAAGCATGACGGAGCCACCGACAATGCTTGAAGATCCCCTATTCTCTTAAGAGAAGAAATAGCCAGAAGGAAAAGAGCTTTCAGAGTAAGAAACTTCTCAGGAACCTCCTCAATGGGCTCAAAGGGGGCCTGGGATAAGCCTTGTAGCACAAAGGACAAATCCCAAGGTGGCACCCTAGAGCGAACTGCAGGCCTCAGCCTCCAAGTGCCACGAAGGAAACGAGATACCAGAGGGTCTTTCCCCACAGACATTCCACCCAAAGGAATGTGGTAAGCACCTATGGCCGCCACATAAACCTTTAAAGTGGACGGGGTCAGACCTGCAGTGAACCGGTCCTGCAGGAACTCCAGCACTGTACCAATTGGGCAGTGGACTGGGTCCAACCGACGGTCACTACACCAGGAAGTGAATACTCTCCACTTCAGGGCATAAAGTTTCCTCGTGGAGGGAGCTCTGGATTGTAGAATGGTCTCAACAACCTCGGTTGAGAGACCTGACTCTATGAGCTGGGCCCCCTCAGAGGCCAAGCCCACAGATTCCACAGTTCTGGCCGAGGGTGAAATATCGAGCCCTCTGCCTGGGACAGAAGGTCCCTCCTGACGGGTAACTCCAGAGGATGCCCGTCGAGGAGGGACACAAGATCGGGAAACCATACTCTGCCCGGCCAGCGCGGGGCTATAAGAAGTAGATGGACCCGGTCCCTGCGAACTCTTTCCAGAACTCCCGGGAGCAGAGCAACTGGGGGAAAGGCGTACAGACGTAGCCTCGGCCACGTCTGTACCATAGCATCCAGTCCGAGAGGAGCTGGATGCGTGAGGGAGAACCAAAGTGGACAGTGAGACGTCTCTCGAGACGCAAACAGATCCACTTGTGCTTGGCCAAACTCCCTCCATATCAGCTCCACCACCTCGGGGTGGAGCCTCCATTCCCCGGGCCTCGGCCCCTGCCTCGACAGAGTGTCTGCTCCTATATTCTGTACCCCGGGGATGTAAGCTGCCCTGAGTGACAGTAACTTCCCCTGGGACCACAAGAGGATATGGCGTGCCAAGTTGGATAACGGGCGCGAGCGCAAACCCCCTTGGTGGTTGATATAGGCGACTACCGATGTGTTGTCCGTATGTACTAACACATGGTGCCCCCTGAGATCTGTGATAAAGCTCCTCAGAGCCCGGAAGACAGCTAACATCTCTAGGCGATTGATATGCCAGGAACGATGATGGTCTTCCCACAGACCTTGAGCCGAGCGACCCTCCAGGATCGCTCCCCAGCCCGTGAGGGAAGCATCCGTCGTTAGCAATTTGCGACGACAAGGAGCTCCCAACACTGGGCCCTGGGACAGGAACCAAGGCTTCTTCCACATAACCAAGGCACGTAGGCATCGCCGCGTGACCTTGATTGTGCGAAATGGGTTGCCCCTCGGGGAAAACCCCCTGGTCCTGAGCCACCACTGCAGGGGCCTCATGTGTAGCAGTCCAAAAGGTATCACGTTGGAAGCTGCTGCCATGAGACCCAACAGTCTCTGGAACTGTTTGACAGTGAGTAGCTGGCCTAGCTTTACACTTTTCACAGCTGCAAGGATGGAATCTATCCGTGGCGGTGACAGGCGCGCCTGCATCGACACAGAATCCCAAACCACGCCTAGAAAAGTGGTCCTCTGTAATGGAGAAAGCACACTCTTCTTGGCGTTCAGCCGTAACCCCAACTCTTTCATGTGGGCGAGAACAACATCTCGATGTTGAACCGCCATCTGATGCGAATGAGCTAAAATCAACCAATCGTCGATGTAGTTCATAATGCGAATACCCTGGAGGCGCAGTGGCGCCAGAGCTGCATCCATGCATTTGGTGAAAGTGCGGGGTGATAAAGCTAGGCCGAATGGAAGAACTCGATATTGGTATGCTTTGCCCCCGAAAGCAAACCTCAGGAACTTCCAATGACACGGACGGATGGATATGTGGAAATATGCGTCCTTGAGGTCTATCGTGACAAACCAGTCCTCGGACCTGATCTGTGGCACGATCTGCCTCAATGTTAACATTTTGAACTTGAGCTGCATGACTGACTCGTTCAGAACTCGAAGATCTAAAATGGGACGCAATCCCCCGTCCTTTTTTGGAACTATGAAGTACCGGCTGTAAAACCCGGTTTCCCTGCTGGAGGGAGGTACATATTCTATGGCCCCTTTCTCTAACAGAGTGTTCACTTCCTGTTCCATAACCAGAACCTGCTCGGGGCCCACCACTGTGGGCAGGACCCCCATAAACCGAGGTGGGCGTTTCTTGAATTGTATCTGATACCCTTTTTCCACGGTCTGCAGGACCCAACGAGAAACATTTGACAGTAGCTTCCACGCTGTCAAAGATTCTACTAGAGGTACCAGCCTCTCGAGACTGGTTTCTGGATTTTGTTGCTGTTGAGTAGTCGGTTCGACGCCCTGTAACGGCGAACCGGCAGGGAACGACCGAACAGACTGCTCTAGCACCCTCCTCGGAGGGGGCGGGCATCCCGAGGCCACTACGTTTCCGGGTGGACCTTGAGATATGTGCTCGCCGGAGACCGCTGCGCCCTGTAACACCAGAGGTGGCAGGGTTGGCAGAACGGTCCCCTGAGGGCACCGAAGAGAGACGGGCACCGTAAAATGAGGTGTTAACCGCTCTACTTCGGGGGGGACTACCCTCATTTGTCCTGGGTCCTCGGACGTCAGGACTTTTTCCCAGCAGCCTTCTTGGCGGTAATAACGGTCCGCAGATCCGTTCTACCCCTCGAAGACTGCTGGGTTTGAGCGCGCCCTCCGTGTCCCCGAGGTTTTTGTGGGGGAGCACGGGAGGAAACGCTCTGTTTTTGAGTGGCACGGTGCTCAGCGCTCTTTTTAGAGGAGTGAGGCTGCTCCCGCTCAGCAGCCTCATAGAAAGAACGGCGGGGGAGGAGTTTCTGCAATGCAGCTGCCTGTTTAGCAGCTTCCTGAGATTTAGCTACTGCACTGTTTACTGCATCGCCAAATAAACCCACAGTGGAAACCGGAGCATCTAAAAGAACATGTTTTTCTTTCTCTTTTATATCACTCAGGTTGAGCCACAGATGCCTCTCAGTGGCCACCAGGGCTGCCATAGACCGCCCGATTGATTTAGCGGTCTCCTTGGTGGCCCTGAGAGACAAATCTGTGGCTCTGCGTAGTTCAGCCACTGTATCGGGACCAATTCCCCCGCCCTCCTCTAAATCCCCCAATAATTCTGCTTGATATGCTTGCATAATGGACATCGTATGCAGACACGCTGCTGCTTGACCAGCGGCTGCATAAGATTTATGAACCAGGGATGAAGTATATTTTACTGGCTTAGAGGGAAGTGAAGGAGCTTTCAGGGAAGATGCCGTTGCTGGAGAGAGATAGCTCGCAAGCGTCTCCTCCACCTTCGGCATCTCCCCATAACCATAATCTTTATATTTCTGAATAGATGAATAATGAGATGTTTGTGGTGCATATACTCTGTATGAAACCGGTTTTCCCCACGATCTCGACACCTCGGTGTGGAGATCGGGGAAAAACGGCAGGCTTCTTCGCTGAGGCTGAGCACGAGATGGCAGGAAGCGTTCGTCGAGCTTACTTTTCGAGCGAACGTCCTGCCTATCCTCTGGCCACTCAATAGAAAGTCTGTCAACTGCTCTAGTAATAACATCGAGCAGTTCCTCAAACGCATGAGACTGAGGTGGCGAATCCTCAGACTCAGCTTCAACACTCACAACATCCAACTCCTCAGAGCTGGACAATTGCAGTATTGGTGCCTCTATCAGGGGGGAAGAAACCGCAGCGCGTGCTTCCGCACCCTGATGAGAGGCACTGGATCTGTCAGATTGATGCTGAGATAAGGCAGAGCCCGTCTCAACATCCACTGACAGATCCATTTGCGAACCCCAGGTCTGAGATCGCCGCCGAGCCTCAGCCGCGGCGGGACCCGAGCCCTGGGGAACGTGGTCGGGATTGAACCGAGCCAAACGGGATCGGAGCGTACGCAATGGAAGCGCACAGCAATGCTCACAGTCACCACCCTCGAGTGCTGACTGGGCATGCTCCTCTCCCAAACAAACAACACAAAGAGTGTGTGTGTCACCTCCCGTTAAATAACGCGGGCAGGGATGGACACACACTCGATACTGCTGCTTGCTCGCCATAACTGAATCAATATATATATATATAGAGACAGACAACACCAAATAACAAGGACAGATTTCAACACAGAGCGCAACTGAAGACTCAGAAAGCTTTCGTTTTCTGTTTTGGGCCGGCTTTTATAGTTTCCTGGTACGTGACGTCACCCGCCTCTGACGTTCCGCCACACCATTGGACTGATTTTACATGTGCTTCAAGACGTCATCACGCAAAGCGTTCCCACAGCGTCATTTCTCGACGCAACGGGAGTTCCCTTGAAAGGGAACTGAAAGATAGGCTGCTATCTCAGACTGACTACAGGAGCGAAATGAAATTAGCGGAAGTAGGAAGTCTGACGTAGTCAGGCAAATTTTTGCTGTGGTAAAACAAATAAATCGTTTCGGTTACGAATAATAATAATAATAATAATAATTCTTTACATTTATATAACGGCACTCAAAGCGCTTTACATGGAAGGGGGAATCTCCTTAACCACCACCAATGTGCAGCATCCAACTGGATAATTCCACGGCAGCCATATTGCGCCAGAACGCCCACCACACACCAGCTTATTGGTGGAGAGGAGACAGGGTGATGAAGCCAATTAATATATATATATATATATATATATATATATATATATATATATACATATATATATGGGGATGATTAGGAGGCAATGATGGACAGAGGCCACTGGGCAAAATTGTTCAGGATACCGGGGTTACACTCCGGTTACGTATGTAACCCTCGTTTCCTGAAGGAGGGAACGGGAGATGTTATGTGCCGACGTAATTGGGATCCCCTTGAGAGACCAATCTGCATCGAGAGTATTAAAACGAGCCAATGCACACGCGACAATTGCATCAGCTGCTCTGCTTGTAGCGTAAACATATAACGAGCAGCAGGTGCGTCACATATTGGTTTTATGCTGAGGAGCCGAGACGTGTTCAGCCGTACAGCGATGGTCAGCAACCGTGGCGACAGGACGTAACATCTCCCGTTCCCTCCTTCAGGGAACGAGGGTTACATACATAACAAAGACGTTCCCTTTCAGTCGGCCACGTTCGACGTTACGTCGACGTGCCAACGTAATTGGGATCCCTACACAAGACTCTTAGACCCCCAACTGAGTGGGGTGGAAAGCCTGTGTAGAGGGAGTTCAAACTGCTGTTCCGTTTTAACCCACACAGTGTCCTTGGATAACACTGGGAAAGTGTCACTGGGGTCACTCAAGCCTGAGAAGGGGGAGACTACACCGGACAGTGACGGCAGACGGGACTCTGCCAAGGGAAAGACACGGGCTCACCGCAGGGAGCATATCGTGGAAGAAAACACATATGGGATCGCTGCAGGGATCACCACATATGGGACCCAGCCTAGCACAGGTTACTCTTCTGCTGGCCTCCGTAACAGACGAAGAGATGGTCTGAGGTCTTGAGGCTTTGCATTCTGTCCACGTATAGGCCCAGAGTGCTGACGGGACAGAGAAAAGTTAGGGCTGGGTCTGCCACCTCCGAGGGCAGCGCTTGCAGGTTCAACACCTGGTCCCGGAAGGGAGTGGTAGAAACCTTGGGCACGTATTCGGGCCAGGGTCTCAGGATCACATGAGAGTTAGCCGGGCCGAATTCTAGGCATGATTCGTCGACCAAAAATGCATGCAGGTCCCCTACCCTCTTGATGGAGACCAATGGAAACAGGAGTACTGTCTTCCAAGACAGAATTTTTAACTCTGCTGATTGCAAGAGCTCGAAGGGTGGTCTCTGAAGGACCAGAGTCAAGCCCAAGAGGGTATAGAGAGCGGGCGAGGCAGATTTAGTCTCCTCACCCCCCTCAGGAACCTGACGATCAGGTCGTGCTCTCCCAGTGACTTACCTCAACTGCATTGTGATGTGCGTCAATAGCGGCAACATACACTTTAAGGGTTGAGGGAGACAGCCTTCACTCCTACCCAGCTTGCAGGAAGGAAAGCACTGCCCTGATCGAGCAAGTTTGGGGGTTCTCCTGGTGAGAAGAACACCACTCAACGAACAGGTTCCACTTCAATGCATAGAGCAGCCTCGTAGATGGGGCTCTAGCGGAAGTGATGGTGTCTACCACAACTTGGGGTAGGTCACTTAGAACCTCCGCGTCCCATCCAGGGACCAGACATGGAGTTTCCAGAGGTCTGGACGCGGGTGCCATAGGGTGCCCCGTCTCTGATAAAACTCCTTCCTCAGAGGAATGGGCCAGAGAGGGGCTGCCGTGAGGAGCATCAGTTCTGGGAACTAGGTCCGGTGTGGCCAGTAAGGTGCAATTAACAGTGGTGCTAGTAGCCCCGTTCTGGCCGTCCCGAGTATGGTTCTCGGACTTAGTATCTCTCCTTGACGGCTCTCCTCTGGAGATTCTGATCAGGAGGGACCTACTCTCACAGGTGAGTGGGTCGATCCTTCACACCCGCCCAGAATTGTTGAAACTGTGGGCTTGGTCTCTGAGGAAGTGAATCACTTCAAGGCATACAGTTTCCTTGTGGACGGAGGAATAAGTTCAAGTCTCTCAACTGAGGTTGTTGAGACCATCCTCCACTCCAGAGCTCCGTCCACAAGGAAACTGTATGCCTTGAAGTGATTCACTTCCTGGTGTGGAGAGCACCAGCAGGACCCGGTTAACTGCCCGGTGGGTGCAGTGCTGGAGTTCCTGCAGGAACGCTTCTCTGCAGGGTTATCCTCCTCCACAGTTAATCCTCTGGAGTCTGAGCGTTTTTTTGGGCCCTGGGGGTGTTCTGACATGCTCTGACATTTGTGCTTTTTTCAGTTGCTTATAAACATATTAATGGCAAAGGTGTAAATTCACTCTATATAGCACAAACAGGACTACAATAATATGTGAGCCACATGTATGTACATGTTTTCATTTTTGAGAGAATAATGTTTATGCGTGGTTATCGAAAAAACTAAAAATTAAAGTTTTTGAAATAAGGCCACAAAACACAGACTAAATATGTGGCAATAAGACTTTTGACTAATGGATGTCGTCGTCTATAGTTTTTTCTTCAAAATTATGTGAAAATAGTCTTGCTTTATCGTTCACATAAAACCATACATTGATTTAAATTGATGTAAAACAGGTTTTGCTTGGAAATCCAATATGCGAGGGGGGCGTGAACAAGGAGTGGTTTACACCTTAGAATACAATGTCCCACCCACTCTGCATAATGATGAGCCATTCACTCAGGTGTGACACTGACTGAGCCACAATGCAAGGACAAAAGATATATTTAGAAGAAGACTTATATTGACCATTTAAGATTTTGCTTACATCTATCTTGTAAATATGTTTTGCTATTTTATTAAAACGGTTACAATTACAACAATAATTACAATTTCAACAATATTTCAAGTGTACTCTTTCTTTGTAAAAAAAATGATTATAGGCCTACATTTTATCTATGTATTCATTAGTTTGAATATAGCCAACATTGGAACAGCTAACATCTTAGTTGATGACTTTATTTTTGACAAAAATAGTATTTTATATATAGAAATTGCTAAACAAAAGCTTATTTGATGTGGCAGTATATTGTACAGTAAAAACTGTACCCAAATCTACTAAACAAAATGTTGTCTTTCATATTTCGTCTGAATGTAACGTTTTTACTCATCTCAGTATAGCAATACAGTTTGCTAAAACATCATCATTCATTCACACACGCGATTTAAATTTAAACTGTCTTTGCCAGCTGTGGTAAACAGCGCGCATCTCTGCCGTTTATTCATTCATAAACAGAAACCCACGTGAAGAAATTCACGTGAGAAGGAAAAAACTTACTAGTATTCCTCAGCTCGCTCCTCGATATACCCGCACTTCTGAGGGACATTTTCCATTAGTATTATTCCTCAGAGCGCTGCAAGACGGTGTAAACAATGATCTAAATAAACTTGTGTGTTTTCTCAAGCTGATGGGGGCGTTCACAGGATTGCCTCAGCCATTTGCGTTTGAATAGCGCGCGCTCTCCGTGGGCGGAGTCACATTACATCTGAATTAGCTGTAATGAGGTCGACTGGAATCGCTCTCTTTTAATACAGATTTCACAAGATGAGAATATTTGTTTTTTATATAAATTACTTCATTTAAAAGAAGAGAATTCAAGCTTCATGCCTGTGTGTCTGTATGCCTGTTTGCCTGTTTGACTGAGTATTCGCTGAGTTATTGTTCATTTTCGGACGCGTTTCAGAATGGACTTCACTGGCAAAGAGAAGGCAGAACTCGCTTCGTGTTTATTTTTCTTTATTTGGCAAAAAGCACAACACTTTGTTTTTATTGTGAGTATACACAAAAATAATACACATTTAACAGAATCGATTGATGTATGAAACTCCTATGGAAAATCAAAGTCAACAGAGTATTTATGAGTTTCTTTTACACTAATAAAAAAAAAGCGAGCTGGTATCGCCGGCGATACCGTAGACCTCAGGGGGTTAAGGTGTACGTGGCGGCCTTAGCTGCTTACCATTGGGAAACACCCACTAAAAACTTGTTTCCTTCATGGCACTTTGAGGCTGAGGCCAGCAGTCCGCATGACGGTGCCGACCTGGGACTTGGCCGTTGTACTAGAAGGCCTCTCCCTAGCTCCATTTGAGCCCATTGAGGAAGTTTCTGAGAAATATTTCACTATAAAGACTGTCTTTCTCCTTGCTATTTCGTCTCTCAAGAGAATTGGAGATATTCAAGCACTTTCGGTATCTCCCTCGTGCCTGGAATTTGCTCCTGGGGTGGTAAAGGTTTTTCTTCACCCTAAGACCAGGTGTTACGACCTACGGTGTAATTTTATTTTATATAATTCTTTTTTGTATGTTTAAGACCACTAGGTGGCAGTAGTGGTCGTTTCTCCAATGCCTTTTTCTGTGCAGGTAAAGCCAGGTGAAGGTGATCTCCTCCACTGATGACGGCTCGTTTGTGGATTGGTCTTCTCCTCAGGGAAAAGAGTATAAAGCCTCACTGATCTCCAATTTAAGGAGGCCTGTTGTTTACTGCTGGTTGAATTTGTTGGTTGTTTCTAAACATTGCTGCTTAGTTGTTTAAAAAATAAATAATTATTATTATTTCTTTTTTTGTTGTTGTTTGTTTTTACCTTGTCTAAATAGTGCTACATTGAAGTAGACACCTTTTTGCTCTTGTGAAACCAACTGTTAACCTTTTTTTTTCTGTTTCTTTTGTAAATATTGTAAATATACCTAACTTGGAAGTTCTAGGGAGTGGGTGCCCCTTTTTTATTTTTTTAATTATTTTCTCCTGTTTACACTAGAGAGGGAGTCAGGGAATTCTTTTGTTTATTTCCTTTTACTTTCTTTAAGGTAAGTGTAGATTTGATTCCTACAGTTAGAGTCATTTTATGTATTCTCTTTGGGCTTTCCCCCCACTCCTGAGTGTAACGTTGGGGTTGAATGATAGGAGGAAGCAGGATCTACATGCAGCAAACTTTAATAAATAAATCCAAAACTAGACAAACTCAGACTCGGGAAACAGGACACAGGACCCAAACAGCCAACATACAATAACAAGAACTCACAAAGACTGAGACTAGACATAGGGCTTAAATACATGGGCAAACAATCTAAACAAGATAACAAGGGGGCGTGGTTAATCAGAAACACCTGGGGAGACTAATCAACATAATGGGGAACTGCTAAACACGGGACAAGACAGAGGAACACAGACATGAATCACTGAGGTCTGTTTTTGGTGTAACTTTTGGAGCCATTTGTTTTGTTAAAATTTTAGTTACTTTAATGTTGCTTTCCCTTATCCTAGACTGGGTGGATCGTAACATTAATTGGGGGCTCGTCTAACTGTTAAACAACTCCTGTCTTCATTATTTCCATTTGCAAAAAAAAAAAAAAAAAAAAAAAAAGTGGTGGTAAGTGTCACAGGTCGGGATGGGCCAAGCTAGACTGCACCCACCCCTGAACCAGGACCACCTCGAGGAGCGTGTCAGAGGGAGGAGTCGGAGACAGAGAATAAATTTAACAAGTTTTATTTCGAAGTAAAAGCAAATTGGAAATCCTAATCTAAAATCTTCTTCCTTGTGGCCCTCAGGGATCGAAGGTGGACAATGCAGCGGCCGGGGTCTCTCCCGCCCTCTTCCTCAGTGCGAACCCTGCAGTGGATGGACGGCGAACAGTTGAGTGGTCAAGTAGGTCTTTCGCAGGTGGGAATGCGGTTGGCAAGTGAGCAGTCCGGTAAGTCTCCTCTGGTAAGTAGGTAATTCCGGCCTTCCTTCCTTCTTTCACAGGTGCGGAATTTGTGGCGGATGGATGTCAGTCAGGTACGTATATGGCAGGTACACGGTCTTAAGGTAGGGTGGCCAGGGGAGTCTTCCTTGAGAGAGGTGTGGTCAGACTCTTCTACTTTCCTTGTGACACCAGAGCAGGGCTTTAAGCAGGTACACGACCAGCCGGTGGGTAAATAGGTGGAGAACACACTGAATGGCGACTCCAACACAGCACACGGTTCCCACGCTCGCTCACAGAGGGGGGCAGACACTTCTCCAGTACAGGTGGGTTACAAGGTGGTAACAGACTCGAAGTCGACTGGCTGTATGGAGCTTCTCCCGAGACAGACAGAATGAACAAGCTGCAAACGAAGGGTGCAGATCTCACGTTCGTTGAAGGAGGACGGCCACTGCTCACCACACAGGTGGGCCGCCGGTATGCCACAGACTCGCAGTCGACGACCGAACAGGGCTTCTCCTGAGACAGACGGAATGGATGTTTCAGACAGAGTATGCAGTCTTCACGTTCGTTGCAGAGGGACGGGCACTTCTCCAGTACAGGTGGGTTACAAGGCGGTAACAGACGCGAAGTCGCCAGACGGTACAGACTTCGTCCGGTCGGACAGAATGAGTACTTCAACAGTATACAATTCTCACGGTTGTTGCAAGGGAACGCGCACTTCTCACAATATAGGTGGGTTGCGGGGCTGCAGCAGACTCGAAGTCGACGGGCTGCACGGGACTTCTTCTGAGACAGAATGAATGCTTCAAACAGGACATACAGCTCTCACGCTTTTTCTAAGGGGGCAACCACTTCTCACAGTATAGGTGGGCTACAAGGATGCAGCAGACTCAAAGTCGACAAGCTGGACGGGGCTTCTTCTGGAACAGACAGAATGAGTACTTCAACAGTATGCAATTCTCACGGTTGTTGCAAGGGGACGCGCACTTCTTACAATATAGGTGGGTTGAAAGGATGCAGCAGACTCGAAGTCGACAAGCTGGACGGGGCTTCTTCTGGAACAGACAGAATGAGTACTTCAACAGTATGCAATTCTCACGGTTGTTGCAAGGGGACGCACTTCTTACAATATAGGTGGGTTGCGGGGCTGCAGCAGACTCGAAGTCGACGGGCTGCACGGGACTTCTTCTGAGACAGACAGGATGAATGCTTCAAACAGGACGTACAGCTCTCACACTTTCTCTGAGGGGGACAACCACTTCTCACAGTACAGGTGGGCTACAAAGATGTAGCAGACTCGAAGTCGACAAGCTGAACGGGGCTTCTTCTGACACAGACAGAGTGGATATTTCAGACAGAGCGTGCCAACCTTACGTTCGTGACAGAGGGACAGTCACTTCTTCCAGCACAGGTGGGTTACAAGTGTACGGCAGACTCGAGGTCGACAAAACAAACGGGAACTCTTCAGAGGCAAACAGTGAACATTTCAACAGGGCATCTCCTCTCCTATTAGCACAAACAGAGGGGTTAAATTCTAATCCCAGATGATAATTCTCCGACCTCCAGATGGATAGAACAGATCAATGTCACTGAGCTCTCATTATTGACAGTAGACCAGCATGACATATGGAGAGTGCACGGTAAAGAGAAATGTATCTTCCACACACACACGGCAATTCCACTTCAAGCATATCATGTGGGAGAAAACGTCAATTTTGGGCACTGCAAACTCACTTCACGAAGTGCAATTTAAAGCCAGCACTCACCCTTGGGTCTCTGTCCGAGGGGGCCACGATCATCAATGTTGCGAAGGAGGTTTTGAGATGTTGTTCTTCACAAACACAGTCAGAGTTCACATCACCATTTATAATGGAGGAAGAGATAAGAGATCGATAATAAATCAGTACAATCCACTCAGTGATATTTATGATCGTGATCCAAACACTCCAAACCACATCCAATTCAGTGTCGAATGCATGCAATTACGAGACTCAGGTCTCGGTTACTTAGCTCCTCTCCAATGCCAACGGGGTATTTCACTCTCCCTCTGTTGCCCTCGAGTCCCTCATCAAGTCAACACTCTCCTCTTCATTCGACAGTACTCCAATAACTGCAACCACCCGATAAAACGACTTCTCACGGGGGAGAACCACTCCAACAGCCTCCTTCTCTTGCTTTTTATATTCTCTCAAATGCTGACGGGCCTCACCCAAACTCTCAGAGTAAATTCCCCACACCTGTTGTCAATCTGTCATTTGGGGTTGTCATGGCAACAGACGCACACACAGGCCTGGGGACGGTGTTACACTCAAAAGTGTCCCAACGGGAACACTGCTTCAGCGGGAATAAGTTCCATATGCTATTTGTCACACCGTGACATAAGCCTTTGTTATTATTACTGTCATTTTGGTTTATTTCTTGCCTGTTTTTGACTTTGGTGAAAGAGGAAATTCAGTGTTAGGGCCAGTATGGATTTTGATCTTATATCATTTACACTTAGGCCTACAACAGAAGAATTGAATCATTGTAGAAAGAAATATCTATTGTTGATTGCTGATTTCTTTAGAATTAAAATACCTAGAGAAGCTACTAAGCAGGTTATCAAAGATGACCAGTTTGAGAAGCTAGTTAGTGCTGGTATTTTGCCAGAAGAATATAGGGAGGTGATTGAAGAAGTACCAGATGTTGCTGGGGAAACTGTAGATCAAGAGCTTCTTCCTGACTCTAAAAGTGTTGAAGCTTGTGATGATCCAAAGATGGCACTTAAGCTAAAGGAATTAGAGCTATCAATAAGGAAACAAGAGTGTGAGGCTCAAATAATCCGGCTTCGGGCTATTGAAGTACAAGCTGATCGTGATATTAGATTGCGGCAGCTAGATTTACATGCTCAGCAAATGCAGATTAAGCCTATTCCATTGCCACGATCTAGAGCTCCCTCTGGCACTTCTCCTGTGCAAAGTCCTGCTCGTTCAATGTCAGATTCCCCAGTATGCTTTGATGCAAGTAAACATTGCGTTAGTGCCAAAATTTTGTTAGAGTGAAGTTGACTCCTATTTCACCGCATTTGAACGAGTGGCTGCTAATTTGAAGTGGCCAAAGGAGATGTGGGCCTTGTTACTGCAATGCAGTTTAGTAGGGAAGGCCCAGGAGGTTTCCGCAGCTTTGCTCATAGAGCAGTCTTTAGACTATGACATTGTTAAATCTGCAGTACTCCGAACCTATGAGCTTGTGCCTGAGGCCTATCGCCAGAAGTTTAGAAATTTGTCAAAAACAGTCAATCAGACATTTGTAGAGTTTGCTAGAGAAAAGAAGACTCACTTTGACAAATGGTGTCTATCTTGCAAAGTTAGTAGATTGAACAGCTGCAGAAATGACTTTTATTGGAAGATTTCAAGAGTTGCATCCCAGAGAAAATTGTTGTCCACTTGAATGAAAAAAGGGTAATTTCTCTGCAGGATGCGCCAGTTATTTGTGATGAATTTGTGTTGACACACAAACATGTGTTTTCTTCACCACGTCCAACTAGGAATCTGTCTTTTAGGGATGAGAGTAGGGAAAGAGGCAGGCCTAAAACTTTTTCTCATACGAATGGTCGCTAGTGGTCGTAACCCTGTTGCTGAACTAAATGGAGACTGGCGTGTATGCTTTTATTGTCTTGACCCTGGCCATTTAATTTCTGAGTGTAAGGCCTGGAAACAGAAAAACCCTGCTGCCAAGACTAAAAGTGTAGCATTTGTTCAGAGTGTGTCCATTTTTTATTCTCCACCTGAGTCCAAGGTATATTAACCTTTCATCTTGACCGGCTCTGTGTCTCTTTCTGCTGATTTGGACTATAAGCCCGTAACGCTCAGCCTAGATTATAGGTGATGATACACAAAAACTTTACGGTCTTGACCCTTCTTTAAACTTATGTTTGAATGTTTATCAAAAAGAGCGCTAGGATGACATCAACTCGTTACATTTAAACCCCAAGTGTATTTACAATAAGTCGAAAAAAAAAACCCCCACCAAGCTGTACCAAGAAATATACATACACATCTCATACAAAGAAAAAAGTTGTAATATATATGTAAGAGAGAGGAGGAATTGTCCATATTAGTCCCATACAATGTACTGTAAGTGTGTGTGTGTGTGTGTGTGTGTGTGTGTTGAATCGGCCTCACCGGCTGATTCGTTTAAGTCCGGGAGCTCGATGTGAAGCAACGCTGTCCTGTGACGAAATCCCAAAGGCAAAAAATCCAACAAAGTAATGATAATTCCACAATGATTTTCCAGTCACAGTCTGGAACAGCTTGATAGGAGATATATTCCAGCGATCGATCGCAAATCTCTTTGAGCACTGAAATGTTGCTACTGTACGCCGGTTTTCCGGCTCCTTTAAACGGAAGTCAAGTCATTCAGCTGATTCGACTGACGTCACGGGGGATTCCCTGGAGCTACACGACAGAACTCTCGCGTGAGTAAAACGGGAACTCAACCATATGTCCGGGCAATAAACACAGGTAGAATAATTATAAAATAGCAGCTGTCTTATAAGATTAATTTGAATAATTCACTTCAATATAAATGTTCATCCCTTATGTGGCCGCGCTACAAGCCTGTCCAAATGTTGAGGGACACAGGCTGTGCACAGTCTTTGATTCTGGAGAGCGCTCTGTCCTTCTCATCAAGTGTTTTAATACAGGGTACTGAGTTGGGCTATGTCAAAGTTCCGTTGCACCAAGTCCATTTAAAGTCTGATCTTGTTGGAGGGCATGTGAAGATAGCGGTTTGTTCTCAGTTACTAGTGAATGGGATAAGTCTTATTCTAGGAAATGATCTAGCTGGCGGTAAGGTTTTTCCCTGTCCTGTGGTTACGGATGTCACCACTGATCTCCAATTAAAGGAGGCCTGTTGTTTACTGCTTGTTGAATTAGTTGGTTGTTTCTAAAAATTGCTGCTGTTCAGTTGTGACTGATTTAAAAACTTTCAAATTGTATCTCTTTTTGTTGTTGTTGTTACCTTGTCTAAATAGTGCTACGTTGAAGTAGACACCTTTTTGCTGTTGTGAAACGAACTGTTAACCTTTTTTTCTCTGTTTCTCTTGTAAATATTGTAAATATACATAACTTGGAAGTTCTAGGGAGTGGGTGCCCCTTTTTTTATTTTTGTAATTCTTTTCTCCTGTTTACACTAGAGAGGGAGTCAGGGAATTATTTTGTTGTTTATTTCCTTTTACTTTCTTTAAGGTAAGTGTAGATTTGATCAGTTAGAGGCATTTTGTTTATGTATTTTCTTTGGGCTTTTCCCCCACTCCTGAGGTCTTTAAACTTCCTTACTTGTGTTACATCAATACATTTTGTTGTACCACATTTCTGTTGTTTTTGGTGTAAATTTTGGAGCCATTTGTTTTGTTAAAATTTTAGTTACTTTAATGTTGCTTTCCCTTATCCTAGACTGGGTGGATCGTAACACCAGGTTACGTTTCTAAGGTTCCTACTAACTCTGTAAGACCTATAGTACTGCAGGCCTTCTGTCCTCCTCCGGACGTCAGACCAAGATAAACTTTATCTGCTCTGCCCAGTTTGGGCCTTTGATGCTTACGTCCACAGAACTGTGGATAAAGTCTGAACACTGATCATTTGCTTTGGGGTACCCAGAAAGGGGTGCCCGGCATCTAAGCAGAGGATAAGCAAGTGGGTGGTCGAGGCCATCTCACTTGCTAATGAGTCGGCTAGTCAGCCTTCACCTTTGGCTGTACGGGCCCACTCCACTAGGAGTGTAGCTGCTTCCAAAGCATTACTGTCAGGAGTTTCCCTCCGAGACGTTTGTGATGCGGCAGGCTGATCCTCACCGCATACATTGAGGCATTAATGAGATACTACCTTGACTTCGGCTCCAATCCAGGGGCGCAGGTGCTTTCGCCTAGATATACGCATTGATTTCCTGGGTATTAGCGTTCCCACATCGTTTCGACGCAGCTCGAGTTCCCTTGAAAGGGAACGTCTCGGTTACGTATGTAACCCTAGTTCCCTGAAGAGGGAACGAGACGCTGCGTCACCCTGCCATACTCCCTGTATGCCCGTGATCGACTTGCTTCAGCCTATCAGAAGCTGACGCTGTTTGGTTCAGGTGTGCTTTATAGTTTCCTGGTCGATGACGTCACATGACGTTCCGTGACGCCATTGGACTGATTTCATACGTGCTTCATGACACAATCACGCAGAGGCGTTCCCACAGCGTTTCGACGCAGCGTCTCGTTCCCTCTTCAGGGACCGTTTCAGTCGCTCATGTTCGACGTAGTCATGTTTGGGATTACAGCATGCTGAAGCAGCTTTTGTGGATAGTTCATGTTCTCATTGCGAGAACATGACTATCGCGGTGTTGAGATCGCGTGGCTACATAAAGAGGTTATTTATAAGGCGGCTTATTAAACTAATTAAAGAGTTATATATGTCAGCCATTCTTATATTAAATAATCACTGGTGTTTTGTTGGCCCTGCCCCTTGGCAGTCATTGACTGTGACTGTTTGACTCTTTGAGGAGATACATACTTGTTGGATTATTTCACCTGGGAGATCTCTTCACAGGACAGCGCTGTTCCTCATCGTGTGCCCGGACTTAAACGGCTTACCGGTGAGGCCGATTCAATGCACACACATATACACAACATTGGACTGGAACACACACTTACATACATTTTTGTATATATTGATTTTCGGTGCTTTCTATTTAATACACTTTGGGTTGTCATTTGAACTTGAAGTTGTTTTGTTTACATTGTGAGCAATTCTATCAAACGCTTTCATAGAGGATCGAGAACGAATATTTTGTGGTGTATCCTGCCTTGATTAGGCAGAGCGTTACAGGTTTATAGATAGCTATCTGAAGGGTAGCTCTATCACCCCCTTGATTACGGTAGGTTGTTACCACCACAATAACGCAAGAAGCAGGACAGCATCATTTTAATGAGTATGTTTTAGGCCTTAGAGCTACCTTTTTTAAATAAATATGTTCTAAGGATACTCAATAGCTAATTTAATTGAGCCAAGTGGCTAGACTAATCAAGCAAAGGCAGTCATTTTTACACTCTTTTGAATGGAAGACCATAGTTAACCCCAGACATTTCCATCTGAGCATGTCGATAATAAACAGGACAGGGTTTCACTTGCTTTAGCATTCTCTCTTTGGCCATTAACACTACAAGTAACAGCAATGAGTTCTTCAAGAATGAGTCACAGATTTTATTTGTTTCTGTAAATATTAAACTTTTTGCTTTGACTCACTTTTATGAGTACCAACTGTACAGACATCTCCTTCACATTTATTTATACATGTCTGTTAAGTTGCTGTGGACCTGAAACAGTCACATAGTTGAGGGTGAAATTGCACTTGTGTTACCTGTTATTTTTCAGCTCTAATAAACATCAGCAGTCTTGTGTGTTGCGTGTTTATTATGATTTATTACACACACTTTGGGCAGCTTGTCCAGAAAATGTGCCTATACAACAAGACACTGTTTATTATCTAATTTATTTCATCCTTACACATTATGACTGTCTTATGGGACAGTGCATGATATTTCATGCCGCAATTCCCAAACATGATTTATGGTTTCCCATTGGTTCTTTTTAGAGCCCTATGGACTGTGAATTCATGATTTCATTCGTTTTGCTTTCTTGTTTGCTTTTTTTGCTCCTCAAACACATAACTCTATGTAGGACAAATTTAAATGCCTGGGGATATTGATACTTATAAATACTTTACATGGATTCCATGTCAATATGGTTATTAAAACAACCTTGAGTTCCAGAAGATACTAGAAAATATTTCTGTATATTGACTTAGGGCTTACTCACATAAACTATTTCATCACACAGTATGGTAGATTAATCATTTAATACAAAAGCTTGACTTTGTCATCATACAGTAATAATCGCTTTCATGTTAATCTGGGTTTATATTTTAATCAGCCACAACAAAAGAGGAGTGACAAGTCATTTTGTCACACACTTGGTTTCTATTTCTGTGACATCATTTTGGTTACGCCCACTATGAAATCTCATTTGTCCCCATGGCTGTGTAAATATGATACGGGAATTACCATAAATACGTGATTCCGAATTGTAAAAAGTGCTCATGTTCTTGCAAAATTCATAATTCCACGAGGAATAAATCTTATTATAGTAATTCTGACATGATGGGAATGCACCAATAATATCAGACATGTTTGATTATTTTGTTATTTTGTGCTGCATTTTTGCTTTCAGTGTTCTAAAGTTATTAGAATATTTTACATTTTACAGAAGCAACAATAGATTTTATGCCACGTAGTCTTGGTGTGGTTGGAATCTGTACCATGGCCTCTGATCCGTCATGATGTAATGACGCATATTTGTCTTTGGTGATTCGGAAAGGATCTGGGTGAACCCTTTGGCTCACGACAATTTAACAAAGACCGCCAAGAAGAAGTCTCACCAGCCATGACCGTGGCTTGTGAACAAAGAATCTAATTTTTGTTTTTGTAAAACTTCACGTCATCCTTCCTGTGTGGTGCCTGGATAGGTCTGCAAAAATTTCAGACTGCGTCAAACAAAAATGCAGATTTTCAACAAACACATCACTGCTAGCTTACTACAAATTGCAGTTTCTTTCAACATCGCTTATTGTTTACCATTTAGACACGATTGTGCACCATTTCATGACTATTATTTAGAACCTCTGCAACAGAATCGATTTGTTGGTACAAATATTAAGCTAAAATCACCACTGGTTGTTTGATTTAAAGTAACGAATTTAGTCTGAACATTAGGGGTTGATGTCGTTTTCCTGGATCGATCCCAAATGCCCTCCGTTCCCATTATGAACAGTCTCTGTGCCAGCACACACAACATTAACCAGACACACCAGAGTAACACTGACAAATGCCAGTTACCACAAGAACTGTTCTACAACAAGAGCTTTGTATTTGGTTACCAGAGGCAGTCTGTTCAAATCCTGGGAAATGTTTTTTTTTCCTTTCTCATTTTTATGTCTGCTCTTTTACAGCTTTTACTTTCACTCCAGTGTTTCTAGTTCTTGAGGGTTTTCGCTCTGAAATGTTCTGATTCCCCTGAATGAAATTTGAGTACATTACGAGGCACTGTTGAGAAGCGCAGTTAATGATGCTATGTAAGTTATATTTCACTCTTAAGTTTGTGAATGCATGTAACATGCAGTATTTAATATCTGGGTAGAAAAGTGACCATCTGGATTTCATTTTAATGTGTCCCATTACATCACAATAGAGCGTGAGGTTGGATGAATCAAAAGTTTCCTCTAATAAGAATCACTTGTAAGAGCAAAAAAGTAAGTGTAAAAACAAAGGAAAGCATTACTTGACACACACATTCCCAATGCAAAGAAACCCACTTTCTTTCCCTGATAGCTGCAAAAATTGTCTAATTGGACATATTAAGATCAAATGGTTGAACTTCGATGGAAAGAAAAAAAGTCTCATTATAGAATCTAGGGTATTGATTATGATCTAAGTAAATTCAACCTTCAAGTAACACCTCCAAGTAACAGTTAAAATGACAAATAAATGAATTCTCCGGTAGAATTAATTCACACGCAAATCGCTCTCTTACTGATGCATACATATAAATGTAATATTTTCTGTGCTACTTTATCTGTATCTGATTTAGAACAAGCAAACATCTGTGAGAAATATAACGACCCAAAGACAAAAGAACTGATAAAAAACAAGCTGTTATGTAGGAGCAATAGCCTTGTGGGCAGCACTGTGTCATATGCCATAACAAGGCAACCCGCGTTCAAGTCTCAGCTTTAGGGTTCAGGCTTATTTATTCATTAATGACGTCGTCAGTGACCAGTTGACTTTAAAAAAATCTGAAGCCGTACACACATGTAATAAATAAATAAATAAAATAAATAATTAAAGCCGTACACACATTTCATTAATTAATTAAATGCTACTAAAATATATCATACATCAGTGATAAAGGATAGTGAAGCAACCCAAAACAACATCAAAATTAATGTACATTAATATCTACATTAAAAGTAATGAAAAATGTCCTCAAAACCAAACATTAATGAGAAATGTAGAGAAAACTGAAATTAATACACTGAAAAAAAAATATTCGTTGAAATTAATAAAAATTAAGTGGTTGTACTCAATTGATTTTATCTACATTTAAACAAATGCATGAAGTTGAACTTAATACATTTTATTTAGTTACGGTAGTATATATATTTTTTAAATTCTACCCCTATTTAATTATGTTACTTCTACTTAACACATTTAGTTGAACTTAATCAATTTGATTTAGTTTCATTAGTTTAAAACATTTTATAATTCCACCCCTATTTAAAGGTACAATATGCAGTATTTTCTGCCACTAGAGGGCACTACATTCCAAACAACGGCGTAGCTTGATGACGATGTGAAGGAGCGTGGAATGATGGGAACTGCCGTTTTCAACTCCACCGTGGATGTAAATCAGTCAGACGGGAACCGAAAAATCATGTTGCATGGATGAGGTAAAGTTCTATTTTTACAAATGTTGCGTTTAATGACATGCTTTTATTTAATTAAAATGAATTAACCGCAAGAAAAGTAAGGTTTAATACTAAATTGGTTATCATAGATGTTACTGTATTTGTCGAATTCATTGTTGTGATAACGCTGTACAGTTTTACGTGTTCTAAACAATTGTTGTAAAAGTACATTCGAACATACCCACATCATTTGCCAAAATACTGATTAATCGTTATGTATAACACATGCTATATTTGTTTACAGGGCCATAAACACCAGACGTGATAAACAATGTCAATGAACTAAACACAAACCTAAAGCAATAATACTTTCCTTACCGAATGCTACATTTGGAATATATAAAACAAGACATTCTAACAATAAGACTAACACCGTCTTCTGTATTCAATTTTTATGTAAGTAAAGGAGTCAAAACAATTACTCACCTATCAATTAAAACACATGCAAGATCGGCGTCTCTTTTTAGTTGAAGTTTGTCACGAAGTTCTCTCCATTTAGGAAATGCCACACCGATGTTGATCCTGGTTTTATTTCTCTTCTTGTCCCAAATTCTTCTTGGGTCGTTTGGTTGACCCATACGTTGACGTTTATGGGACTTGTCTTTGTCGACAGAACCAGCTAACGTTTGTTGCTTGATAGACGCTATACAACTACAACTTCCGCATTTGTCCAGGACTCCACGCAGTACGAGGATAAACCGAGGCTAACGCGGATATGACGCCATTGACTGGCGACTCCCAGCTCACCCCTGCTCACACGCCCCGTTTTCTTGGTTAAAATCGCAATTTTCTCACGATTTAAAAATAGTTGGAAACATTTGGGATATTGTAAGTAATCAACTTAACAAAATTTATAACACTGGCCTTGAGATTTTGGGATATTTTAATGCAAAAATCTTACATATTATACCTTTAATTGTTACTTCTACTTAAATGATTTATTTCTTATTTATTTATTTTGAGTGTTCAGAATTATCCAGCTTAATGTACTAGTTAAACATATACTGTACAGCAGTATTTAATTGCCAGTATGAGAGGTTGTTAAACGTCTTTCAAATACACACAGAAATTACTTTGTTTTAATCTTATCTTTAATGACTGCCATAAAAATAAATAAAAAAGCGAACATGTTTAATAACAGTCAGTTTCTTTGTGGGTACAACACCCTTTCTGTAGAAATGTTAAAACTCACACTGTACAATTGGACACATAAATATCCAGCATATCAACATTGCCCTTATGTGGCAATAGGCCACAGTACATTTGTTTGTGAATCCTTAAAACAAGTGCTACAACTCCACTAATGTTAAAAACAGAAGTGCTGAAGTGCACGAAATTTTTTTTAAATAATTTGTAACAGGCAACAGTACATTTGTTTGTGAATCATTAAAAAAGTAATGCTAAAACTGCTAAAAACGAAGTGTTTACATTTCATGCAACAAATTGTAATTTGAATGGTAGTTTGAATGGAGGTATATAATAAATATAGAGGTCTTGAAAGGAAATAAAGTGCAAGGTACAGGCCGTGACATCTGAACAAATTTCATGATAAGCCTGAACATTCATGCCTGCTGCAAAATTACAGCATTAAGGGGGTCGCACACCGGACGAGAAGCACAGCACACTTTCTCAGTTTATGGCCAGCAATATTGTTATGTTTAAGGACATTATGGAATTAAGATAATGGGCCCTATTTTAACGATCTGAAACGCAAGTATCAAACGCGAAACGCAAGTAACTGTCGGCGGATCTCGCAAATCTAAAATGAGTTGGTCTGAAGTAGCTTCATTATTCATAGCTGTGGTTTGGGCGTAACGTGAAATAAACCAATCAGAGCGACATCTCACATTCCCTTTAAGAGCAGGCGCGCTTGTTCCATGGCGGATTGCTATTGTAACGGCGGATTTGCGGTTCACAGCCGAGGAGACCGACGTTCTCGTCAGGGCCGTAAAACACAGAGAAGTGACATTGTATGGGGATGGAGAAACACACCCAAATTAACTTCGGTTAAACAGGCGTATAATAATTTGGGTAAATGTGTAAGCTAGATTTATGCCTATTTTTTCACATCTTCATGGACACAACAATGGTTTCCCTCATGTGGAATATTTAGGGCCCGAGCACCGATGGTGTGAGGACCCTCTTGGAATTGCTCTGTTTATTATTATTATTATTATTATTCTTCTCCGCATTTAATCGCATTTTTGAGGGCCTAAACATGCTCGAAAACTCACGAAACTTTGCACACGTGTCAGAACTGGCGAAAATTTACATCTGATATAGGTTTCAGAATTGGGCGGGGCAAAATGGCTCGATAGCGCCACCTATAAAAGTTCAACGGAGTGCGCCTCCCGCTATGTTCCACGTACGTTTACGAAATTCGGTACATACATGTAAGGACCTAATACCTACAAAAAAGTCTCTTGGAGCGTAGCCCTAAACACAACAGGAAGTCAGCCATTTTCAACTTCCTCTCAGATTTTTGTGCAGTTTTTGCCATTTTCATGCCTCATACTTTAACGAACTCCTCCTACAGTTTTAATCTGATCATCTTCAAATTTGGTGAGTGTAATCTTAAGGCCTTTGCGACGTTAAATTGCGAAGATCTTGAGTTTTCGTCGAAGGGCGGGTCCTCGGCGGCCTGACAAATTTCGATGTTTCGCCATGAAACAGGAAGTTGCTGAAACTCAGGCATGGAATGTCCAATCTGCCCCAAACTTCACACGTTTGATAAGCGTTCTGTCCTGAACACATGACCATGCTCATATTCAGTTACAGTCATAGCGCCACCTGCTGGCAACAGGAAGTGACATGTTTAACATTGTTGTGAACTCCTGATAACATATAAAAAAGTGCCAGCAAGTGCTAAGCATGCTAACAACATACTAGACACATGCTAAAACATGCTAGCAAACACTTAGCTAATTGCTAAAGCATGCTATTACTGCAATTAAATAGGAATTTGCTGTAACTCAGGCACGGAATGTCTAATCTGCCCCAAACGTCACACATTTGATAAGAGTCATGGCCTGAACACATCTACATGAGAATATTCAGTTATAGTAATAGCGCCACCTACTGGTAACAGGAAGTGTCATGTTTAACACGTTGATGCCGTTCTAGCAACATGTTAAAAATGCCATTGACTTCTAAACATGCTAGAAACATGTTAAAACATGCTAGCAAAACTTAGCTAAGTGCTAAAGCATGTTAATTCAATGAAACAGGATGTTGTTGTTACTCAAGAAGGCAATGTCCAATCTGCGCCAAACTTCACACGTTTGATAAGCGTTCTGTCCTGAACACATGACCATGCTCATATTCAGTTACAGTCATAGCGCCACCTGCTGGCAACAGGAAGTGACATGTTAAACACTGTTGTGGACTCCTAATAACATATAAAAAAGTTCCAGCATGTGTTAAACATGCTAACAACATACTAGAAACATGTTAAAACATGCTAGCAAACACTTAGCTTAGTGCTAAAGCATGCTAATACTGCAATTAAATAGGAATTTGCTGTAACACAGGCACGGAATGTCCAGTCTGCCCCAAACTTCACACGTTTGATAAGAGTCATGGCCTGAACACATCTACATGAGAATATTCAGTTATAGTAATAGCGCCACCTACTGGTAACAGGAAGTGTCATGTTTAACACGTTGATGCCGTTCTAGCAACATGTTAAAAATACCATTGACTTCTAAACATGCTAGAAACATGTTAAAACATGCTAGCAATACTAAGCTAAGTGCTAAAGCATGCTAATATAATGAAACAGGATGTTGTTGTTACTCAAGAAGGCAATGTCCAATCTGCGCCAAACTTCACACTTTTGATAAGCGTTCTGTCTTGAACACATTACAATGCTCATATTCAGTTACAGTCAAAGCGCCACCTGCTGGCAACAGGAAGTGACATGTTAAACACTGTTGTGGACTCCTAATAACATATAAAAAAGTGCCAGCAAGTGCTAAACATGCTAACAACATTCTAGAAACATGCTAAAACATGCTAGCAAACACTTAGCTAATTGCTAAAGCATGCTATTGCTGCAATTAAATAGGAATTTGCTGTAACACAGGCATGGAATGTCCAATCTGCCCCAAACTTAATATGTAACATGCAAGAAACATGCTAGAAACACATAGCTAAGTTCTAAAGCATGTTAGAAATGCTAAAGGAAGTTGTTGTAACTCAAACATACAATATCCAATCTGCCCCAAACTTCACATACTTCATAAAAGTCCTGCACTGAACACATCTACAAAGCAATATTCAGATATATAACCCCACCTACTGCCAACAGAAACTGAACTGGTTAACACAGTAATGCAGTACTAACCACATACCTATTGTGTACTAAGCATGCTAAAAACATACTAAACATGCTAGCAACTACTATATACTGTATACCTCCTTAAATGCACATTGCCCAACCATGCTCTGTCTTCCTAAAGCCAACGAGTGACGATGGCACGGGTGCGAGGGCCCTTTCATCGCTGCTTGCAGCTTTAATTTTCCTTGTAATTATGTATGACTTGCAAAAATGGCAACTGCTGCGTCTGTGTGTAGATGAGAGAAGCAAAGTGTGTGTGCGTTGTGCACACGCTACATTATGGCCAAGCATGCGCCCTTAAAATAGCATATGAATAACGAATTGTTTTCTGAAACTGCAAAATAGCACCAGGGAACGCAGGGGCGTAGCCATCATTTCAAAAGTGAGGGGGACAGAATGTCAAGTGTAATACCAGTTTTTTTTCAGACTTTTGTTGACAGGTTTTTGCTTAATTGGCTTAATATGCTATTTATTTTTAAAGCAATAAAACAGAAAGAAAGAACGATGTTCATTACTTTATATTGCACATGCAGGGTTTTTCCTGGCGCAAAACTAGGCGGAAGTGGTAAAATCCTGATCATGCATTTTAATAATAAGATAATGAAATTTGTATTTTTCTTAGACCATCATATAGCCTACACTGTAAAAAAAATCCCGTTGTTTTTACGGAAAAAAACTGGCAGCTGTGGTTACCAGAACAATACTGTAAAAAACACATCAAACCGTAAACATACTTACGGAGTTACATGTATTTAACATTTTAAACATGTATATTTAACATTGGATTTCAGTAATATGATATAATGTTAATTTACCGACCTATTGAAGTATTAATATCTGTTTTGTACCATAGTATTACACTGACAAACCAACAATCTCAGCAGCAATGAGAGTCACATGATTAATCAAAGCTCATCACAAGTCGTTCTTCCACAAGACCGTTTATATTAATATATAGAAGGTGCACAGTGTCATTCACACAGACATTAAACACCATCATGGTAACACACATGAAATTTTAAAAATACAATAAACATTAATTTAACAACATTAAATGTAATCTAAAACCCTAATGTACATACTGATTATAAAAAAACTAAGAAAACTATGACGAAACATAGTTATTTCAACAAAAATACATCAAATGTGAAGTGTCACGCAGGGAATTGTGGGAATGTCAATTCACGTTTTTTCACTGTAAATTATACAGTGACTTGTTAATTTTTACTTCCAAAATCTGTAAATTTAACGGTATTTTACAGTAAAATTGTACCATTAGATCTATCACAGTTATTTACCGTATATAGTACGGAAACTTTCTGTTAACCAATTAACAGTTTTTCACTGTAGCATTTTTACAGTCTTTTACTGTTAAAATCACGATAATTTTTTACAATGTACTGTGTTTGTGGGTGGAGCTCGGTACCCCTAGGGGGGTCGGGGGGCATGCCCCCCTGGAAGAAAATGTGTACATTTTAAAGATAAATGCATTAATCTGGTGCACTTTGAGTCACCCGAATCTGCTGTTAAAAATAAATAATCCACCCGCCAACCGCCCAAACCTATGATATTTGATCATCACATTACAATTATTCAAACTACAATTATTACATCACTGTTGGAAAACATTTTTATCAGAAAAAGTTTTTTACCTTTATAAAGGGCATTTTTTCCTTAATTTTATTAAATGTAGCCTATGCTCCATCTTTCATTTCAAATTGAAACTTTGTTACCGTCAGTGTATTATTATCAACTATAGGCTATCAATCGCCACTTAACATTAAATTAAATTAAATCAGAATCATCCTTGCATTATCTGTGATTCCCTATTTATTATTAATATTATTTTTTATCTATCTATCTATCTATCTATCTATCTATCTATCTATCTATCTATCTATCTATCTATCTGCCTGTCTGTCTGCCTGTCTGTCTTACTAAACTAAAACTTTCCAATTGAAAACCTTCAAACTTCAAGCTTTTAAAACTACTTCAAACTTTCTGGTTAGGCTTTTTCAAGAGAACTTAAATTTTGTCATCATGTACACATGTTACAACGCTGCCTGATTCAAGCAGGCTGTTAATGCATGAAAATACAAATTCAGCATTAGGCTAACAATCACCATGTTTATTCTAATTTGAAGGGCTTTGATAACATCTGTGAAAATAAAAGACATTACGAATAAAAAAAGATTGAAAATAAACGGACGTTTGTGCGGGTAGTGAATATTTTCAATTTACAACGAAACTTGTTAATTATTCAACAAGAGAAATAGGCAGAGTTATTCATCATTGTGCAACACAATTCAGATACCACATGACAACTTACTTACAGTGCTTGACTTTTTCGTGAAAAAGGATCGAGTTAAGACTGAAGAGTTTGTTGTCTTTTTGAACTCACTGCAACCTCTATGAAAAAAAATGGATTGGGCGCGGGTGCGAGCATGTTCGTGTCGTGATGCACGAGTGACTGATTACCATGGAAACGTGAAAGTCACGTATGTAGATAGACTTGACTCTTTGGATTTTAAATCTCGATGTAGGCTATGCACACCCGCGAAAACCGGGTGTGGTGGACACACTTGCCCTATGAAAAAGTGCGGGGGACGAATTTACATTTTATAAAAAGTGGGGGGGGACACGTCCCCCGCGTCCCACGCGTAATCTACGCCCATGAGGGAACGTTTGCGCCGAGACATGCCGCCTCTTTTCGCTGAACCGCCCCCGGGAGCGCAAGTTCATTCCCTAGTTTACCGACGTGCGTCTGTGGAGGGAAAAGTCCGCTGTGCGTCGGGTGCATAATAGGAATGATACATGCGTCTGTGTACAAAGTCAATTGCGCTGGGTGCAAGATAGGGCCCAAAGTCTGTACTATGTTATGATTGCACTGTACAATTAAATACAATCGTTGCTGAGTCTGCAGTCTGAACACTTTACCTCAGAGCGATCGTTAACTGAATGAATTGAGAATATCTCCTGAAAATCCGATAACATCAGCAATTTTCATTCAAGCAGCTGATTTCTGTAAATGAATGTAAAACTAAATGTATATTGCAGCACAGAATGAAGTCAGTATATACATTAACAACAATATATATAAATTTAATTTAGTGCTGCGCATCAGAAGCTACAGAATATACTTTCATGTTTCAGAGAAAACCAAGGTACAATTTACCCTGATCTTAATGCATCGTGTTGCCTTCTTGAGCATTGGTGAACATTTAAACCTTTGTAAGAGCTGTTTATGAGTATGTCAGTGTGAAAAGATTGATCTCAGAATCAGACTCACTCCTGTTCCTGAGCCGATTCCTGTGCCATGGCCGCCTGAAGGGTCGTCTCCGCCCCGGCCGCCTGAAGGGTCGTCTGTGTTCAAATATACATAGAATATGCTGGAAAAGCAAGAGCTGCAGGATTTTTCTGAAGAAACAGTGGGCACTGATAAGATATATAATGGTCGCAAAAAAAACCACACAAAAAAACAGTTGTGTTTCATCCAGGTTACATGGTAGTAATTTACAAAATTCACTTTTTCCAGAGCACTATGAATATGTATTTAATTTAACAATTTATTTAATCAGTCAACAGATTGTTTACTGTTTTGAATGATGCCCCATAATGACATATTACTTACTGTGAAAATTGTTGGAACAGAACTCTGGAACAGGGCTGAAAATGTGAAGCTGGAAACTCTGTGTGAGGAGAGCACCTCAAATGAAAGCAAGCACACAATGATTATTATAGTTAGTTCAAGATATATGCATACCACACCATTAAAGCTAGCTAAAATAACTTATGTCTCAGTAGTAAAGATATTTGCATTAATCACAGGATCATACTTTCAGGTACATAATTACAGCATCCCTATTGTTAACTTCACTAAAAAGATTCAGAAATCCAATGCTATATTGTGAACTTTACCAATAGGAAAAACTCTGGAAATTCTCTACATTTTATAAAATACCACTGCGCAAAAACACACAAACACAGTTGTTGACTGACAAAGTACCAGGAAGCACAATCATGTGTAACCACCACAGACACATTAGAGGCCGCGGCCGATTCCTGAAGGACTGTTCTCGGCGGGTACGGCCGATGACGGCCTGGAGCTCAGAAAACGTTGAAGCCATTTTTAAAGGTGCTATCTTTACAAACAAACACCTTATTTTAAGTTTATAAAGCAACATTTTTACCTAAAAATATCTTAAAAGTACATTCCGTGACATAAAATTGGGAATATGTGTAAAATGATGTGCGCGTGTGACTTAGGGCTATGTGACGGTTGGTCGCTGTGAAAATCGTCTGTGGAGGTCGTGTTCTGAACCTGAGCTATTTATATTCTTTGTACAGTCAACAAACGGTTTATTGTAATAAATAGTGATACATAATTATGAAATATTACTTACTGTGCAAATCGATGGAAGGATAGAATTCTTCAACTCACTCGCACTGCATGAAGCTGTCTGGAAACGGCGGCAAAGATAGAATAATTTACACGCATGCGCAGAGAACCAACTTTAACTGACTTTAATTAATTCACATAGCTTGGTTCAAAACACATGTAATTCCCATAAAAAAAATGAATTTTTTAAAATTAAAATCAACAACTAAATTTAAATGATTTAAATGAGCAAAATTTCATTATGCTTAATTTAATTGGGGCCATAATAATGTTTTTCAGTGTACTAACATGAACATGATCTGGTACCTTTTTATTTATTTATTTTTAAATCAAAAAGATCAAGATCATCAAAAAAATTTATAAATACAAACACATTCTTAATGTATATTTTTGTCTGTTTTGCAGTTAATGTAAGTGTGTTTTGATTAACTGTAGATCTTTTCACTTGTTTTAAGTGTAAACAAGCTGAAAACAAGTTTGATTTATTAAATCCGTCTGAGGGGGTAAGACTGGGAGATGTTTGGTAATGTTGTTCTCCCATGATTGTTGCTTGAACTCTCATGCTCAAGTTTCATTTGGTAGCTTAATTATTGCTTAGCTGCAGAATAGAGCATTGATTTGTGAAATAAATAAAGTGGTTTTATGAAAATCAAGCTGGTTTGAAATAACATAGTATTCAGCACTGCAATCTAATTCATATAAAGCAAACACTCTTAACACATTTAATCATTCAAAACATTGCATTACACAATTTGTATTTACTGCATATTCATACCCATAGATATAAACACTGCAGTCTGAATCCAAAGTTGGATTTAATTTTTTCAGACGGTATATGTAAAGCTAATCAAGTTGACAAGCACATGTTCAGGGCCGTCGCTAGCGGGGCGAAAGTAGTGATGATTCCAGATTTCAACCAAGGCGGCCCACAAATGGCCCTGCACATGTTACATACATCACAGGACATTATTCAGGTGGCAGTCAGCAGTGATGTGTAGGTACTATATCATCCGACTTTGTATCACTAGTTACATAGGTAACTGTGGATGAATTCGGTACTTAAGCACCAGGGGATTATCACAGTGCCAGATCGATAGGTCGAGATCATATACCAAAAAATTCATGTAGTGACGTAGCCTTAAAGGGATACTCCACCGTTTTTTCATATTAAACTATGTTATTCCCTTAACTAAGACGTGGGAAGAGGATCAGGTGTGACTTTTTACTGCGCCGAATCCTTTTTAACCCACTTAGAAAAGCGCCACGTTTTATTTTGTGTCACCATACTTGGTCGTATAACTACTCCTGTAACTGTTTTTAAATAGGGAAAACGTTGATGTGTTTGGTCACTTCTAAATTCATTGCTGTCAGATACCATTGAATATACTGGGCTAAGCTAAGTGCTATCAAAGTGTCACCGCGCGCCAGAGCGATTGAGTGCACGCACTGAGATGAGAGAGGTATGTATCAACTCGTCTTAGTTAAGGGAATAACATACAGTAGTTTAATATGAAAAAAACGGTGGAGTATCCCTTTAAGGATAATAGTCACATTAGCTCAGAATTCATTCTTGGTACATCACCAGTAAAATGGGGGTTGTGGGTTGGTCTTAAATGTCTTGCCTTTAAATAGCTACAAATAGGATTATGAACTATTATGAACTATTATCAGACACATGATACACCTGACATCAGGAACTCCCAGTGATTCTATTTTGTCAATGTCTGAATACAGTGGAATAAGACAACAAACAACTGATGATGATGATGTCTGGTGGGGTTTAACCGCAAACTGTTGTTCCACCCCTGGAGAGGCCCGAGGTGGATCAAGCCCAGTGTAATTACAGATGTGGCGGCAGTCAGCATCCCTAAAAGTTGAGGTAATGTGCTGTATGGCAGCCTTGTTCCCAGCTGGAAACGAGCAAGGAGCTGTAGGATCTTGTTTGTGAAAGGGTTGCAAATATAGCAAGAGACTGGAATCAGACAACTCTTTGTCACATTTACAGCGAGACTCAGCATTCACATATTCTGAAGCAATCTGACCACTTTCTGTCTTCTTGGGGCACACAGCCAGTCTTCCAAATAAGGCTGGATTTGCTTTCCACTAAACCATTCCTCTAAACTCTGTCCTGGAGGGCCACTATCCTGCAGAGTTTAGCTCCAACTTGCCTCAACAAGACCTTAATTAGCTGGTTCAGGAGTGTTTAATTGGGGCTGGAGCTGAACTCTGCAGGACAGTGGCCCTCCAGGAGCAGGACTGGACACCCCTAATCTAAACCATAGCGGATGCACAGCTGCAGTTGTATACCTTGTGTAGTTTCCCTGTGATGAGGTACAAGTGGAACATGAAAGTTATCGTCCTTCAAATCGATGCTTGTAAACCAATCTTCCTTCATGCCAGACAGAAGAACATAAGCTGCATGTAACATTTATTTATTTATCTTTATTTTACCAGGAAGTCTCATTGAGATTAACATTTATTTTATAAGAGACCTGGCCAAGATAGCAGCCATACGGTTAGCTGCACTTGACAGGCTGTTATTCTTCATTTAATTTCTGCACTATCTCTGTCAGGCGAGAAAACTAACGAGACTGAATGCTGACACCAAAAGGGCCCTTTCACATTGGTTTACTGGCGCTGCTGGTAAGCTGATTGCTGCCAATACCATTTGACATTAAAGCTGTAGATGAGGGCAGGATTTGAGTGTCCCATTGTTCGGATGGTAACGCTTATCAAATTTGGGTCTGTTCCTCACAACAATCAGTGCAGTATAATATGCAAAGGACTAAACAGTAACACTTTATTTTACAGTGTAATTGTTACAGTATGTTACATGTAGTTACTATAGGCCTAGTATTAACAAAAAAATTATGCATTATTACATACAACTAACCCTAGACCAAAGCTAACCTTATATACATGTAGTTACTTAATATTACTTAGGTAGTACTCAAATGTATAATTACAGTGTAACAAAGACACCTTAAAATAAAGTGTGACCGACTAATCTATTGTTGTCATAATGCTCAGAAAGCTGAAAACTGATCATTTGTGTACCTTGAAAGACATTTAACCATAAACATCTATTCTAGCCCAGAAGAGACCTACACATTTTAAATGTGTCTTTTAATGCATCCTGCATGTAATACACTGATACTGTGGTCATTATAAAGCACTTCTAATATAACCCAAGAATACTGAACTTTGTCAGAAATGCTCCTAAACCCAGCATATTTAGAGCAGCCTTGCATCTCTGTGCCAGCAGTTTGATCTCTACTGTCTGAGCTTCGAGATTACGTGTGCCATGTGATTGTTTAACAGAATGGGCTTTATGTTGTTTTCCTGGCTCAGCCTGTGGAATAAGCGATCCAAGGAGGTTCTGTGCCTGTTTTCTTGAAAAAGGTGCATTTTCAGGGGAAAAGCCTAGAGTCCACATAGAGATGATCTGTGATGTTAAAACCACATATGACAAAATCAAGTTGTCAGGATTAGACCGTGATTAGACGTATTTGTCAAAAAAAATTCAGGATCTGTGAAGGTCAGTGTGAAGTGAGGATTGGTGGGGCAGATCTCTCCTGTTCAATGGGAGATCCTTGTGTGACCCCAGTAAGAGGAAGGCAATGTAAAGTAGAGCCCTCCTGTGGTCCTTTCTGGCTGGTGCAGCTTTTTTTGGATTATAATATCTTTTCACAAACTGTAACTTTATTACAGACGCTGCTATCATCATTCAGAAGAGATATTTATTCCTTTCAGTGTGATGCACTTGATTTTAAGCACTATTGCTCATAATCTGAACAAGCCAAGTATTAAACTTCAGCATGTTACTTTTCTGCTACGAATATGAATGATTCCTCAAATCAAGCGTCTTGTTAAACAGAGTTTTGCTATTATTCTACTTAGCAATAATTCTATAAGAGGGACCAGACTATAATAGAGACACCCAGAACACCCTAGAACTGCATTTCAATGCCCTGGCAAATACCCTGATCACCCTAGCAGCAACTACTTAGAATACCCATGCACTGTAAAAAAAAAAATATATATGATCGATAAGTTATGAAACATTTGACAACATTTTTTTTTTATTACTTTGCTTTAACTCATCAAAATAAGTTAAGTTTTACAAAATTCAACTCGTTTTCAAGTCAATTTAATGTGATTTAAGTTTAAATGACGTAAACATCCAGGTTGATTGTACTTAAACATTTCAGGAGACAACGAAACTCAGAGTAACTCAAAAAAGTGTTTATTAGAATGATGGCAAGATTTTACCAAATAACAATTAAATAAAAAAAATAAAAAAACGCTGTACAATAATATCAACTACTAGTGTAAAATAAACGGAAAGGAATATGGTGAACAATAGCAGGAAAAGGGCAAATCAAACAACAATGAATGACAGGCCTACAAATAGAAATAAAAACGTGCTCCAAAAAATGATTTAAAACACAAATCAGCGCAACACAGCAATGAAGGCATTGTGGAAAGCAGAGGAAGTCCTTTTACAGTTCTCTGAAGGTGTTTAAAGCGTAACTCGCGCCAAAATGCAACCTAGGCTCTTTTTGTTATTCTACCCGAGACAAACTTTCATTTAAAAGCATAATTAGAATGGAAACGCCACTTTTAAATTTGACCGTATTTTCGTTTTCGGTCAAATGGCCTTGTGAATGGGAGTGCTTGGGGCACTACTATGATAGCATCAAAAATCGCTATTTTTAAAACACTAAAAAGGCTCGACACAACATGAAACTTTGCTCGAAGTATCACCAGGGGCTCTACACATGAACTCCAGCATTGAGAACATTGTTTGTGTACAAAGAGTTTACTAAAATAAAGATTTTTAACAACTCACTGTCTCTGTGTCCGCCGCATTTTGTCAGTCAAAAATAGTCGATTTCCGAATGCGAATGAACTGACTCTGAATTTTAGTATTGTTTCTTATATGAGGATCCTTTTTCAAATACAAGGTCAATATTGATTTTCACTAACGACAAAACAACAAATTATCCGTGAATTTATATGGAACTGAGCTTTAGGAGCTTTCCATCTTTACTCTCCTCCCTGCTACGTTGCATTCGGAGATCGACTATTTTTGATTTTTGAAAAGTGAATACATTTCACTCTGCTTACACCAGGTTATGGAGAAGTAAAATACATATTTTCTCTTCAAATATGAGTAATCCTGGAGAGATTAAAGTGTCTTAGTGGTCAGAGCTCTTTAAAAAATATATTTTTTTGCCAATTTTTCTGCCTTTCTTTTTCCTGCCCGGTTTCTTTCTCTCCTAGTGTTTCAGACTGATGCTCCCACCCCAGGCCTTTTGGCAAAACAGGAATGGACAAAAGTCTGATTTGGCCAGACAGAAAACAGCCCGCTGCTCTTGCATGATAACAGCGTGAGTAAGAGAGAAGGCATTGACTGCATTGTGTCCAGCCAAGAGAATTATGTCAACAGCACAAAAGCTTATCAGCAGCAGAAGTCTGGCCACGTGGCCGTTACAAGTGTCTGGACCTTGAGCCCAGGTACAGAACGCACGCTTCACATCAAAGCCGAGGTCAAGATGTCAGCACGCATTCTTTCCTTCTCTCCAGTTCAATTACATTTTACAGAGCAACGCTGAGAGTGCTCTGTTTATGTCATGGGAATGTGGAGAGACTTACTGGGCCGACATGAGCTGTCAACGGACAAAACCTGCATACAGATAAGAAGCTAATGCTGGCTATACCCGTCACACAAGATAAACTATAAAATCTATAACTCTACTTACTGATTCATGTTAGTGATTACATGAAATGGGTGGAAGGCCAGATATTAATTCTTTCGGCTTCCATGTCTGAGCAGTCCTTTTTGAATATCAGTTGAATTATGACCTGTCATAGATGGTTTGAAACTAAAAGCAGATTTAATAAAGTTTGTTGTGTTCTACCTGTTGTGGTATGTTACATAAAATGAGTGATAACATCTGCCCAGTGACTCAGAGATGTTTGATGAGCTGATACTCTGGCGTGGGATATTCAACGATGGGTTTGTAATAAGACCCTGACATAACACACCTGAAATCCTGTTTTATCACATAGCTCTGGGCTCCATTAAATGCAGTTTATCTATTTGAGAAATGTCGCATTGATTCATGTGTAGCTGATCTTGTGTATTTTACTTTTATCAAACATCATACTACCTGTAAATAAATACTGTTGAATTCATCTTCTCTCATCTTTATCCAAGTTAATTAGATTATATCATAATGTTTAAATAGAATGTTAGACATATGGTATTTATTTGGCATAAACATCGGTGAAAAAGCTATTATCATGACAGAATTTTCAATAAATACATGAAATTTCTTTCATTGACCTGAAGCGCCTCACCAAGTCCGTGTGCTGTTATCCATTTGTTCTAGGTAATGCATTTAATGAATCAATACCAGCAGCATTTGTTTTGGTCCATGGAACAAGATTGTTGGTCAGGTTTGAGTTTTTTTTTTTTTTTTTTACCTATCGCTTAAGCTGTACTCTATAATAAAGCAGGGGCTAACAAATGTTCAAATAGCACAAAACTCTCTGACGGTCATTACTCTTCTTATGTGTCCTGTCTGGATAAAACTGGTTTTGAGTGAAGGGAAATGAAGAAAACACTGATGAAGTGATGGCCCCATCACTCAGAATGGATTGCATTTGCCGGCACAATCGAAAGGAAACATGATAACACATAGAAAAAGTGCTAAACAAAATAAAGCCTATCTGCCTCAGACTCCACAATAGCACTCCATCAACTATTTGCAGACGATTTTCTACCATGTATTTATTAACTAATCCACATTATCTGATAGATAAATGGCTTAATTCTGTCATTTCTGGCATGGTGTAGGGATGCAATAAATGGAAGCTTAGTGAAAAAAAAATTTGTGTTTTGCGAACTGTTTGAATGGAACAAACGTCCACATCACTCACAGTGCAGTGTCAGACTGCACCAATTCACGCTTCATTTGTCATGTCTTTGTCTTGGAGAACTAAACACTCAACCGAGCCCTTTTCCAGCAGAACAGCACCATGAGCTGATAAATGAACACTTGTGGCTGGTGTTCAATATCAAAATCTGGTCTCATCAAAAGCAGCACAATGCTCAGTGTGGTACTGTTTTAATAACAGGACAGTTTCTCTAACAATACAAAGCGTAATGAAAATCCAAATAAAGCAAACAAAACAGATGAGCACTTTCACTGGTTTATGAGAAACAGGAAAAAGAACATACTTCCCCCATGAGCTGATTTATCTTGTGTTTGAGATGTTTGTTTTCTGTTGAGAAGTGGAACATGATAACTTTAACACAGAAGATAGGACTCCAAGTCAATATAACTTGAAAACCCAATAAAAGCAGCATTTTAGGCCTTGTTTACACCTGATATTAAGATGTGTTTTTGTCAATCAGATCACAAGTGGATGACGCTAAATATAGGTGTAAATAGGGTCTAAAATGTCCACTTTTAACCACTTCCAGATGTAGCCGAAAACACATTCGATCGGATTGCTTTAGTAGTGTAATGCGTTGCTTTAATGTTGTAGTGGTTGAATGTGTTTGAACAGCCACAAAAGACCGTCTACTATCTGCCTACTTACCTAATGCGCAAACATAATGGGAAGCGTGCTAGCCAGATGGGATTTAAACTTTGTCTGCTGAAGACCCAAGTTTGGTTTGAAGACAGAAAACGCAATATCCTCTCACCATTCCTGATTTCTAACACGGCGTGGTCTTGTGGCTGTCAGAGCAGAAATAAAAGTTGCTGCTCTCCTGTGTTCCATTTCAGTCAGTCACTCCTACACAGTGGTAATCGGGGTAATCCGCGTCTCCCCTCCCAAGCCTGCAAGTTTTTGTCTGCTCTCGCAGGCAAGGCTTACAGAGCCTGTGAAGTTGCCTCTGCCCTGCATGCCATGGCGCTCCTGCAGGTCTACTAGGCCAAAGTGCTCATGGAAATGCACGAGGGTGGGCCCGGCTCGGCCCGGCCCGACCCGACCTGACCCAGGTCGTATGCAGGAAGTGCGCACAGCGACAGACCTCACCTTATTCTCGAAAACAGATGCACTGGCACACAGCTGGCCCCGGGGCCTACCCAAGTATGCGTTTCCCCCAGTGAGCCTTCTTGCACAGACCCTGTGCAAAGTCAGGGAGGACGAGGAGCAGGTCCTGCTAGTTGCACCCTATTGGCCCAACCGGACCTGGTTCCCAGAACTAGGACTCCTCGCGACAGCACCTGCCTGGCCCATTCCTCTGAGGAAGGACCTGCTTTCTCAGAGACGGGGCACCCTATGGCACCCACGTCCAGACCTCTGGAAACTCCATGTCTGGTCCCTGGACGGGACGCGGAGGTTCTAGGTGACCTACTCCAGGCGGTGGTAGACACCATCACTTCCACTAGAGCCCCCTCTACGAGGCGCCTCTATGCGTTGAAGTGGAACCTATTCGTTGAGTGGTGCTCTTCCTGCAGGGAAGACCCCCAAAGATGCCCGATCAGAGTTGTGCTTTCCTTCCTGCAAGATGGGTTGGAGCGAAGGCTGTCTAAAATATTCTGGCTGACCCCCCAGCGTGAGTTTTTCAAGGCGACCGTTATTTAGAATGTGTCACTTTATGGTTTCCATGGTGACTTGTCATTGCTTGTCACGTGACACACCGCAGCAACAACAGAGCTGAATGAATGATGATCTGTTTGTATGTCATTTTTCCTTTTTTATTCAAAATATTCACAAATTTGTTAGATATGGCATGAAATATCTGATCAAATATATGCAAGTGGAAGTGTTTTGTTGTTTAAACACCTTTATAACGATCGCGTTAGTTCAGCTGTATTCGCGATGGGCGCCACCATCTTAGTTTGCGCTGCAGACGCAGTTCAGAGAATCGGATCTGTTGGATTTACAACACGGAAATTCATCCACTTCTCCCGAAATACATACAAGTAAGTGGCAGGTGAACTGGGAGAAGAATAGAGTAAACTTTAAAGTTACTTACAAAATGTGTATCTGATATGAATAAAACTAATTATTATTGCCTCTTCCTTTGACATCAGTGTGTATTTTACGAACTCTAAATGTATTGTTTTTTTAGTACTTATATGTCTGGAACCTAAAATAAACATTATGTGGTTGAAAACACTTAAAAGTTGTGATATATGACAGCTCTGAGCGTGCCTGTCTCTGGCTCAGCGCCAACCAACGCGCGAAAGCACATTTGAATTTAGCAGTTGATCACGTCATGCACTGACCGTTCTGATCACACCGGTGTGATCGTACGCTCCAGGGACCAGCCTAGACTGATCACACCGATGTGATCGTACGTGCGAAAGGGTTAAGCACATCTTTATCGTGTAACCGTACCCTTAGGAAGCCTCCGGATGGTTTTGAAGTTCACTTATGGTAATGGGAGTTAGCTTCCAAAACGCGCTGTAAGCGGTAAACCAATCACAACAGACTGGGCCATCTGGCCAATCAGAGCAGAGTTGGCTCGTGGAAAAAAGGGATTTAGAGAGACTGATTCATCCATCGAGTCGATTGAGATTCATTATACAATGTGGTAATGTGCAATGTATATAATGAGAAAATGAAATTTGAATTTGATGCTTGTAGACCTGTTGTTGGAGACCTTCTGTATGCACAGGTGAGTTTCTCTGTCTTGTTTTTCACAATACCGTAGATAAGCGAATGTGTACAATATGATAACCATACATGTTGTTCATATCGTGATATACCGTCATACTGGTATACCAGGGCTGTCAATAGATACAAAAATGTAAAAGTGATTAATCACACACTTATAGTTAAATTAAGCATACATCATTTGTCCTGTTTAACATGTTCATTTTATCATCGTTTGCTATATCCAGCAAAGTAAACCATCAGATTGAAGGGTGATTCTCACAGAAGTACTTTCTGCAACTTTTTTTTCAAGGTAAATTTAGGGTGTCTTTCCAAAAAAGGACACTTGGAGCAGAGTCCTGCTCATGTGTCACGGACTGGTTGTATAGATGGCCATGTAAACTATATTGTTATGCTATATAGTATATATAGTTATACACGCATATATACTGTATATGCTAAAATATCCCTGATATTAAAGCTGCAGTAGGGAGTTTTTAGAAAACGTTGACTTAGCCTGAAAATCTGAACAAGCACAGCTTACAGGTCACTCCCCCTTGCTCTCTTCTGTGCTTCAGCCCTCCCTCCACAGCTCCTCCCCCACAACGGAGCCTGCCGTGAGCGCGCAGGCTAGTAAGCAGGGCACCGGTGACGGCGGATAAAAAGTTATAGGGGCAAAACATCAACAATATGCTTTACATTGACTATGGCCTGCCCATACTTTGACTACAAACTTGGTCCTCAAATCATTACGTATTTTGCAATACATGTAATGTAACGTTGCACTCTTTCTATAAGTTATAAATAGCTAGTAAGATAATATAACGGTAACTAACGTTACAGTATGTAAGTAATTATTCTAGCGATATGTAATGCTAAATAGGGTTTGCCAGTACATTATTTCAGCAACACGACAAGCCAGTGAATTAGCAGGTTTCAATTGTTGCTTTGCACAGTGCGTGACATTTTATCTGTATTATGCAGCTAGAGTTTTGACACTGAGTCAATGGGCTCCGACGGTCTCCGACGGTCTCCGTTTACCTGTCTTTGTTGTATGAGCAGGTGCCACTCGAGAAATTGGCAGTTTTGGTTGTTTGTCCGCCATTAGCACAGCTGCGGCACACCGGAAATCTTGATTTTGAACGACGGTATGCGTTGTGCAAGAGAGGGGTGTGATCAGCTCGTACACAAGCTTGATTGACACTGCTAAGACACTCCTCCTGGCTCTGATTGGTTGTTTCTGACCGGGAGCGGTGTATTTCTGCAAATGGCAATAGGACCACTGGGAGGAGCCAGAGGAGCTTGATTTTTTCACAGATTATCTGTCTCATATTTTACTGTCAGGACATAATGACAGTTTTAACAAATATGTAAAAAATAAATTTTTACAGAAGTTACTAGGGCTGTGCCGGTAAACTTGACAACCGCACCACCGCGGTTGTAAAGCGCCACCGCGGTGGCTGAGTAGTACCGGCGGTAGTTCGCCTAAAAAAAATGTTTGTATATGAATGCTGTTTAACATTAATATTATGACACACAAAGCTTTGTTTACAAAATAAATAATAGGTTAGCAATTAAATGTAATATCGCAGCCATGGAAAAGTTTAAATTCATGACGAATGAGAGAGTTGTAGCCTACGTGGGCCCATAAACATAAGCTTTGTCGGCTTTGAATTCTGGTTTGCGATCTGGTCACCCGATTATTAGCGAATTTAAAAATATTCCATTAGTTATTCTTATAGAAAGCTTGAATTATATACTTTTAAACAAAACAATTCAAAACGAAAATAAACCGACTAGCATATGCTTGTGTATTCCGTATGAAGTGTGCATTTCTCTCTAGGCGCGTTCACTGCAAAGAGTGAGCATCGTCAACTTCATCTTTGCAGCCCGACACTGACACACACACAAAAAAACACTTTATTAATAAACAATTCAAATGTCTCCTTGCTATCTTTGACACGTTCATAATCATTACTTTTGCCAGTTCTTTGTGACAGCTGTTATGTGCGTTATTGGCAGCGTCACCCTCCGGTTACGCATCACCACTGCATCAGCACCAGAACATGGAGATTTTATTTTAGAGAATGATCGCACAACAGACATTAGAACATTAGATATTCTATAATTAAATCAACTAATCGAATATTCAAAAATCGTGACTCATCCCTGCATGGAATGAATCTCTTTTTTCTTTTCCCATATCTTCACTCGCGTCTCACCCAAAGACGCGTTATAAACGTTTCTTCCTTTGTTTGCTTTTAGGTCGATTATTTTCGTATTCTTTACTGTGTTAAAGTAGAAAAACGCTGTAGGACAGATAGCCTACATTTTTACTTATAAGTCAAATTCTTTTTAACACAGTTTGTGCTTGTTAGACATGATAATTGGTAAGAAGCGTCAAGTTCATTTTGTAAAGCGCGTTTCACAACCGCGGGTGATTTTAGTTTGGCTTTCTCTGGCAGCGCGCAAACAGCCTAAATGCCTTGCCCTTGTAGAAGATAAAATTCGCTCTTCATACCTTTTACAAGTAGAAAACATGATGGTCTCGAAAAGATCGATGGTCTCTTTCCTGCTTGTGTCCCACATCCCTCTCAATGCGCAGAGCGGTAGGCTATATCATGCGCCTTTGTGTGGAAATATTAACCGACATTTTTTCTTAATTTTTTTTTTTTTAAATAGATTCAACTTTATTATATTATGTAAGTTACCAGTATTTACTGATATTTATTTCAATGCTTTACAGGCTTTAGTTTGTTGTTTCTTTGTTTTTGTTTAATTTATTTATTTCAAAAAACCCCCCACCCAACAACCGCAACACCGCCGGTATTTGGGTCCATTACTACCGCGGTGGTAAAAAAACTGCCACCGTCACAGCCCTAGAAGTTACCAACTGCAGCTTTAAATGAAAGTGAAGATTCTGGCTGTGTTCTTTTAATTTATGGAGACCTCTAAGCGTATGGTGTGATTTATGCACATTTGTTCAAAATAACCTGTATGGGGAGATTGTTCACATGATGTAGGCAAAAGTTTTGTATTGTTTACATGATGGAAACACATTCTCATCTTTTTTTCTTCTGTTGATTATTACCATGTTGAGTTGTGTGTCATTTTTTTTCTTAAATGCATCAACTCAGAATGCCTAATGTTGGTTTGATTGCTTGTGTTTTAGAAAATAAAATAAAAATGTTCTACCTGATGTAGATTAAATTTTCGGGTCGCGGTCTTTATGTCAAATGGGTCAGGTCAAGTAAGGAATTTTATAACTGCTGCTGTTGGATAACGGGTTGGGTGTTCTGTTAAGTACTGTGCATATGGGGTGGGGGTGGGTTTACCAAACAGAATCTTGACTTGGAGACTCCAAAATGAGTCCATATTATTCATAAATGTATGCACACCAAAGCACCCATAAAACAAAACATTACAAAACAAAACTTTTCAGAATTCAGTGTACAGCACGTGTAGAGTGCAACAGCAAAGAGCTTGTTTAGAGCTTTTTAGAGCTTAGAGAGTTCATGTTTTAGACGTCAAGATGCGATACTGAACAGGACCTCATGGAGACGGCAAATTTTTTTTTTTACCTGACTACATATGCCTACTACAGTACACGGATCTATTCAGAATTACTAAACACAGCAACATACACATGATAAATCAAAACATTATATTGAATGTGTGTGGAAATGTGTCTGTGCATAAATACAATGTGTGATCAGGGTGCCGATAGCGCACAGCGGCTTGTGAAATGTGGAGTGTAAAATCACTGTGTCACTGTTGTTGTTGCAATCCAACACAAATGACAAAGGAATTCAATCTAAATACTGTAGACTGTAATCCACAAAACAGGAATACAAGGGAGAATCTCAGGAGTTTACACTTTCCACACTTTATAATGACAAAAATCGATAAGGAACTGAACAAAACTTGGTACTTAAGTACTTATACACAGAGGTAACAAGGGAACGTCTCAGGTTACGACTGTAACCTATGTTCCCTGAGAACAGGGAACGAGACACTACGTCAGAATGACGCTATGGGGAACGCCTCAGGCGTGACAGGTGTCTGAAATCAAATATCATCTCACAGCAATCATGCTGACCGGCGACAGCCCGTGAATCATTAGCGTGAATGATTAACGTGCAACCTGCAAGTATAAAAGGGGCGCTTTGCAAACATGACAACATCCTATCGTCTGAAGGGACTGTTGCAGGCAGGCCCCGAGGCATGGCAGGAAGACGTAGTGTCTCGTTCCCTGTTCTCAGGGAACATAGGTTACAGTCGTAACCTGAGACGTTCCCTTTCGAAAGGGAACTCTACACTACGTCAGAATGACGCTATGGGGAACGATATACCAACGCCACCATGCTAAGGGGAGTGCCTGCCAAAAGGCAGTGACAACTGTCAGAACCGGCAATTCAAATGAACGCTAGTACCACTCACCCCCAGGTCACACTGAGCTGTCAGTGACAGCACTCCCTACGGTCATAGCCCAAGCTAAATGACACCATAGAAAACCTCCATAAACATAGTTTAGTGAAAGGTCTACCTGGGCCTGCTCAAGGGCCAAGGACCACAACTTCAACTTCTTAGAAGGGGTCCCTTCTAGGGAATGTGGCTAGGGAACCTGAGGAACCCCAGCCAGTCACTATTCAGGGGAACGTGCCGCCTGAAACGCCACCAGGCAGGCCTGACCTGGTGTCACTATATAAGACACTACAGTCTGGCCACTTCCTGTCTGTCCGAAGACAGAGCCTCTGGACACTTGCCTTTAGGAAGGCATCCAACCCGAGGGACTGTGAAGCAGGCAGTGAACCACTCGGACCGGATCTCAGAACGGGATATCCTGGAGAGTATGACTCAGCATAGTGCTTTACAACCCTTGCCAGCGAGGGGAGTTTCTCTACTCAATCCACGGATCAACTCAGTGTTTGTGTTTCAAAACACTAAGGAGGCCTGTGAGGGCCTAAGGGCTGATCTAACTGGGAGGCCTCAAGAGAGGCCTACGACCGACTGACCAGACTCAGGAGACCACATACTCATTCTGACCCTCAGTGAGGGGAGGAGCATTAGATCTACCTGGTAGGCAACCAGGCTGTAGCAGGAAAAAGAGGTTCCAGGAGGGAACCCGTAGCAGAGAATAAAAACTTGAGTCGAGCCAGGGCGCAAGCTCACCTTCGCTAGCTGCCTGATAAGGTCTGCTAAACTGAAAGTAAGCGGCCACTAGCTTACAAAAACCCAGCACCACTGTGAAACTACTCTCAGGGAGACCTGGAGAGGCCTTACTACCTGACAACCACAGTATGTGGGAGCTCACTTTCAGAGAGGCCTGGTGAAGCCTACTATCTGATAGCCACAGAACGTGGGAGCTCACTTTCAGAAAGGCCTGGGGAGGCCTACTACCTCACAACCACAGTATGTGGGAGCTCACCTTCAGAGAGGCCTGGTGAAGCCTACTATCTGATAACCACAAAACGTGAGAGCTCACTTTCAGGGAGGCCTGAAGAGGCCCACTACCTTAAAGACCATGCTAAGTGGAAACGCACAGTAAATGGGAGCTAACCCTCCAGGGAGGCCTGGTAAGGCCTACTACATGACAACCACAGTATGTGGGAGCTCGACTTCAGGGAGGCCTAGTGAGGCCTACTACCTGATAACCACAGTGCATGGGAGTTCACTTACAAAGAGGCCTAGAGAGGCCTGCTACATGACAACCACAAAACGTGGGAGCTCAACTTAAGGGAGGCCTAGTGAGGCCTACTACCTGATAACCACAGTGCATGGGAGTTCACTTACAGAGAGGCCTGGAGAGGCCTACTACCTGACAACCACAGTATGTGGGAGCTCACCTTCAGAGAGGCTTGGTGAAGCCTACTATCTGATAACCACAGAACGTGGAAGCTCACTTTCAGAGAGGCCTGGAGAGGCCTACTACCTGACAACCACAGTATGTGGGAGCTCTCCTTCAGAGAGGCCTGGTGAAGCCTACTATCTGATAACCACAGAACGTGGGAGCTCAAGAAAAACCACATTAAGTGGAAACTCAAAGTATGATGGAACTCAACTCCAGGGAAGCCTGGTGAGGCCTACTACCAGAGAACCATGACATGAAGGAGCTTACTTTCAGGGAGGCCTGGAGAGGCCTACTACCTGAAAACCACAGCTGACAGTGGGCCAGACTGGCAGTCCAGTTGACTGTCTATGGGGCTTTGCCTTCAGGGAGGCCTTATGATATGCTACCTGATAGTTCAACCTCAGGGCCACTTAGTACCACAGTATGAGGGATTCAGCCCTCAGGGAGGCCTAGTAAAGCCTACTACCTGATCCCCACAAAAAAATGTGGGAGCCCATCTTCAGGGAGGCCTGAAGAGGCCTACTTCCTGAAACGGTCTAATCAGCTGGATGTGTACTGCTGCTGGGGACTCGCCTAACAGGGAGGCCCGGTCGAGCCTACTAGCTGATAGTAAGTCTTTCTGCTACTTTAATGAACACTGCTGGAACCATACTAATAAAAAACTTTCCTAAAGTTTTGACCTAGTGTATGCTCCACAATGTTGTGACCCACCTCCGAGGAGGCCTGTTTAAGACCTACTACTCGGTAGTGAGTCTTCTGCCCGAACTACCAGGGCCAACCAACGAAGGTGAGCTGGCCTAGGAGCCCTATCTTAGGGGCTACCCGGTCAAGGAGGCCTGCTGGGGCCTACTACCTAACTGTGCAGCCTTCAAGGCAGAAAAACTGTTACTACAGCGCTTACAGCATCCTGGTACCTAACCACATCGCCAAAGGCAGTGTACTCAGCACAAAGCAAAACCCTCATAGCAGGGGAGTACAACATACGCCACTCTGCCTAGTGGAGGCCCCATTTCAAGGGCCTACCTACTAAATGCATGGGCGTCAGCTCATGGCAATGCCCTGGCTTCAAGGGAGCGGAGTTCAAATACCGGAATGAAATGTAGTTAGAACTGCCTGCTCAACCGGAGCCATCGTGGTGTGAGGTAGATAATACAGAGCTGAGAATGGATTACTCAAAACTACCCTGCGTTTAGTGGGGGAGTAACACCATATGCCCCTGAAATGTTAGACAGGGAGCGGGCCTGCAAGTGGCTCCAAAGGGTAACAGGGATTTGTCCTGTGCCCAGCCTGGGGAAGCGGGGCTTGCTTGCAAGCCAACCAACCTTCACCCCTCGTTCGAGTGGCTCAGCTCAACGGGCTGAGTGGAGCCAGCTCTAGAGGCCTAATCCAAGTAGCTCTGTTCGGCAGGGTCTGGCAAACTATCACATCGCAGAGCGAAAGACAGCCTAACCCTGCCTGAAGGATCATACCTCAACTACCACCCTGCATTACTCTACCACCCCTGAATGCAGTGAAAGGGGCGGGCCTTGGCCAACAACTCCCATTTAAGGGAGGAGGCTGAAATCTAGGGGAGGAAGCCTAACACATAATGAATGTGGCAGCTATACTTAGCAGAACGCCTCCAACATCCCAAACCTAGCCTAGGCCAGCTACAGAGGCGGCCCGGGTTAGGGCCGACCTACAAGCATAGATCTACCTGAGAGCTCGGAGGAGCCACAGCCTACTTGATTGAGAGGCTGTAAAACACTCACCTACTGACACCTTACAGAGCTCAGGGGAGCGAAGTACTCAGGATACCAATGTCACAAACCAATAGGTAAGACATAAGATCTATCTGAAGCGCCAGCGTCAGTCTAAACCTAAAGCAAAAAAGTTCTTTTTTTTTTTTTTTAGGAAGACCAACTACTCTACCCCAGGGTGGCTAACAGCCCTGCGGCTAAAAAGAAATGAGCGGTGGCCCACCACGCATAAAAAATGTTATGACAGGAAGGCCATCACATACTCAAAACGGAAGCCAATTTTCCTTGAGCTTCTCGTTAGATCGTTCCAGCCACCAACTGGGGAGGCTTCAGGGCCCTGAAGCTCCATACTTTACCTTTTTATTCTAAGAATGACCCCTAGGTCTATACAAGGAACAAGGCTTCTGTAGAGAGATACAAATAAGTGTTAGTTATGCACACAAATTCTCCAAAAACCAAAAAAAAAGTTCACCTGCGGCGTGCGGAGTGAAGACTTCACCAGAAAGGTCTCAACGAACCTGGGGTCCACCACTTTTACATGCCTAAAAGAGGCACTCACATCAACCAGTTGCTACGGCGGGCCATCAGAACATAGTTCTCATCAAAGGCCCAACCCCAGGACTGGTGTAACTGTAACGCAAACGCCTGGGGAGTAAAGAAGAGGGAGAGGGCCGGTAGAAAAAGCCCTCCAGGGAGGTCATACCCTTACTTCCGCTGAGCGCTGCTCCGCTTGCGCTGAATGACCTCCCTTAAGTCCCTCTTCTTGCGGGAGGCTCGCCTTCTCTGCGTCCTACTCCTCCCTGGAGGGGGCGCACGAGAGGCAACACTAGACCTCTGGCCCTGTCTATGGTCCTCGGACCAAGACGGACCAGGTCCTCCCGCCTGCATGGGCCGGGGCCCGGATCTCAGCGGTATACAAGTTTTAAATGCGGCTGAGCGCGCCTTCGCCTCCCTAAACTTTCCAACCACCGCCTCAACGGAGGTGCCGAAAAGTTTAGTGGGCGAAACTGGTGAATCAAGGAGAAGGGCCTTTTCCTTCTCCCCGATATCAGCCAAGTTGAGCCACAGATGCCTCTCCGTGGCCACCATCGCCGCCATCGACCGGCCGATCGCGGCAGCAGTCTGTTTAGTGGCCCGGAGAGACAAATCTGTGGTCCGGCGCAACTCAGCGACCGCCTCAGGGGACAGCCCCGTCCCCTGGTCGAGATCCCGCAGCAGATCAGCTTGGTAGGCTTGGAGCACTGCCATGGTGTGAAGGGCAGTACCAGCCTGACCTGCTGCCATGTACGCTCTGCCATTCAGGCGAGCCGTGACTTTAAGAGGCTTGGATGGCAGAGTCGGAGCTTTTAGTGTCGACGCCCGCCCAGATACGAGATAGTTAGCAAACGTCTCGTCAATGGGCGGCATCGACACATAACCATACTCCCCGATCCCCTCAACATCAGCGAAATTACCCCGCTGATGTCGATGAATACGGGCCGAGTATGGTTTCTCCCATGCCCTCTCGATCTCAGAATGAAGATCCGGAAGGAATGGGAGGCTCCGTTGAGCTGGTGGTCTATGTTCAGGGAGAAATCGATCGTCTAACCGGCCGCGAGCGATCTCTCCCTGAGCGCGCCGCCATGGCAACTGAAGCTTGTCAGTGGCGCGCTCCATAACTTCCACCAACTCAGCGTACATGGGGCAGGATGGCTGACGAGGTTGAGGATCTGATTCATCCTCCTCAGCCATCTCTTGCCCAGCCTGAAGAGCACTCGCTGCAGTATCAGTAGGAGAATCTTCTCCGTCATCCACCTGCAGCTCACTCTCGTCAGCCGATGACTCGTCCGAGAGGTGAACAACCCTCTCGAGACTGTCAGCGAGCTCCATCTGGGAGCCCCATGAAGCGCGTCGCCGCTCTGCCTCGGCACGAGCGGGACCCGATCCGCGAGGACCAGATGCTGAACTCTCTCCCCTCGAGAAGAGAGCCAGACGAGAGCGGAGCGTTCTCATAGGAAAACACTCACAGTTTGCACAGGATGTTCCCTCGAGAGCATCCCGTGCGTGCTCTTCACCCAGACAGTACACGCACATCTCGTGAGTGTCACCCGGCGACAAATATCTTGGGCACGGGTCAACACATTTGACAAATTTCTTAGGACTTGCCTTGGACGTGCGTTTCATTTCCTTGCTGGAGTAGACGTTTTTAATTACAGACAAAAACAGTCCCTGAAGACGAAAAGATGTTGTCATGTTTGCAAAGCGCCCCTTTTATACTTGCAGGTTGCACGTTAATCATTCACGCTAATGATTCACGGGCTGTCGCCGGTCAGCATGATTGCTGTGAGATGATATTTGATTTCAGACACCTGTCACGCCTGAGGCGTTCCCCATAGCGTCATTCTGACGTAGTGTAGAGTTCCCTTTCGAAAGGGAACTAATTAGATGACAGGAAACAATTAAGGCTTAACTAAATTGAAACATACTATTTACAAACACATAGGAATGAAAACAAACGCCTCGGTTACAACTGTAACCTCGGTTCCCTGAAGAGGGAACGAGACGCTGTGTCGATTGACGCTAAGGGAACGCTTTGCATGATGGCGTATTGGAGCACATGTAAAATCAGTCCAATGGTGTGACGGAACGTCAGAGGTGGGTGACATCATGAACCAGGAAACTATAAAAGCCTGCCCAAAACAGAGCCGCGCAAGCATTGTAAAAGTCTGAAGTAGTCGCTGACAGGCACATAGGAAATATGACAAGGTGACGCAGTGTCTCGTTCCCTCTTCAGGGAACTGAGGTTACAGTCATATCTGAGGCGTTCCCTTTCAAGGGAACTCGCGCTACGTCGATTGACGCTAAGGGACGTCTATACCAACGCCACCATAGTGACAAGTGTCTGTCCAGTGTGAAATCGTGAGGAGCAGCACTAGGACGAGAGCACCTGGGACCCTGGTGTAGAGTCCAAGTTCAAAGAGTAGAACCTTACTAATGTGTGCGGTGAGGACCAACCTGCCGCATCACAAACATCTTGGAGAGCAACTCCTGTTATAAGGGCCTTGAAGGCCGCCATACTCCTAGTAGAAAGGGAACGGTCAGAAATAGGTGAAAGGCTGTCCGACCGATTCATAAGCAACTGAGATAGCCTCAACCACCCACTTGCTCATTCTCTGCTTAGATGCAGGGGACGCTTTGTTAGGGGGCTCAACACATACGAACAACTGTTCAGATTTACACCACAGGGCAGCTCTTTGGACATAGGCATCTAGCGCCCTGACTGGGCATAGTTGATTATTCTTTTCCTGGTCCGAGTTCTGGAAGGGAGGAGGACAAAAGGTCTGCAGTATGATAGATCTGGCCACATTAGTGGGGATGAAGGAATGCTTTAACCATGCCAGGTGCAAATTCCAAGCACAAGGGTGCAACCGACCATGCTTGCAAATCTCCTATACTTTTAAGAGACGTGATAGCGAGGAGGAACAAAGCTTTTGGGGTCAGGAACTTAGCCGGAACCTCCTCCAGTGGCTCGAAGGGAGCCAGGGAAAGGCCTTGAAGGACAATGGCCAGATCCCATGTCGGCACCCTGGTACGAGCTGCAGGCCTCAGCCTCAGAGTACCACGGAGGAAACGAGATACCAACGGATCTTTACCCAAAGACATTCCACCCAAAGGAATGTGGTAAGCACCTATGGCTGCCACATAAACCTTCAAAGTGGACGGGGATAGACCTGCAGTGAACCGCTCCTGCAGAAACTCCAGCACTGTACCAACCTTAACTGTACTAATCCTTAACTGTGTCCAACTGACGGTCACTAAACCATGAAGTGAAAACTCTCTACTTCAAGGCATAAAGTTTCCTCGTGGAGGGAGCTCTGGAATGTAGAATGGTCTCTACAACCTCAGTTAAGAGACCTGTCCCTAAGAGCTGGGCTCCCTCAGAGGCCAAGCCCACAGGTTCCACAGTTCTGGATGGGGGTGAACAATCGAGCCCCCTGCTTGGGACAGAAGGTCCCTCCTGATGGGTAACTCCAGTGAAGGCCCGTCAAGGAGAGACACTAGATCAGGGAACCATACTCGGCCCGGCCACCGCGGGGCTATAAGAAGTAGGGGAACCTGGTCCCTGCGAACTCTTTCCAGAACTCCCGGGAGCAAAGCGATCAGGGGAAATGCATACAAACGTAGCCTCGGCCACGTTTGTACCATAGCATCCAGTCCGAGAGGAGCTGGATGCGTGAGGGAGAACCAAAGTGGACAGTGAGACGTCTCTTGAGACGCAAACAGATCCACTTGTGCCTGGCCAAACACCCTCCATATCTGCTCCACCACCACGGGGTGGAGCCTCCATTCCCCAGGCCTCAGCCCCTGTCTCGACAGGATGTCTGCTCCTGTATTCTGTGCCCCAAAAATGTAAGCCGCTCTGAGTGACAGTAGCTTCCCCTGGGACCACAGGAGGATTTGGTGCGCCAGTTTGCAGAGTGGACGCGAGCGCAAACCCCCCTGGTGATTTATATAGGCGACCACCGATGTGTTGTCTGTGCAGACAAGCACATGATGGCCCCTGAGATATGCAAGGAAATTCTTTAGAGCAAGAAATACAGCCAACATATCCAGACGGTTGATGTGCCATGAGAGATGGTGGTCCCTCCACAGACCCAGAGTCGAGCGTCCTTCTAGGATTGCTCTCCAGCCTGTGAGAGAGGCATCTGTCATTAGCATCTTGCGACGACAAGAAGCTCCCAACACGGGACCCTAGGACAGGAACCAAGGTTTCATCCACATAACCAGGGCACGTAGGCATTGCCACGTAACTCTGATTATGCGAAAGGGGTTGCCCCTTGGGGAAAACCAACAGACATTCTACTGACTATAAGTGACTATAAGTAACTTTGCAATTACATGTCATCTTAGTATAACCCTAACCCTAACAGTCTACTAATACACTACTAACACTCTAATACTCATAGAAAATTTGGGCATTGTCCTATGCTTTTTTATTTGAGATATTAAGGTTCCCTTTGTAATGTGCTTTAAAGGTTTTTAAGCAATTTTGTCATGTTATAAATGCATAATAAATATATTCATATTTATTTCACTCAAAACCAGATTCCTGATTTATTTCATGATTCAGCAAAAATGGACTATTATAGTGAGACTGAAGGGTGCTGTATTTGTGGTTTCCTCTGTTCATTGTTCTGTGTTGTCTTAGTATTATGTGGTTGGGCTATTAAGTCTCCCTTGTGATCTCCTGCATGTATCCATTTGGACTTTTCATTAAAGACTGTCCTAGTAGATATTCTCTATTGCTGTGCATTTACTACAGCCACCAATTGTGACAGGTACAACAGTATTACTCACACTCTCAAGAGAGAAACTCATAACTCATTTAGAGGTCTTAAGAATCACGTGGAAAGACAGTATTGTCCTGCAATAAAAAGGCTCTAAACAGTCTCTACAGGATTTATTGATTTTTGATTAATTGAATTATTAAAATGACTGAATTTGAGGCGACTTTATATATACATATACATTTATAAATATAAATGTATATGTATATGAATTTGAGGCGACTTTATATATACATATACATTTATAAATATAAATGTATATGTATATATAAAGTCGCCTCAAATTCAGTCATTTTAATAATGACTGATTATTAAAATACATTCTTCTAACATTTTTATAATTTTTCTGACCTCAAGAAACATTGGGCTTAAAAGGTGTGTATCAAATAATGATACAACAGGATCATTGACGGCGTATTGCATTGCATTGTGTTTTGCCCCCCCACATTAAAAAATACAGAGCTTTCATCATAAAACTAAGCATTTAAATATAATCTCACCGAGACAAATTATATTTATATGCATTTTTTTAAGTAATCTGCTATACTGTTACAAAAATCAAATTTAATAAATTTCTGGCCATATAAATAACACCTGCACCAAATTGCTATTTTAGCACTGCGTCGATGACGCTTTGGAGAATGCCTCCACGCAAACTGGTGTCCAAAATGCTTATTCAATCACAGCAATCGTATTGACCGGCGACAGCCTATGATGTCACTACTAGTGCGACCTGGGAAGTACAGGACAAGATTTTCGTCTTCAGCTTGTGCGTTTACTGTTTGTGCTCAGAGCATGCACGATCAGTTCTTGAGGGAAATACTTGTGCCAACTATGGGTTTTTCCCTTGAGAAAACTTTGCTCTCGTCTGGCCCTCTTCTCGAGGGAAGAGGGACAGACATCTGTACCAGGGTCCCGCTTGCGCCAGAGCATGTGAGCGGAGCGGAGCACGAGCGTAGTGGGGAGCGGAGCGGTTATATTTCCTCCAGAGCGGAGAGCGCCTTTCTGAAAAATCCGCTCCGCTCGCTCATTCCGCTCAGCGCCACTCACTCAACCCAGTGTTGTAGTCGAATCACCAACTTTTCGCAGTAAAATGTAAAGATAGCATTTTGAGTGCTGTTGAATGGATTTTTAAACACCTCTGATTAGCCAATGTGTTCACGCGCTCAACATATATGTCTCTGCTTGGCTACAACGATCAACGATTTAAAAACATGTCTTCACCGAGCGCTAACACAGATACTCACGGAAGCGTTTGGAAAGCAGGATTGGCGGATCCGTCAATCAGTTGATATATTAGGGATCCACTGATAGACTCCTGCTTTCAAACGCTCCCGTGTATCTGTGTATAAGCGCTCGGTGAAGACAACGGGCCCTATCTTGCACCCAGCGCAATTGACTTTGTACAGCGACACATGTATCATTCCTATTTTGCACCCGTGCACAGCGGACTTTTCCCTCCACAGACACACGTTGGTTAACTAAGAAATACACTTGCGCTCCCGGGGGCGGTTCAGCGCAAAGAGGAGGCGTGTTCCGGCGCAAACATTCCCTCATGCTATTTTACAGGTTTAGAAAACAATTCCGCCACTAACCGAAAAAATCTAGTTTAAAGTCAGTGGCGCGTTGCGCATGTTATTCATATGCTATTTTAAGGGCGCATGCTTGGCCATAATCAATGTAGCGTGTGCACATACACTTTGATTCTCTCATCTACACAGAAGCAGCAGTTTTCATTTTTGCAAATCATACATTATTACGATAGATAGATAGATAGATAGATAGATAGATAGATAGATAGATAGTTTATTATAAAAGCATACATCTAGCTTACACATTTACCCAAATTATAATACGCCTGTTTAACCGAAGCTAATTTGGGTGTGTTTCTCCATCCCCAATGTCACTTCTCTGTGTTTTACGGCCCTGACGAGAACGTCGGTCTCCTCGGCTGTGAACCGCTGCTGGCGCTCGTCTGGCAAATCCGCCGTTATAATAGGAATCCGCTATAGAACAAGCGCGTCTGCTCTTAAAGGGAATGTGAGATGACGCTCTGATTGGTTTATTTCACGTTACGCCCAAACCGCACCTATGAATAATGAAGCTACTTCAGACCAACCCATTTTAGATTTGCGTCGGCGCAAGAGTCATTTATCCCGCTGGTATAATAGCAACAGTGCCCAAGATCCGCCCACAAAGTTACTTGTGTTTCGCGCTTGATACTTGCGTTTCAGATCGTTAAAATAGGGCCCAACATGTTTTTGAAGCATTGATCATTGTAGCCAATCACAGATTGAGCGAGTAAACACAAAGGCCAATCACAGACATATATGTTGAGCGTGTGAACACAATGGCCAATCAGAGACATATATGTTTAGTGTGTGAATGCTATGGCCAACCAGAGGCGTTTAAGAATTCGTTCAACAGCGCTCAAAATGCTAGAGGGAAATGCTGGTATTGTCACATTTAAAAAATTTCAGTACCGACTTGGTACCGAAGTCGGTACTTTTGTCAACACTACATTGAACTGAACCAAACAGGAAGTATTTATACACCAGGGAAATTATTCAAATTAAATGACAGTAGGTGAACGAAAGTACTAATCAAAAAAACTGAGAAACTAGAAACAAGACAGACAAACTAAGAACAAAGAAAACTAATGAAAACAAACTGAAATTCCATAAACATGACACTAGCTAGGGCTACATTTGAATAATCATGTGCAATGGCTGGGCCTTTTCATCACATCAAGCTTATTGTTTATGTGAATAAACTGTTAACATCTTTTTAATGTGCTTTTTAACTAATGTGAATTTGCTATTTACATTTTATTCGCATTTCCATTTCTGTTTCCATTCAGGATGTCTTTTGCATGCTTTCACAATGTGCAATAAAATAGTTGGATGAAAACCAACTATTGTTACAACATCATCTCGCTGCACAAAGAATGACTTTAACAGCCGACATTTTACAAAACATTACAGTCTGTTGTTTCATATTATGTCTGTGATTTAAGGCAATTAGACAATTATGCAATTAGGTCTAAGAGAATTGCAAATCTAGGAAAACTGAAGTCTTTGAGTTAAGCTACACATATTGATGAGATGTCCCACAGGGATGGTCAAATAGAAACTTGAAAAACATGACCTTGCTTCACTTGGCTTCTACAAGCTAAAGCTCATATTCATGTTGTTATTGGTGTCAGAATTTTGTTAGCAACAATACAGTTCATTTTTTTATATGGATGGTTACCATAGTTAATGATAGATGAATTACCTAATTGTTGTGTGCTGAAGTTATATTGGAATAAATGCTATTGAAATAATGAAATAATGGGATAATGCAGGTGGGTAAATGGCAGATATACCGTTACAAGAGTGATAGCTGATGGATCATTTGCAGTTCTCTGTCTTGACAGGCTGACGGGGATGAAGAATCTAAACGAAGCACACACCTCTGTCAATCACAGTGAGTTTAAAGGTAACGCTTTTCCACATTATTACAGGCATGAAGATGAAAGAGACACAGGGGATCAACGAAGGAGATATTCAGGACATACGAGCTTCACCAACAAGGTAAGTAGAACAGGTAAGGAATCTGTTTCCACATTCAAAGCCAGAAAATGAGTGACTACGAGGTGTGTGCTTTTATACTGGTGCTGAGTACTGCGGTGATGTGGAACAGGTGCAGGTGATCAGAATTCAGGGGTTAGGGTGGGTTAGGCTTAGGGTTAGGGTGGGTTAGTGTTAGGGTTAGGGTTAGGGTTAGGGTTAGGGGTTAGAGGTTAGGGTTATGGTTAGGGTGGGGTTAGGGTAAATGATCCCAGAAACCATTCATCTCAAAAAAGAATGTAAAGTCAAGCATGGAGGAGTGGATAAAGATTTATCGTAGTCTAATTAGAAAAAAATCCCTACAAGAAGTTATTTCCACAAGAGTGTTTTTTGTTGGAATTTTTGCCCATTCATCCAGTAGAGCATTTGTGAGGTCAGACACTGATGTTTGACAAGAAGGACATCTCCATTCTAGTTCATCCTGTTTGATGGGGTTGTGGTCAGGTCTCTGTGAAGGGCCAGTCAAATTATTCCACGCCAAACTCATCCAACCTTGTTTTAAAGCACCTTCATGCACTGGGGCACAATCATGCTGGAATAGAAAAGGGCCTTCCCCAAACTGTTCCCACAAAGTTGGAAGCATAGCATTGTTCAAATGTCTTGGTATGCTGAAGCATTAGGATTTCCCATTACTGGAAGTAAAGGGGCCTAGCCAAGCCCTGAAAAACAGCCTTCAATTGACGGATGCACAGAACAACAGATAAATGTTTTTCTCACACGCATTCAAGTGCGCAATTAAAGCAATCTGCAAACAGAAGTAGTGTATTTCTAAATGTTTACAGTGAAACAAAAACATGGTGGCTTCTTTGATATTATGACAGTTTGTCATGGACAAATGATCAGAACAAAATAACTTTATGAATCACTAATCTAAAAATAATAATTTCACTCTGGAACGATTGAAAGAGATTTTATTCTAGTTTTCTATTATGTTCTGCCAAAAAGTAGTTAATTTTCGTTTTCTTGAACCATTTCTAGTTCCTGTCCAAAAGTCTTCCAAACTCCTGCACGTTAATTCAAAGACCAAATGACCATTTCATCACAGCATAAATGCACTGAATTAAAAATGGGAATTTTACTGTCCTCAAAACTCATATGGCACACAAACTCTAGCAACTTTATTTCCCCTGGCTTTCTAATATTATTTGCAAAGTGCATTGATGGCTATGAATTTAATTTTTTACAGAATTTCTTTACTGTTGCATCAAAAGCTGCTTGAAATGGAATTAAGATGCTGAATCCACTTCAGATGTCAAAATATATTTTCGTAAGACTGTTATACTGAAATAGTTAATATATGTAGTGTTAAAATGCAGGCAGCTCTGGCACAAATAACAGCTCCATTTTGGTGGGAAAGGGGAGAGCGCTTACTTGACACTGACACCTCACTCACAGCACTGATTCAAACAGATAAAGCAGCGATTGCCAGCGGCATTGACTGAGAAACATCATCACACACTAAATAACGACAAAGCAGTCAAACATTTTGTCCTGTAATTGCCAACCACTAACAAGCCCAAATATGCAAACTGTATTCTGGAAATAAGCCCAACAAACCCAACTTGTGGCTGCCCAAATCTATAAGCGACTTATAGTCGCGTATAATAGGCAAGGCAAGTTTATTTATATAGCATATTTCATAGACAAATGGAAACTCAATGTACTGTACATAGAAAAGGAATCAAAATAATCATAAAATAATCACAACAGATGCTTAAAAAAAAAAAAAAATCATGCATAAGAAATAAAAATAACAATCGTATTTAATTAAAGGCTATAATACTATTCCTGACTTCATGAATCACTAAATTCGGGGCGCCCCTGTTTGAATGGAGGAGTAAGAGAGCTTCGGTTCGTGAGACAGACTAGTAGCAACTCCCGGCTTCCTAGTGACCCCCCAAACACCTCAATAGGGTGGAGATTCTAACATCTTCTGCCTCTGATGGTTGAAGGTGTTAGAATACTCCACCCTATTTAGGGGTATGAGTATTAGGCGGACTTGGCAACTCTGCTTGCATGCAGCTGCTCGGCCATGGAAACCCAGTCCATGTTGCTCCCTCCGCACAGTTTTTGTGCTGATATTAATGCCAGTGTAAGTTTGGAAGTTGGCACACTTGGCAGAGTGTTGGTGACTCGTATACACCGTGCGACACCGCTCTGTGACTTTACATGCTTCTGCTCTGTGGCCAAGTTAAAGACTTCCACTTTCCTATAATATCACATACAGTTCACCATGAAAAATCTAGCAGGGATAAAATTTCAAGAACTGGCTTATTGAGAAATATCTTATCGAAATACAGACTACTCGTTAAAACGATTCTTTCTTTTGGGAGACAATATCTTTATTTATCATGCACTTTCGACTTTACAACTTTGCAGAACGTTTACGTTCACAAACAGCCATATTACACACTGCATGAAAGGGAAAGTACCAAAAACCATAGAAGGGGCACTTTAAAAGGTGTGTCCCAATACTTTCGCACACACAGTGTGTGTTTAAAAATGACAATACTTTTCATGCAGTGTACAACACTGTATTCTTTAATTAGGGATAGGGTCATTATCTGTAAAAAAATAAAAATAAAATTGAAATGTTCATTTAAGATCTTCATGCTAATTCAGTATTTATATAATTATGTTCTGGAACATATGCACATAATCTAGTTTCTAATCCCTCCTGCTTTATTTATGTCCCGAAGAAGGTTCAAACAAATCTGCTATTCAAATGTACAGCCAAAAGGGATACTTTATCATCGTGCAATCTTGATTCGTGGTAGTCCTCAAGTTCTGAGCAAGACTGGAAACTATCAACAGTTTCTTGCCCAGATAATGAAATCCACAGAGATCTGTTCCAGGGATTGAACATTGAAGTCTTTAAGCACTTTCGTCAGATGGGGCTGGCACAGAGATGTGACCTCTTGGAGCAGCCAATGGACAAAACAGTTGTTTTCTATTTACAAGTCACTGAGTAGATTCATGGTCAAGAAACAGGCTTTATCAGCCACAGAGGCATGTTAAACTCTCTCCAGTTAATTGGCCAATATTAAGCAATTCTGTAAACAAATAATGATGGTTTGCTCTGGCTGTAGCAAGAGGGAATGCATTAGCACAGGTGGAAAGAATGTTTCAACAAAGTACATGAGAACGCACGGCTCCCTCGGGTCTGTTGAAAAGCCACCAGCCCCTGTAACCAACACAGTTTGTCACACTTTTTCGTCACTCTTTATATTAGGTGTTCTTAACTACTATGTACTTGCATCAAAAAATGAGTACAACGAACGTGTTGTGTACTTATTGTATTGCAAATCATTAAATCTGATATTGAGGTGGGATACGGGTAAGGCCAGGGTCAGGTTTGGTGGGATGAGTAGGTTTAAAGGAGGGTTAAGGTGTAATGGAAAACTCAGTGTAATTATAGATGTAATTACAGAAATTAATTACAGCTTTATTTACATACAGGTGCTTTTAAAATATAAGTACAATTTAAAAACATGTATGTACTCAATAAGTGCATTTTATCAAATGATTCATTTAAATGTTAGTACATAGAAGTTAAAGACACCTAATATAAAGTGGGACCACTGGTCTATATAAATGACTGGATTGCTCATTGTTCGAGGGGCCATCTACCCGATCTGCAGCGTTTCAGTCGCACGAATAGTTTAGGATAAATGTATGTACATTAATGGATACTTCGAATGTAATCAGTAATGTTTTTGGTCTTTTCAGGCAGGATAAGCGATATATAGAAATCATTAAGATGAGTGTGTCTACTGCACACTGCCAACACAGGTAACTGACCTAACACAAAATAGATTTCTTTATGTATTTATTCAGGAAATATTAAGCATGAACATATACACATACCGTTCAACAGTTTGGGGTCAGTAAGATTTTTTATGTTTTTAAAAGAAGTCTCTTCTGCTCACCAAGGCTGCATTTATTTGATAAAAAAAAACAACAACAAAAAAAACAACAACAACAACAACGACATAATATTGTGAAATATTATGATAATTTCAAATAAGTGTTTTCTATTTTAATATATTTTCAAATGTAATTTATTCCTGTGATCAAAGCTGAATTTTCAGCATCATTACTCCAGTCTTCAGTGTCACATGATCCTTCATTCTAATATGATGATTTGATGCTCAAGAAACATTCATTATTATTATCAATGTTGAAAACAGTTGTGTACAAATTTTTTTTAAATTCTTTGATGAATAGAATTTAGCATTTATTTAAAATAGAATATTTTCTAACATTATAAATGTCTTTACTGTAACTTTTGATCAGTTTAACTCATCCTTGATGAATAAAAGTATTGATTTATTTTATTTCTTTCCCCCAAAAATTAAGTAAAAAATCTTACTAACCCCAAACTTTTGAACGGTAGTGTATATCTGTCACAGATACACCAGTCTCCACTGTCACTCCCTCAAAATGCTCATTATCTCCAGAATTCTAATCACCATCACCTGATACTCAACTGCATGCTTATCACCACAGTGTAGTCCCGCCCCTTTTCAGCACTGCACTCGTTGTGTTCTGTCTTCGGTTTGTATTTCCACAGCATGAAGGTAAGATCTTATGGGTTTAAGAATGAACCGTGGCGAGCAGGACGAGGGCCGTGAGAGAGCGGCTCGAGGCCGGTGGCGTGATTAATGATGAGCGACACCTGCACGACGCACCGGTCTCGTATCTCTCACGGAGGAGCGGAAGCATAAAGGAGGAGCGACGACAGTGGAGATCGAGACCGGTGTGTCGCACAGGTGTCGCTCATCATTAATCACGCCACCGGCCTCGCGCCGCTCTCTCACGGGCCTCGGCCTCGTCCTGCTCGCCACACGCTCGTTTTAAAATCTTCCCGGTCAACTGACATTTGTTATGATATCCACTTCAAACATTACAATGCTCATGATAACTTTCGTTAACACTGCAATAAGTAAATCTACTTCACCAAATAATTACTCTTCGACAGCGATGCCATAGAAATATACAGAGCTACTGCAAAAACGGAAGTTCAAAGACTAGAGTTCTGAATAAGCCTTCATAAGACTCAGTTACCCGTTGAATCTCATTCTACTGTGTTTGCATCTGCATCTGACACTCACCTGTTGTGTAATATTGTACCTGATGCCTTGTCTTGAGGTATGGCTGAAGAACAGTCCTCTGCTCAAATTGTGATCTACCAAGCTGAGGGAATGGGAGGCGACTTACCCATTAGTTGGGAAGAGATCAGTGAGCATCAAAAGTCTGATACATCACTAGCCTGGGAAAACCCAGACAAACTTCCGGCAAATTTAAATTTGCTCTTCAAGTAGTCTGGCAAAGAGCTCATTCAAGCCCATTTCTAATCCGTTGAAATCGCGGCACCAATCAGAAACGTTGAGGCGGGCTTGACACGATGACGATCGCTCTGATTGGTTTTAGGTCTATCCAATTGCGCCAGAGGCATTTGAGCGACGTCCGTTGACGAAGCGCAGCAACTTTTAAATGCATTATTATATTAAAATTGCAAACACATGAGGACAGTCTCCATGAAGACCCACTGGCAGATGAACGTGCTACTACATTTCTCTCCGAAACGGTAGGAAATTAAATGAGATTTAATAGAGGATTTTAACTGTGACAAGATGATTGACAGGGCAGTTTAAGTGACAGGACACACACGACAGATCCGTCCGATAAAGATGACGAAGTAGTATGTCCCGAAGCTTGCCTACTTTTTTGCTACACATTCAAAAGTAAATACCTTTTCTTCACAAAAAGAGTACATACTTTTATGTCGTAGTGTAACTTAGGGACGCAGCATATGACGCAGGTTTTAGGTCTATCCAGTTGCGCCCAGAGGCATTTGAGCGACGTCCGTTGGTGACGCCCCTTTGGAAATGAGTTATTGATGAAGCTTTGCCAGACCATAACTCAGTTACTACTGAAAATGGTCTGGTTTTAACCAGGCTAATACATCACTTGAGTCTTTGTGGGATTCTGCTAAAACTAAACCTGTAGATCCTAACCATATTCATTATACCATATGTAATGGCTATCTGTTTAGATGCATACCCGATCCTCATGAGCATCAGACCCTGCAAGTTGTACCAACTCCTCTCAGGCAGCAGTTTCTGCAAGTATCGGTAGTATCGGTATCGGGCCCTAAAAATACTCAGATACCAAAGACCGATGCCTCTCGTGACGTAATTGACAACTTTCAGTGCACAGAAACACCGTCAGCAACAGCAGACAACATGTCAGTCTCAGCGGTGTGGAAATATGTCGAGACAAGACGAGAGAAAATTACATGAGATAACCCAAGAGCTATAAAAATAATAGATGCTTACCCAATTCATTATTCTTGATGATCAAATACTGTCAGTTGTCGATAACACGTACGGGTTTTCATAGCCTTCTTAAAGGACAAGTTCGGTATTTTACACTTAAAGCCCTGTTTACAGATCGTATCTGATGAAATAGAACAGTTAAGATTAAAATTTGGACACATGCTCCTGTCCCGAGAATTTTAGGTTTATTTCGCTTTTGTGGACCTATTTTGCCAAACGCGTCACACCCGTGATTCTTCCGTTGAGAGCTTGAATAATAGACACTCCAGCCCAGTTGGTGGCGATAATGCACCTTTGCCAATTGCAAGCATTTCATTGAATACACAGAAGAAGCAGAAGAAGAAGCGGCGGAGTAATACCGTAAAGGTGCTGCGGTCTCACAGCACGTCCTATTAAGTCAATGGAGTTGGACAAAAACTACGATAAAACCTGTTGGAATGCATCTTTTTCAGCGATTTTTGATGGAACATATCAGTGAACACCCCTGACCACTCGGTGAGTTTCACGTCTTTGTAAACGAAAGTTTAATGTGTTTTTAGGACGGAATCTTCCAGTGCATATAGACAACCATTGTGGGGGTGGTGGGGGGAAGCGAAATAAACCTAAAATTCTCGGGACAGCAGCATGTGTCCAAATTTTAATCTTAACCGTTCTATTTCATCAGATACGATCTGTAAACAGGGCTTTAAGTGTAAAATACCGAACTTGTCCTTTAATGTTTTCGAGCCAAAGTACGAGATTCCCAGTCTCCGCCATGTCACAGATGTCGTATTACACACAGATACACGATGCAGTGAAAAAGCACATCATCAGCTTGTTGCATTACATAAAATCAATTAGCTTTACTACTGACATTTGGAGTTAAAATGTCCATACTGGACTTGGAGTAGTGTAAGTCCAGTGTCTCTCATCAGCTTAACGGCACAATGGATAGATGGAGATTTCACTCTACAGCAAATCATGCTCCATGCAAAGCAATTCCTGTCACGGGTGGTTGCCGGCAGACAGATGAGGAAGACGTAATATCCAATTCAAAGGTTTATTTAACTAGAGATCCAACAGACAGGCGAACAGATAACAACACACGCTTTAACATTGACGACAGCGGACACTGAACTCAAACAGAACTGAACATATATACAGGTGTTAATGATGGTGACTGATGAGTGCACAGCTGAACGTAATTAGTGTCCGTGACAAATGAGTGACGAAGGCAGGTGATCACAAAACATAAGTCCATGCGTTGTGTGAGTGTGACAATATACTCCCGGTTACAGGATACTCAGATACAGCTGAATAACAGCAAACCAGTGGAATCTTATGGCGAAGACGGTAAAAGTCTTAGAAGAAATGACTCGTCAAGTGAGTTCTTCAGATGCTTTAGCCTCAGATGTAGTTCCTGCTGGCACTGTGCTACACAGAATGTTATTGAAAGAAATGGATGAGAACCACAGAATCAAAATGATGAAGAGCCCTTTGCTTGCTGCTTTGCAGAAGCCCTTCTCCAACGTGGAGCAAAACCTGCTTTACAGCAATGCAACTTTACTCGATCCAAAGTAATTGTTTAATGCTATTAAATTCTAATTGAATGACTATTTACTAATGCTTAACAAATGATTCATAGCATGCACTTATTATAGTGTTACCAAATTCTATTAATAAATAAGGTTTCATTTGATTATAAATAAAAAAAAAATATATATAAAAATGTGATCCATTCAATTTAAATTCCAATATGCAATAGATTTTTTTTCTTACTGCACAGAATTAATGCTTATTATTATATCATCATTGTTTTTTGTTCTAGGTATAAGGATTGATTATTCTCCAACACAGACACTGCCAGGCAGGCCAAAGAATCTGTGACATCTGTGATCTCTTTGAATCCACTACTTCTGAATGTTTTATGCGTGTGTTGTGTATTGTGTGTTAATGATTAGTTAACTTGAAGTGTGCTATTTTGAAACAACTAATTTTGTACTAAGTATATTTTAGTCGTAATCAAATTGTAGTAAAGCATAACTTTAAGTGTATTTAATGTACTTTTTTCAAGTATACTTTTAACAATTTCAAGTATACTTGCCTGTATAGGGACTAATTACATGCTTGATTAGTGATATTAAAGTGTACTTTATTTGTGTGACAATTACATTCTAAATTCATTATGAGTGTATAGCATAGTGTCATAGTCCCACTGAAGTAAGTTCAGTGATGGTTTGTCTTTGTTGTAAAAAAGTTATAAGTTTACTTCATTTATTTATACAGCCGCTCTGGAGAAAACAGTGATGCCATCATCCAGCTCAGTTCAGTTCTCATATATTAGTGTTAATGCAGGCAGATTAATAATATTGTTAAATATATTAAGTGTCCCCAACTAAGCAAGCCAAGTTGGGGACACCAACAAGGCAGTGTTCAAGTTAATGAGATAATTAAGTGATTAATTGAGTGATGATTGACCATTATTGAAGACACCTGATGTTAACAAGCAGAATCACTGAAGGAGGAAATCACTATTTTAAGTCACCATTATGATGATCAGTGTTTGCTTTAGTTGGACTCATGACCCTTAAATTATTAACATTAGATTTAGGTTGGCTGCTGTAACTGAGTTATAACAGCCAGATGGACAAAGAGAAAAGGTGATCTGGTGTTGTTGGTTGTGTTTTGACATAATCATCACTCGACCTGAATCACAGAATTCATATAGAGCCCAATCACTGGTGCGGTTTTTACAGTCCACGACGCAGCAAGTCGGCATTTTTTTCTTAACGAGAAATTCTCTGGTTAACACACAATTCAATGGGATGGAATGAACTTTCTGACCCAGGCCTGCGCGCTGAGAACTGTGAATTTTCCTGTGACGTCAACAGTGAAGGGGTCTATAGCTCCGTCCCAATTTGGAGGCTTCATCCTTCAAAGGCCACATACAAAGGCAGATTGCGTCATGACGAAGGCTACTCCAATTCGGAAACGCCTTCAAATGCGCCCTCTGTTTCTCGAGCAATGAAGGATACAACAGACGGACACTTCGTGGCCTACCCTACCCCAGAATTCATTGTGTGCCGGTGACGACATTATTTCTCACAGAATCACCCGCCATTTTCTTTGAGGAAAAATACACTTATAAATCTAAGTATTGTGTGTTAATTTACTCAAATAGCTAATGAAACAAGTGTTAAAAGCCAGGGATCTTTCTTAAAAAACATAAACTTAAATAAAAATGTTACCACAGTGCAGCTTCATTTGTTAGGTGGTCTGAGGCAAAAATTCTCTAATATTTTGTTTTGTTTTAGGGAGCAAGGAGCAGACAACTCCATTTATTAAAATGAGGCATGGAAATTATCATTTATTTATCTTATTTCGGCCACGACCCATTAGTAATTTCCACTAAGCTCTCTTGTGTATTATTATTGTGTACAATTAGTCCTCACCCTATACAAAGCCCACAACAATAAGGCAATAGTCTTCCACTGTTGTTTTTTGTAGTGCTGTCATGCAATATATGTCTACAAATGTTTTAATCAATGATTTCTGGAGTATTAGTGTCATATTTTTAATGTTAAGATTGCACCCCTTAATATTTATCATACATGTTTCCTTTTTCTCTTGTTTTAGGACAATTCTGGAGAAAATGGGCCGGCTGGGGAAGGTCATTGCTCTGTCTTAGGATTGCATGTGTCCTGGGACAGGCGAGGGAGTAAGTGGGAAACCCACTGCTGCAACTTGGCCATGGTTTGTCCTCATGGATGAAGTGTTGGGACAGAGGCATTCCAGCATTTCATGTCCTCATTTCACACAAGGGCCGAGTTCAGCAGTGGATGACCAAGATGAGGAGGAGCCAGAGCCAGCACCAACACCAGCCAAGAGAAAATTAGACAGACAGGATGAGCTGATCGAGCTAATCAGGGTGGACATGAAGTTTCAGAGATAGACAGAGGAGAGGAAATCACAGGAGAGAATGGACAGATTGTTTTCTCTTCTTGAGAGAATGGTTGAGAAATAAAATGTATTTGTTCAAATTGGTAAATGAAAAAAAAAAATCGATATATTATTTCTATTTAAATGTCACTTATAATTTGTAAATGAAACAAAAAAGTAATTTCTGTACATTGTATATTTTTGTAATGCAACTTGAAATTTGTAAATAAAAGATAAGTAATTGTCCTGCACATTGTTTATTTTTTTGTAATGCAAGTTATAATTTATCAATTAAATTATACTATACATAATTTTTTTGGTCATGTAAATTAAAATGTGTAAATATTTTTTGTTGTTGTTGCTATTAATAAGGCTAGTTACAAGATGAGTTTAAGATCAGAAAACAAAATAAACAAAATAAAAGTTTACATCAACAGTAAATAAAACAGATTGGAAGAAAACATTTCAACTCAAGTCACATTTATTTATATAGCGCTTTTAACAATACAGATTGTTTCAAAGCAGCTTTACACATTGTAAAAAATCAAAAAAAAAAAATATATATACATCCCCAAGTCAAAAGTTTCTAGTGACTGGTCACATCAAAATGTTTTAATTGGCCCAAGTGCAATTCTTGTTGCAATAGTCTGTTAACATTGGCTCAATGAGAAATAATACGTCAGACTAATTGAAAAATTTAGATGTTATCCGTCACTAGAAATGTTTGACTTGGGGATGTATATTTTTTTTTACAGTGCAGAGATAACAGGAAAATAGTGCAAAAAAGTTTGTTTCCAGAAGAAAATTGCGTTTTGTACGTACACATTTATTGAGCTGAGCAGGGAGACCCTGGTGCTGCTGCTGGACATGGATGGCCTCCACAATAGAAACCCTGGTAAGGTCTCTGCCAGCGGGACATCATCTGGGATGAGTGCATATTTCCACTGTCCACTGCGTTATCTACCAACAGGTTGACGGCTGCCATGTCACTAAGATGTTTTCAGAAAGAGGGAAGAACAAAATAAATGAACTCACATCCTCAAATCAAAAAAGGTGTGATGCACCTCCAGTGCATGCAGGAAGATGATGGCCTGGATCGTGTTCTTCATCATCCCGAAAGCACGCTCTATAATGCAGCGTGTCCTTGAATGATGAACGGTAAAGTGCTGGGCTTCCACACCTTGTACTGGCCTCTTGTAGGAAGTGATCAGGGGAAGTGGGTGTTGGAGGCGTCTGCCAGGATAAAGAGGGTGACCTCCTGTAGAGTGGGCTGTGGCGGAGCACTCTTGTCATGTTCTTAAAATATCAAAAGCATGTATTCAGCCAGTGTTTTATGAAGACTTCAGATGCTCAACACCTATGAAGAGACGGCACCAACTCCTGCAAAGACTTTAGATGACGCAACTCTGAATCAACAAGCACCAATGCTACATTTTTCTAAATGTCACAATCATTTGTTAACAAACAAGTATTCATTACTTCAATGAGCTCATTGTTTCTGCCTTAAATTAATACATTTTTAGCTAACTGTGATTTTGTATATGTACATTTCTGAAATACTTAGACAGTTACCTCTGAGAACAGATCCCTCTAAACTGTAACGTGGACTCATGCATTTTCTGTAAAGCTGCTCTGAAACAATGTGTATTGTGAAAAGTGTGATACAAATAAATGTGAATTGAATTGAATTTTACTTTTTTATGTGATTTAAAAAATATATATATATTACAGCTGTGTGTATGTTGCCTTTTACTTCTGCACATGTTTAAGGTTGGTTACTATGAACTTTTATTATACGTTATTACTTTATATAGTTTTGGATAGTTTAATCTACAGCAATGCATCATAAGACCACATTTTTAGTATTTCTATTAGTGTTCATATTTTTGAACCAAAATGTAATATCTAAATCGAAATGTAATATCCGTGATGATGTCTAAAGCATGTTGTTCATTAAAAGTACAATATTTGCCTCTGAGATTAAGTGGAATTGAACAATAGTCTTAAATGTATAAATGTGAAAATAGATTGTCACAGTTACATTTGACATAAGAAATAAACTAAGTTAACTAATAGTTGCTAACAATATAAAAGTGACATGACACAGTTGAACCATACATATTTTAACTGCACTGTTAGACTTTTCTGTAATTTCTACAGTTATTTACTTTAAATCCCCCAGTATTATACTGCTATTTCTCTTTACAGTAAATAACTGTGATTCCCATTGCATCATGGGAATTTCCTGTGACGTCTAACACCACATACAGTGACTTACTGTATTTTTAAAATTTGCTGTATACTACTGTATTTGTCTAACACCACATACAGAGACTTACTGTATTTTTTAAAAATTTGCTGTATACTACTGTATTTGACGTAACGGTCTCTCTGGCTGGCACCATTCCATCGTGCTTTTTATTTCCTAATTTTTGCCTTACACTGCGTGTCTACAACGCTATAACAGTCAGAGGCTGTCTATATTGGACACATTGAAGCGACCGGACCGGACCATTAATGCAAAATGCGAACCTGTTTGTCCCTTGTCAGAAATAGCGCGAGCGCTTGGACTCGGAGTACTGTACGTCAGAAATATAACGGCGCATCATTTGTCTTGTCGTGTCGTGTCGTGCCGGAGCATCCAGTGTAATATCACTGGGTTCTGACTGTCTTTTGTTGGACCGCGCCGTTCGAGTCTGGCCCGGGGAAGAGACGGAATTCACTTCACCGAGAGAGAGACCAGCAAGCAAGGTAAAAAACATTCTGTGTGTGTTGACAGGAATGTGCCCAGTTTAACCTGTTAGCCTACTACATGGCGGTAACGAACTTTACCACGGTAAACTGCGCTAACGTTTCATTTGACAGACTTTGTTGTCGAGTTAAAATACGCCAACGAGCAACGCTTAACGTTAGTTTACATTAACAATAAATTAACTAATGTGAAATTCTGTTTTGGTTGTAGATAATGTTGGCCTACTGATGAGAAAATAACATTGTATGTAAGTTTTATTTGGCTAGCTGCCACCTTTCTAGGTTTAGTATTAGTTTGCAAACTATAACATAGGCTATTATAGTTTTTTTTTATGGAATTTAATATTTACTTCCATTTTTGTATGTGTTTAAACTAAAGGCAACTGCAACAAAGCGCCAATTCGCGCCAGTGACTAGCAAGATTCCGGAGGTAAGTTAACGTTAGGCCATTTGTGATATATTTTGAAATAAGTTTGCTGAAATGATTAGCAATATGTGATAAGTGCTTTGGAGCCACTGGTGCAGACTAGGTAGCATACAATGTCTTATAAAATCTCTATAAAATTGGCTAACTTTATATCAAATAAGTGATATTTGTATCATGTCTAACTTTATATTTATTACACAGCAAATTAACCAATCAGAAGATGGACCATTGTCTTTGTTCAGTCTCACCAGATTAAATGTATCCAGGTTAGCACTGCAGTAAAACTCTCACTAATTCATCCATACCAAATCTAGAATTCTAAACAACTTAAGTTTATATTTTTTGCATTATTTTGATATTTTATTAGGCAGAAGACTCTCTACCATTGCAGTCCCACCTGACCAGGAAGGTCCTAATATCAGTGCACAGGTGGGTTAACTACTGTAGGAAGGAGAACGATCATCACACAGTGAGTTCTTGCATGTGTCTTACTGTGTATTTGTCTCAAACAGGAACTCCTTCACTGCAGACGAGCTGAAATGGGCTAAAACATCGATTTCAGTCACAGTCATAGAGAGCTATGGATCTCAGAATTTTTGGACAGAATTTAGGATTTGTAAGTATTAAAATTTAATCTGGAATAATTTAATTTAGTTCAGTTGAAATGTTTGAATATGCTATTTACATATGCTAAAAAGCTGTTTACAAATATATATTCTTTAGTTATTGTAAAAATAATAATAAAAATGTAAAAAAAGGAGGTTAAAAATATTTTGACACTAATATTCTCTCTCTCTCTCTCTCTCTCTCTCTCTCTCTCTCTCTCATATATAGTGTTGGAACCGGGATCTCCTCTGAAGGACTGAGTACATTAGTGTTTGTGGACACGCATGCAGACCAGGGAACATTCTGATGTTGTCAGTCAAGTTCTGAACAGGAACCAATCTTTGGAGAAGTTCATTTATTCGCAAAGGTGGACAAAAACATTGTGTTGACTTTTTAAAGATTATTCTGATGATGATCTTTACTCGTAGAAGTAGAAGTAGACTGAGGGGTAGACAGTCAGACATTGATTATAATGAGAAATGTTTCTTGAGCATCAAAGAGACTCCTTTCAAAAACATTAAGACACTTAAATACTTCTTTTGGCCACCAGTGTACATGAATCCAACACATTTTTGTAAATTAGTGAAATTATTTTTAAGGTGGGGTTATGTGTCTTGTATTGTGAAAAGAACTGTGTTTTGTCCTGTGTTGGATATTTCCTTTTTGACTGCTTAGAAATGTATTTATATTCTGCAGTTTTATGAATGTAATGGTTTATATTTAATTATAATACTTGTATAAGCTAAACAACCAATGACTCTACATTCATTTAGTCAAATGCTAACGTTTTGTTTATGATTTTATGTATGATTTTAACAATGTGTGCAGTGAAGGACAGCACATAATGTGTTAATTTAACACATTTACACATATTTGTGCTAACCTTTCTAACATATTTACTTTGTTAAAATCATTAACACAATGAATTTAAATGTTAAATGTTAAAATTAACACAAAAACGTTGTCCCTAAACTCACCCATTAATGTGTAAACGTTTCACACATATTTCCAGCATTGGCAGACTGTTTATTTTGTGATATATATGAGATTTTTTAAATAAAAAAATTGTATTTTGTAATAACTTTGTCTAATTGGTTTGTATGTTAGTAGTATTTATGTAAGATAAAAATAAAATGAATTATATATCAAAATTATGAAATCTAATTTAGTACAAAGAAAAAAATAATTACAGTAGTGTACTGATTAGCTTCGTTTTTACAGTAATGCACTGTATTATGGTAATGTAATGAAATACGGTAATGTACTGTAAATCCTAATTACAGTAACTTAGTGGCAACAGTGTTGCCAGTAAGTTACTGTAAAAAACCCTTGAAAAGTCTAACAGTGTGGTTATGGTCTAGTGTCCCGTCGTCACCAGTGTCACCAGCATGTCAAAATCCAATAAAAATGTCTCTTTTTAAAATCCCCTCACGAACATCTGCTGTCCGCTGTCTCACAGCTGCTAGGCCAGTTAACAAGGCTTGGTTCAGTGTTGCCAAGTCTGGGATTGGGCTACTTTTACACTGTTGCTCTGGGTTGTTTGTATAGTCCGCGGGTTGAAGTTATCTTAACCCCCCCATATTTCCATCTCATTACCATCTCAAATATTTGAACCATTTTGCTCTGTTAAATCACAACTGACTATTATGAAAATATGGTCCATTAAAAAAGAAAATGGGAAAAATGAAATGGGTGCAAACGTTTCTACACACTGACTACTCAGTAAGCACCACAGCCACTGTGCCACCAGTTATGTGGACTGCAAAAATAATGTGTGAGTGCATGATTGGTTTACATTCACCATGCTTAATCTAGTAGATTGCACTTTTTAGATAATTACATTATTTGAAAGCAAAGAATTCAAGTTAAGAAGAGAAACACAAAAAATTCTTGATCACAAATAATATGATTGAGTAAATTGAACAATATATGTATTCCCATTTTTGTGAATGAGCTATTTCAGTACTTCCTTCTGGTTCATTTGTCAAAGTGCATCATCAAGTGTTCCTAAATGTTTTTTTTTTCTTCTTCTAATTATTAGATATATTAATGCATTGATATATTGTATATTGTAATTAGTGCATATTCAGATTTTTTTTCACTTTGTTTGTCAGACACATTACAGTTTGCACCAACAGTAAAAAAATATAAATAATTCTTAGTTGTTCTTGATTAGTTGCTTCCAATTTTGTTCTGTGAATCAGATCTTGTCCTAAAAAACAGGGAGTGACTACATATAATATACACAATCTCTCAGTCTTGCTCTCTTCATTCTAAAGGCTCATTACACACAGATGTCTTCACAGTGGAGGCTGCATGCATCCAGATATAAGAGTGCCTTGTTCAGGATCAAAAGATTTCTAATTGCTGGCCCTTGTTCCTGGCTCGGAGTGGGTTAAATGATGCGGTCTACTACGTAATGTCTATAATTTCCTCAGTGAACCCACTCCTCTGGCCATCATTGTTTTAAGTTGAGACCCAAATGAAGTTTGGAGATGCCAGCTTGTACACTTTCAAGGCAGGTCCCACGTGCAGGAAAACATCCTCCTCCTCATCCTCCAGAAGTCCCCATCCCAGCAGCTGTACAAGGTTTGGGAAAGTGGCAAATGGGAAATGTGACTTATTTCAACTGTGCATAAAGCCATCCAGTAATGGTTTTACTTTGTAAACATTTGAAACTCTTTATCACCCTTTTCGCCTTGCCACACTCTCTGGTTGTCATTTTTCCTCGATTAGTGTGTAGGTGTTGGAGAAAACATAATAACATGGCTTCAGAGCACAATATGATTTCTTTTCACTTCTCATTTCATCCTATTTATTTTTGATCAGTAACACAGATCAATGTCAGTGTTAGTTTGGACTCGTTTTTCATCACCTGCCTTCATCACTCATTTGTTGTCACGGACACTAATCACGTCCAGCTGCGTTCATTATTATTTCAATCTTATGGGAGATCAAATATGTGGTAAATTTCTACCAGCATTTTAAATGCTTTATCCTGTTATTTTAAATGTTTTCCTGAGCCCAGCTGTGATCTATAATTTCCTTAGTTAGCCAGCATTATGTTACCCCAAGTCCAAGCATGTGATGTGTGAATGTGTTTGCTCTAAATTAGTTTTCAAAATTTGCTGTTTATAGTTATTTTATTTGATATCTTTTGTTGTATTAGCCAGCAAGTGCCAAAATAATTAAGTCTTGTTGATTGTTGTGGCTCTCTCTCTTGCATTGTAAACAATCTGTTGAATGAAATAGAAAAAATGTTCTAATGGTTTGAATCACATTTTAAACACCCTGCTTGATTAGCCGTGTGCACAAAACCAACAGTGACCCTAAAGGCTTTTTAAATGAGAGATACAAATTGGTAACACACGAACAGCCTCATAAAAATGATTTTACAAGGCTGCAAAGATATGGGCATGTAGAGGGATTATTCAGACAGCAAATGTTCAGCTGCTGAGAAGGGAGGGGGAACAGTCCGAAAGAGAATGAGACACGGAGAGAGAAATGAGTAGAAGTCTTTGTACCAGAATTAATATAAACTAAAAGAATTTTACGAATGGTGAGGTCAAACAATAAATCTACGATAGGATCTAGAAAAAATCTGATCGTGATTAAACCAGAAAATCACAAAATAGCTGAACAAAAACATTTCCTAAAGCTTGGGCTGGTAAACATTAGATCGCTGAATTAGATTCACCTAAGGGAGATATTGTAAATGAAATGATCACAGATATTAATGTGGATTAGAGCGGGACACAACCTTACGCTTTTTGACTTTCTCAGTTTTTGTAAACCTACTTAGGGTTCAGAGTATTTATTTATTTCCCGCATTCATTTCACACGTCTAGTACAATTATGTGGTTTTGTTTCATTAATACAGTGTATACTTTTTTCTTGCTCTACCCCAAAGAATGGAAGTGAAATGTGACAACATGCCCCATAGGTGGGGCATGTTGTAACATGTGAGGGGCACATTGTAGTAACTTTTTCATATAAAATAATTACATTTTTAAATAATTAAAAATAAACACATTTTTTGACTTTGACAACGAACACACTGGAAAACACAGCTATACAACATAGTTCAAAACATAATTACATAGTTCTGGCATGAAACTCTGAATGGTGTAAGCTGATAGGTCTTTAGCTTATTGGTAGAAATCATGTCGTTATCTACTTAGCACAGCTGATTGGTTGCTGTTGCATCAGCAGCCAATGAGCTCGCTGCTCAAACATTCAAATACTGGCATTGTTTGCTGTTAACATTCAAATACTGGCATTGTTTGCTGTTAACAGTTTGCAGTGCGCTTTCAGAACACGTAAAAGAAAAAAAAGAAAAAAATCTCTGCGCGTGTGGTGTGATCTGGTTATTAATTCCTAAGTGGAGCAATCTTTACAAGTTTTGAAACTAGCTTCATGTTAGAAGTGTTTTAAACTTGCATCATGTCAACAGTGCACAGTTGAATCACTGACTGAAGCATATATAACTAGTGGTGAGCAGATCGAGGCTTCGTGGAACACTGAAACTGTTTGAAGCAAATGTGCCATATTATGTCGAGGCTTCGAAACAATACAACACCCGTCTCCACGGTGACCCCTAGTGGTCAGAACAGTGTAAATGCAACAAAAACCCGGCCCAAACATACATAAAACACCTTTTGCAATTTTCTTTTAAAGTAAAATCTTTCATATGCAATCATCTAATAAGATTATGAAGTGTATCTATGTTCTTTTATCAATTGTCAGGGTTTGTGTTGTTTGTTCTATGAATGGCTCCGCTTTCAGGCCAATAAGAGACTATTTAAGACCATTATTCATTTTAATTATACTAATGTCTGGTTAAAAAGACTACAAATGTATAAAACTGATCAGAGATCAGATAAAACCCACAGACACTTGTTCATTGTTACTCAGTGACTCCTCATATTAATGGGTTGTCAGAGATCATTGGTCCCAGCGGTGAACCATTGAAATTTCGAAGTGTTTCGAAACAGTTATGACGTAATGAAGCCTTGTTTACTGAAATCCTGTGACTCTGGCAGTTTGATACACGCTCCGAACCATTGATTTGAGACAAAAGATTCGTAAAGGTTTCGAAGCTTCATGAAGCAGTGTTTTGAAATTGCCATCACTATATATAACAGCAGTGTTTACTGCACGTGTCAATGCAGCAGCGGTCTGTTGTATGTCATTGTTGTTTTATCCGCCGTTTACATGTATATGAAAACAGTTCAATTGATACAAGCATTTGCGCTTTAAATGGTGTTCACCATACTTAGCGGTATAATTTCAATGATGCATTCATTTATTTTCAAGAGCAATGTTTATTAGCAATGCTATATGTGTGTGGTTGATTCAGACGCTCGTTGTGTTCTTTTAGTCACGCTAAAAGAACAATCAATATAGTTAAACTAGCATCATGTTTATTGCCTGGCGAGTATTTACTAAGCATAAGCTGGAGCGTTATGCAGTTGTGTCTATGCAGCAGATGGTATATCGTTTGTATCTCTATGAGCATGCTGGCTAAGCTGTTGATGAGAAGGTTAAAGTAAAATTAGCATTCACATCAATGGGGTTACATGTTTAGCTGCAACAAATTATGACATCTTTTATTCAAGGGTAATGTTTCATTAGCTATGCTAACATGTTTACGCAGCGTCAGAACACGCTCCTATCATTCATTATCGCTTCTAATGGCTTTTCATTTATCAAATAAGAGTATAGGGTAATGATATTATTATCAAATGGTAAATCGATGATACTTGCTCAGGTGGTTGCTGGGTTCCTATAATCTATCAGCTTACAACGTTATATATATTCCTCACAAGAACACATAGCATGCATTTCTAGTGCTAAGCCGGTCAGCAAGGTAGCCAAGGCACACATAACCTTAGGTCACTAATGCTAAGCCGGTCAGCAAGGTAGCCAAGGTGCACATAGCCTTGAGTCACTAGTGCTAAGCCGTTCAGCAAGGTAGCCAAGGCGCACATAGCCTTAGGTCACTAGTGCTAAGCCAGTCAGCAAGGTAGCCAAGGCGCACATAGCCTTAGGTCACTAGTGTTTAGCCGGTCGGCAAGGTAGCCAAGGCGCACATAGCCTTAGGTCACTAGTGTTTAGCCGGTCGGCAAGGTAGCCAAGGAACACATAAAACATGCGATTCAATACTGGGATTGTTAACAGTTTGCAGCGCACTTTCAGAACCCTTCCACAGCTCCACCTGTATAGATCTACTATGGGGTTAATTGTATGGTATGTTACATGTGTAGCAGCAGCATGACTTGCATGCTCACAGCAATGTCTGTGAATGTATTCGCAGTGGCAAGTATCGGTACAGTAGCAGATCTATTCCGCCAAGACCAAATACATTGTCATATCCATTACCATGCCAATCTCTATTACCATACCAATCTCCTGAGAGTTGTCATGACAGAATAATAATTCATAATTTCTGAACATTGACTTTAGTCAATTATTCACCTTTTTCTCATGGTTTCTCAATAAAATGCATAAAAGTATAGAATATAATTGCATAGTTCTAATAGGGGCACATTGTAACACAGTGTTCCAACAAACCCCACCTGTACAACTAGGATTTAAACCCTGCTAGGGACTTCTGCTGGTTAGATTAGCATTAAACAACTGTTAAATAACAGATTGGAGATTAAAATAATATCAGATATGTCTAAAAATTAACAAAATAAATTATTTACTTTTGTCATGGTTAAATAAATGTTCAGTGATATCTTCCAAAGATTTCAGAATTTTGGCAAAAAAAAAAAAAAAAAATCTGTTATAGTGTTGATATGACAATACTAGTAAATACACTAAGTTTTGGCATGCTGGCATGTATGGAAGTATTTAAAACAAGTGTGTTACAACTAGCCCACTTTATGTTGTTCCCTGCTCACCCCTACTCTGCCTTACTGAAACCTGGCTTAATGTTATGAACAGCAGCTATGCTAATTATTTTCCATTTGTCTTTCTGCTTTATACTAGAGAGTACATCAGCTCCAGTTTGAATCCAGCCTCTTACAAAGTGGCCTCAACTACAGGTGGGAGTACCCGTTATTTGGTGTGTTACCACCACATGATTTTAGTACTAGGAACTCCTTTTGGAGGAACTTATTTAGCTCCTACTTCAGAGTCGGGTCTAAACCAGCACTATTGGAACTACCAGTGACGTTAATATACGCTGACTGGCCGAACGCACGCGAAACACCAGCACCCGCCATTTAAAAAAAAAAATCAAACACACAAATGATAGCCTATATATTTACTCCAGAAACTCACTCTACGAACATGGAATACAGAGATAGATGGACCTCTTAACCTTTACGCTAAGGAGAAAATCCAAAGCAAAACATGAGGGGACCAAGCAAAACATGATTATGTATTTCTGCTTAGCTAGCAACACTGGACATTAACCACACGACATAAGCTAATTGGCTAATAGTTCCTACTGGCGGTGTGAAAGCAACCAGGAAAATGTTCCTAGGGAACCATTAGTTATCGGGGAACCACTCGGATGGCTAGTTCCTAGAATTAAGTTTCTAGAACTACCCGGTGCCAAAGCCCCTATAGAGAACAGGATTGCTCATGACGTCAAAAAAAGTGAAGCCACTGCGGCCCCATATTGGTATTCCCTAAGTACTCCATCACATTCTATTGATTTGATAGGAAATCATCTGATTATGGTGACTGCATGAAATGTACGCACTGTACCGCCTTAGGATTGCACGCCGTGTCCTCGTTGTCATTCTCGGACTCTTTGTCAGAGTGACACGGTGAGCCAGCAACTTGCCATGCCTTAACAATAAAAGGGGAACTTACTGAGAAAGTGATTGTCTTGTCCTGCCCACTTTGTAAAGAGGCTTGCAGACTTCCTGAATCGACCCAGTGATGCCAGCTTCTTTCTTGGAGGGTTAGACACAGCTGATCACAGCTCTGGCATCCTCTGATGACTGTAGCTCATCCAGTAGTGAACACAGGGCTTGAGATATCTGTATACTCTGTAACTCTGTGCCATACCTCTGTTTTACAAGCTTTGGCATATCACTGTGTATAAGATGAAGCCAAGTGAGAACAATGAAGTTTTCTATCATGGGGGAGAGCTCCTCATCCTCTATGATGGGTTCACCTCCGTGAGTAATGCCAGAGTCTTTGCGCAGTAGATTATCCTCAACAAAAGCCATTTATCTTTGGTCCTTCATTAGATTCAAGTTTAATAGCAGCAAAGTCAATGAAATGTCCTCCAGTCGACTGGCAGTCTGATTGTCTGCCATATGTGATCAATGCATGTAGAGTTCTTAACAATAGTATTTCGGATAACTGGGCAGTAGTTAGTGATCTGCCCCAATCTCAAGCATGCTGACCTTTTGTTGGCGCAGTGGGAACATCCGCGTCATCATCCTCGGTTAAACCTCGGAATGGTGAAGCCCTCATCTTCTTTTCCCAGCGCGCACCGTCAACTAGAAAGTTAGCTTTGTGTGTATTCGCCATGGCTTAAGTCCCGAGTTTCGTCAGCGGAGATAATCCACAACGCGGCTCATTTATGCGCTAATTTCACAAGTGCACACTTACGAATGATCAGAGAGTAAACGGTTATGCGTATTTGGCGTGTTGTCCGGGGGAGGGCTCCGAGCTCGGAAATTTGGCCCGAACCCAGAGTACTCCCCCTATCTCTGGTTAGGAAGATAACCATGCAAGTGTGAGGAGATGGGGTGGTGGAGGGATGCTGAAAACTGTCGAGGAATATGGGTGAGTCGACTGCGTATATTTATAGGTTTAACTCATGCTGATTGAGTGGACCTGTTGATTACTGATTGATGACAGCTGGTTGGAATGACTTGATTGCTTGATCATTAGAACGTGTTCCTCCCGAACCTTGTTAATAAAACATCATATAGTGTGAACTGATCTCACGTAAGCTCACCGGACTCTTTGGGGAGTGAATATGGTAATGCTGCCACCACACCAGTGTGAAGATGTGGTAAAAAGAATCGCTTACACAACATTAATAGTTTAGTCAAGCCTTTAATGTCAACCGCATACACAACAACAAGCCGTAGCACACGTGCAAGCTCCGCCCTCCTCCATGGCTCCACGTTCAACATCAAGAACCACGTCAAGATCCACGTCACACTCCTCATTTTGGCGTTGGCTTTTGTTTTCTTTGTTTTGTTCATTTTTGTTTTCCTTGCTGCTCTGTATTGTTTGTTTGCCAGATTATGGTTTTCTGATTATGGTTTATGTTTGGTTAGCATTAATGCTTCTGGTATTATTTTGATTAATTTTGTTTGTTTTGTGTTCAGCTGTTTTACTTGCTGAATGTAGTATGATTTCTTCGTTTTTTATTTTATTTTTCCATTTATGTTTTCAACCTGGTTTGTATAAATTAAAATGGTATTAGTATTTGAATTTAGACTTATACCATTTATATTTATTTTACTTAATATTTAATTTGAAATAATTAAAAAAAATAAACAAATCGGTAACACTTTATTTTGATAGTCCACTTTAGACATTCTACCAACTATAAGTAACTTTGCAACTACGTCAACTAACTCTCATTAGAGTAAAGTGTAACCAAAAAATCTGTAAAATAAACAGACTTAAACTTTAGATTCAAACCATAATGAACGTGATGCGAAATCAGCCTAAACACATAAAAGCTAAAGAATACTGTCATAATTAATAACAGCAACAAACAGGACAGTAACTGTATGCAGCATTCTAAATCTGGAGAACTGGAGCATGATTTGAAATGGACAGCTTTTGGGCCCCTTTGGGCTCCTTTGGCAATATGACTCCAGAGAGAATACCAAAGAGCAAATGATTTATTCCCAGAAATGTCATTTAAGTCCTTGAAATTTCCCATGCAGGTGTCTGGCTGTCACACAGAGGGGTCTCACAGAAAGAGGCCTGCGCTCTAGGAGGTGTTGGCATGCTGCTTTGCAGGAGTTGCGATGGTTGGCATGCAAAAGCACAGTAGTCATTGTTCTCACTCATTAGCTGCTGAAGGACTGGCTCCCTCAGGCTACACAATGTGACATCATCCTGCAAAATGGTCTCTGAGAGCTCCCAGGTGCAGGACAAGCCTGCTTGGATTTCCACTGCAATGCCCTGAAGCTAGAAGACATGTAAATGTGGGATTGAAACCATAGGTAAAACCTGTGAATCTTGTGAAGAACTGCTGGCATTCAAAATTCCTTGGAGAGAACAGGATGCTGGAATTGTTACAGCCTAACTGAAAAGCAAGTTCCACTTTGATTGTAGGCATGTGTTCTTTTATGTGGGGGAATCTAGGTAATCTAAGTAAAAAAGGACACATTTCACACCAGAATTTTTGCCTAAAGAATATAGTGCATATTTGAGGAAATTGTTAAGCATTGTTTATTTATATGGTAAAATGGTAAATGGACTGCATTTATATAGCGCTTTCACAGACCTATGGCCACCAAAGCGCTTTACATATAGCCTCACATTCACCCATTCACTCACACATTCATACACCGACGGCGTGACAATGAACGCATTTCTGACCATTATTTTTCTGACACACATTCAGCACCATATAAAATATAATGCGACCAGAACACTGCAAAATGACCAGATGCAAAACTTAAAGTAGCAAGCCATCTCACAAGGTGCCTTAAAAGAAAAATACGTGTCACTGACTGAATGGACAACTGCTCTAACCTTTCATTAACACTTATGCCTTCTAAAGAGATATTACATTCTTTCAATGGGGAAATGCAAAAGAAGGTACCCTGGTGAAAAAAAAATAAAAAAAATAAAAAAATGCTAAGTATACTTGCAGCCAGACTAATTTAGTATACTTCAAGCTTGTTAATGAATAGTTAACTTGTAGTGTGCTATTTTGAAACAACTGATTTTGTAATTTAGTTGTAATTAAATTGCAGTAAAGCATAACTTTAAGAGTATTTAGTGTACTTTTGTGTACTAAATTGGAAAAACTTCAAGTATATACTTAGTATACATTAAGTATATGCCTGTGTAGGGACTAATTACATGCTTGATGATTAGTGATATTAAAGTGTACTTTATTTGTGTTACAAGTACATTACAAATTCATTACGAGTTCGAAACATACAAGCAATATACCATAAGTGTGTGTATATATATATATATATATATATATATATATATATATTAGGGCTGGGAATCGATTAAAAAAAATTAACTAATTAATTGCACAATTTCTGTAATTAATTGCAATTAATTGCGCTTCCCCCAAGCTTGTAATCATCAATATTTAAACTTAGAATCACCTAATTAAACAACACAGGAAAAAAAGGGAACAGAAAATAGCCCTATATTAAAATATTAAACATCAATATGTCAATATATTATTCTTTTTCAATAATCAATCAACATAATCAATTTAACAGATTATTATTATTATTATTATTTTATTAATTATTAAAACAAAATATAGTCCTACAAAGCTATTATTACCAGAGCATGTGATCAGAGCAGGTCATTTTACCATTGTTGCCCAGCATGGCTATACCAGCTCAGCAAACAGAAGTCAACAGAGAAATTTCACGTTACTTGAGTGGACTTTACTTTTCCAGTGCTTAGTACATGATTGAAGCCTTTGGGCCGTTAACGACAGAGCCGCCGACACACACACACACACACACACACACACACGGAACGGAGAGCTCGCCGCTGCTGGGCCATTAACGACAGAGCGAGCCGACACACACACACACACACACACACACAGACACACACACACACACACACACACACACACGCACGCGGAGCACAGAGCGCGCCGACCGACCGACACACACACTCACGCGCGCGTGCGCGCGGAGCACAGAGCGCGACGCACATACCGAGCGGAAAAGACCCGCTCATGAAAGCTGCCCGAGAATGAAACCTGACCGCCGAACATGGAGGGGCGGGACGGCATATTTCGGCCTTTTTAATAGCAGACGCAACAGGAAATCATTAAAACGAGGCAAAAAAAAAAAGTGCTGCGTCAATTGCGTTATTTTTTTTTAACGCGTTAAACATTTCAAATTAATCGCAAAGATTAACGCGTTAATTCCCCCAGCCCTAATATATATATATATATCATTATTTTTATTTTTTTAAAGATGATAGGACGGGATCGGGAAAGGTCCACAACATCGCTACATGTAGGCGCACTTGCCCACGAGGCAATCGACGCAGACCATAAATATATACTACAAATTGTGCACTTTGTCTTCAATAACAAATGAAAATGTATAGACAAATAATACTTAGCTATACTTTGTAAAAAATACTATTGCATACTGTAATGTGTTTTTAAATTATACTTTCAATGCTTGTTACAATGATCACCAGCACACAGTTAAAATATCAGCCTTACCCCGGATGATTCACAAGGGCACACATTTGAACGTTGCAGGTATGACAAACATTCATATACTGACTGTGAGTCTTTTTCTGAGCAATGTAGACCTTCATACAGAGACACTAGTGGCGATAGGGACTATTATGAAGCACGCAGACATGATGACTATCGTGCTCAAAGTCCTAGGATGTCACAGGAACGCGGCCAAAGCATACTCTCTGGATCGTTCTTCTCGTTCCAACCGTGGTCGGGGCGACAGGTCATCGGAAGGCTACTCAACATAGAGGCTGTGTCATTGATCTGCAAGTCCTGGACATGTGCGTTTCCAGTCTCCTTCATGTGGCCATCAGTGCCAGGGAAACTACCAGTAGTTGACAATGAGGGCCAATTGCCAACTGCTACTGACACCCGGCCCATTGGTAATGTTGTTGAACATCATGTGACTTCAGACACTGGTCAGGTTGTGACGCAAAATGTGTCACTTGTAGTCGAAGACACAGTAGTTCATGCATTTGTTCATACTGGTGCTGATGTTTCTCTTATAAGTGAAGATTTCAGGATGTCTACACTCCCACTTTGCATCAAAGGCCCTTTGTGAAACAGTTCATACCTCTGATATCTATTTCCAGTGTTGGGGCTAGTTACTCAAAAAAGTAATATATTACATATTACATATTACTCTCAAAAATAGTAATGCCTTACTTTACTTTATTACTCCCTGGAGAAAGTAACTAGTTATATTACTAGTTACATTTTTTTTTTCTTAATTACTCTATAATTGCCTGAGATGCATCAGATGGAGGGAGAACATACAAAGGAGGAGTGTTCTTTATGGTCTTTATTACGCCAACAACAGACTGGCACTGTCTAGCACAAATAACTACAAACAACTGTACTTGTACTTGCCGTTGTTGACGCTTCCATTTTTCCTCATCTGTCCCAATAATATCTGTCTGCAGAGCCGCAGAGCCACAGTTTCACCCCAGCAGTTTTACCACAGCAGTTTTACCCGCGCATGCGCAGTTTCAGGTTGTAATTCAAGCCCTATAAATAGTCATTTATATGCAAAATTGTCTATAAAACACAACCGGTCTTCCGACCCTTTACTATATGCGCGAGGGAGAGAGAGCAATACAGCGCTCGTGTTGTTTGAAGGCGGTGAGAGTGAACGGGCTGCGCGCGCGTCCGGGGCGCTATATTTTTTTTCCCAGGATGGTAGGGGAAGACTCATGAATATTCATTAGGGAAGTCATCCCTGATTGGCCTTAACTGCCGCGTGTCGACCAATCGGTGATGGTAAATGATACCTCGTGCCAAACCCAGACCAATCACTGTTCCATTCACGCCCTCCTCCCCTTCCCTTCTGTTCTCTGTGTTGTGTGCCTTGTGTGTGATGAAGGTGCTACTGGCAAATGTAACGCAAGTAACTAGCTCGGGAAAACTGTAATAATATTACTATTTTCAGACGAGTAATGCCTTACACTACTAGTTACTGAAAAAAGTAATACTACTTTGTAACGCGTTACACCCAACACTGTCTATTTCTGGTGACACTTTAGATTCAGTGAGTACTTTGTCAGCTAATGTCACTTTGGGTAAATGTACCATGTCACATTCAGTTCAAGTGATCAGAAATTGCTCAAAAGCAGTTGTACTCGGTTGGGTCTTTTTGTCTATGCACAAAATTGTGATTAACATGTGTAACATGTCTTTTGATCTAGGTGATGACTCCTTATCCTTTGTAAGTTTAGACAACCATAACCATAAACTTGTGAATATTACAGTGTCGGCCACTACGGTTGTTCTTGCCCTTTCAAAAGCCATAATCTCTGCAAAACTTGCGTCACATCAAGCAGGGTTACAACCAAATGGCTACACTGGTGTGTTTGAGCCACACTATCGTGATGACTCAAAGGTAGGATTTGCATGGACTGTGACAAAAGCAGAGAAGGGGTCAATTTATCTGAAAGTGGGCAATCCCTCTGCAGATGACATTTCCTTGCACTGTGGCACTCCCATTGGTACTTTCCATTCCATTTCTGAGGGTGATCAGGATGGATTTGTGATAATTGATAAAAGTGTGAAAAATGTAAGCGTTCAAAATGTTTTTGGGTCCAGTCAAGTGTCAATGCCCAAGTCACCAGTACAGCCTGATCTCTCTAACACTCTCTAACAGATTTGCTAACCTCTTTCTCTGATGTTTTCAGTCAGCATGCTCAGGTCTACGGTAGAACCAGCTTGGTTAACCACAAAATCAGGACCATAGATGACACTCCCATTTCTTAGCCAGCATACAGGACTTCTCCTGCTCTCAAGGCAGAAATTCACAGTCAGGTAGAAAAACTCAAAGCACAAGATATATTAGAGGATAATAATAGTCCTTGGTCAAGTCCAGTAGTGATGGTGCGAAAGAAAGACAATACTTACAGATTTTGTGTTGACTATCGCAAATTGAATTCTGTAACCATTACTGATGCACACCTGTTGCCTCAGGTGGACGATAGTCTTGATGCGTTGTCAGGGTCTAAGTATTTTTCTACCATGGACATGGGTTATTGGCAGGTAAAATTAGATCCAGATGACAGGAAGAAGATAGCCTTTACCACTGGAGATGGACTATATAATTTTAAGGTGATGCCTATGGGCCTGAAAAATAGTCTGCCAACATTCCAAAGGCTAATGGAATTAGTTCTTAGAGGTGTGCATTGGACAAAATGTGTCATTTATTTAGATGACATCATTTGTATGGGTAAAGATTTTGAGGATCACATGTAAAACCTCAGATATTTTGACCAGGTTTGGGGAAGCAGGTCTCAAGCTTAACCCGACTAAGTGTCATTTTTGTAAGGCATCTGAAACGTACATGGCTCATGTTGTCTCAAAGGATGGGTTGGCTCTTGATCCAGCGCATTGTCAGAAACACACAGACTAACCCACAAAGTTGTTGAATTTGAGTGGACAGATGATTGTTCAGCAGCCTTTCTGCAACTGAAAGAAGCTCTGACATCATCTTCTGTCATGGCATTCCCTAGCTTTGATCAGCCATTTACCTGTACACTGAGTACAGATGCGTCTAATACAGCGGTTGGTGCTGTCCTGTCTCAAATCCAAGATGGCAAAGAGCGCTTTGTTGAATATGACAAAGAGCTGTGGTTTATAGTTTGGTCATTGAGGCATTTTTGTCGATTTGAGTAACTGCCCTTTTACGCCCTTTAGGCTGCCACCACCGGTCGGGGGTCCACGGAGCGCCTGGCAGGCCGCCCGTGGCAGGCAGTTAGTGGACGCTAGAACAGAATTTTGAGCTGAAACCTACGCTCCTGCGCTCGTCTGGATGTGCCCAGACAGTGGTGTGAATTTCAAGGAGTTTGGAGAAACTTGAAAACCTTTCTCCAAGCTCCTTGAAATTCACACCACTGTCTGGGGACGTCCAGACGAGCGCATTAGCGCAGGTTTCAGCTCAAAATTATGTCCAGAGGCTGAGAACTGGACATCCCACCAACTATCTATCTCATTCAAAAAATTAGGCTGTTCGTGGACAGTGGAATTTCGAGGTTCTGAAGGCTCCCACCTGTAACTTATTTGACGGGACCTCTGTAGGCTGTCCGTGGTCAATGCATTAATAGTTCCTAATTCCTAATTATAAATGTTTCATCACTTAAAACACACAGTACAGTGACCAGGAAAGACAATCAAACATGTTGGGGTACTTTACAGCTCATAATTATGCATAATTAGCCTTAAAATGACATGTCCACGGACAGCTTACAGGGACCCTGTCGAATAAGTTACGGGTGTACACCCGTAACTTATTTAACGGGATCTCTGTAGGCTATCCGTGGTCAATGCATTAAAAGGTCATAATTCACAATTACAGTGGTTTTATTAGGTAAAACCTACTGTAAACCACACAGGAAACACCATTTAACTGTTTCATGTACATGTCAGCTCATAAAAATGATGAATATGCATAAAAATGCTTTATCCACAGAAAGCCTGTCTGGGTCATGTCAAATAAGCTGCACGTGGGAGCTTGCTGTTTCAGTTGGTCAAATCAGCCTTTGTTTTTGTGCAAAAGCCTTGGGGCGTCGAACACTAGTCCGTCACACCCTCATGCGCCACACGTCATAATTCATAATTATAATTCACTATCCCTTCCGCTCTCTGAAGCTGAGCTGTTGCGATTCCAAACCTGTCGCACTTCTCCTGTCTCCTCTCCAGCCGTAAGATCATTATTGTACATGATTTAAAATCTGTTATGTCATTTCTTTTCAGTGACTGTGTTTTGTAGCGTTGACCTAGTCTGGCTATCACCAGACCAAGCTCAATCATTTAAGATTGAACATTGCTCTGGGGAGTCTGCTATGTATTTTCTACTGCACAAGAGGCGTGGTCAACGGGCATAGTTCAAATGACTCTGTACGCAATTGGATAGTCCTTCAACCAATCAGACCAACGATCTGGGTGACATACTTTGCAGAGCGACGCGAAAACTCCAGGCAGGAAATGTGTAACCAGACATGTTGATGAGCGGTTTGCAGAAGCAGCAATGGACTAGAGCGAATTTTGCAGGTTGTGCAAAAAAATGTGAAAGTTAGTGAGTGGTATTTACACCCACTCGAGCGATTTGTTTGCTAAAAAGAAGCCATTAAGCATCGTCGAGAGGTTAAAAGGTATTGGATTGATGGTCGTGCGCGACCACCGTGGTTTACATATTGTTGTATCATGCATCATGTTATGCAAGTTGTATGTCGTGCAGTCCCCTCTGACTTTAGATCTATGAGTGAAGTTGGACATGCCACTGCAACTAGTTGTCATTACAAGTCAGTTTTAGCGAACTACCTTACACAATATCAATGTAGTCATAAACCTAGTGCATCCCCCTTAAAAAATAAATGTCAAATGCTGATACTAATGTTGAAACATATATTTCAGGTCATCATTAATTATCCGTCTCGAACGGTTTCCAAGGTTTGTGAACCAGAAGATGGTATGATAATAAACCACATCAATAAAAAGAACTGGAAAGGAGCTGTCAAGAGAATCGTGGCACACAAGGAGCTTCTGGAACACTTAAAACCATGCATCCTTCAGCTCATTCAGCGTGAATGCTTTGGAGGTCCTCACCTGGGGACCTGGCCTGTTTCTCATTTTCTGCATTGGAGGCAGATCTCCATCGCCTCTCTCCATTCTTGCGGTCTGTGTTCAACACTATTACCAAACACTCCCGCCTGACCACCTGTGCTGCAGCTGCCATCGCCATCAGAGGTATACAGTCCTATTTGTCTGTATTTGCCCACTATTTGAATAGCATCCTTTCATATGGTGGGGCAAAGAAGGCAGTGTTTAACAGGCTGTCCAAAATGTCAATCACCACCTCTCACAAATGAGCAATAGGAAAACAATAAGAATTCAAGCGTGCCGCACAAGCCCTGAAAAGTGAAGCCAAAACGTCTAAATCGCCCCCCGGTGACTGGTCCTAGTATAGGTCATAAACCCGCCTCCCCGTGTTATTCAACGGGACTTGAGACCAACTAAACCATTTAATTACACTTCAAATATCTTTTTTCCAAAGGTGGTTTCTGTCATTTACTGTAGTTTTTATCACGCTAATGTAAATTCAAGTATTTGTTTTTAGTTATTTGATGCTATAAAAAACGGTGGTGTGACGTCATGATTGACAGCTATGATTGACAGGTTCTCTGAGCGAAGTAGTCACTGAAGCACCAACAGACTTTTTTTCGGGATCTTCTGAGGACTGAGGAGATTGGAGCTTTAAATTTAATATCTAAATTTCTATAATTAATTATTTCACACCAAGAGTGAGGGCGGGGCCTTGATTTCATGGCTTTACTTCCTGCTCACTACTGCGCAGGTCTGGTCCCGAAATTGCTACTGCGCAGACTCAAGCGCCAGACTCAGCGCCATATCGGTACACTGGCGGCTTCAGTTCTCACCAATGGAAGAGAGCGAAGGGGCGTTGTCCTTATTTTTTTTTACAGTCTATGTAAGAAATAGCAAACACATGTGCAACTCGTCTACTCCAATTAAAAGCAGCAAAATGAACGCTTCCTGCACATTGGAACAGTACCGGGCATTACTCAGACTCAACCAGAGGACACAAATGATACTGAGATGGCACTAAACAACATCTTCAGCAGCCTGGAAGACCTTCAGTTGTCAGGTGAGAAAACACAAACACACACACACACACTCAAAATCTTATCCTCATATCCAGTCATCTATATGTAAAGAAAGATGTGTTGTTTAATTTTTGTATGAATGTTTAATATTCCCCAAACAGAGGAAGTGTCCGAAACTGGAGATGAGGTTAAAGCCACAGGAGAAGGGAATTTGCTGCCAACGACCCTTGCATTGCCAGAAACACAGCCAACTCCACCACCAACATACTCCATTTTATTTAATAACCTGGATTTCTTCCTCCATGCTAGCCATCAATCCTCCCTCCACAGTAACCAAAACATACACTGGATTCACCACATTGCAGTACAAGACCGGATCCCCACTCATCGTATTACCAATGAAAAAACAGTTAAAGACATACTGCAATATGACCTTGCCACATCTCTCCCAGGACCGGAAACACAACATTTTCTACACAGAGAATTCATTGTCCTAGGGAGCAGAATGCTGTGTAGGTACTTGTCCATATTCCAACCATTCTCCAACATTGTGGTGCATCACTTGCCACACCAATACTCTAAGGAAATGTCACAGCGGTCCACTGATGTAAGTATTCACCCCAATATCCCACCAATGTCTATTTACCACCAGCGTTGTTGTGTTTGTTAACATATTATTTGTGTTTCACTGAAATGATTTTTCTCTATCTAAAGTTACCCTTGGGACTGTTCTTCAAAGACGAGAACAAAACGGGAGACTTGGTGGATGTGCTTCGCCATATTCAGGACGAGTAATTATTGAACAAGGCCTCAGTGCTACTCTCTGGTTGGAGATGGTCTTATGCCATAAACTTGTTAAGTCATTGTGTCACTAATTGCGTCATCTATGCAGGTATGTGCCCAAGGGTCCAGAAGGACTAAACGACTTGTTAGTCGGAGGCAGGGGCGTCACACCCGTGGATTAAAACACCCACACTTTTCCCGGTAAGAGGGTTCAACACCTGCACTTTTTCTGCACTTTTTCTGCAGTTCTGCACAAACGCCTTACTACAGTCGCTCCTCCGTTTCTCTGGCCGCTGGTCCCTGCGGCTGCCTCCTCTCCCCCTCCCTCTCAAACATGACACCGGCTTTGAGTGTGACCGGCTGATGATTGGCTGTTCTGCCTTAAGTCCCGCCTCTCTTGGTGTGTTAGATTTATTAGATTTATTTAGATTTTAGAGGCGGGAACTTATGGTTATGGTTATGGTTATGGTTATGGTTATTTACATCTCCCTTTTCCAGGTACTTTCAATGAGTGTTTATGGTTTAGAGATTTTCAAATAAGCTTGATATGACTTTGGGAAGATGTTCTGTTTATGTTTTGTTGACATGTCGAATGTTTTCGGTATTATATTTCGTTTTTTAGACTAAAGCTAATTGCACTTTGGGATATTGTTCAGCAGCTAGCTAAATTCGGTTATGTATGTGGCATGCAATGTATAAAGTAACTGTGATGAAGAAGGCAGGGAATTGACGAGGAGGAGGGACAAATTGCCATTGTTAAGCAGTGTATTTATGGGTTTATTGCCAGTGCAATTGTTTTTGATATTTTGAGCATTGTTTGTTGATTAGCTGAATACTTTCGTGGATACTTACCTGTTGTGTTTGATTGTACCTGTTGAGGAGAAAAAAGTGAGAAATGAATACATTGTTTGCATACCTGTTGAAGAACTATGAAAGAAAAGTGTAATTATTTTTATGTTTAAAAACAGTAAATTGTTACATTATTTATACCACCAGAGACAAAGCTTTGTGCTGGCATTTTTATTTTTTTTATTTTTTATTTTTTTATCTCCCCTTTTCAGGATGCAAGTAAGCACAATTTAGCAGTCTCAGACCCAGTCACAGTCCTGCCTGACCCATGTCACTATCAAGCTAACCCACTGTCTTTTTGTCACGCAGTATCATTAAGATGCAGAAAAGAAAGAGGCAGGAGAAGATTGACACCTTTTTCAAGAGAAATCATGTAAGTGAAGTTGAAAGCTGAAAGTTAAATGTTGACATTAAACAACAGTAGCCTATTACCATTAGATATTGTTTGCATTTATTTCATGATATTACTTTTCAATATTCACTGAGGTTTGCTAGTGCCACAGCTGTAACTGTTTGACCCTATTCATTTACCACTGCACCCTTGTTTAGGAGAGGAAGTTGCTGGAGGCATCAGTTTCAGAGAGAGCACAGGAAGGTTCACAGGTGAGCAATGAAATGAATGTTAGTTTGTGAAAGAGGTCTATGAAGGAAGAGAGGCCATGTGTGTGTGTTTGTGTCATGGGTGGTGCTTATTTTCATCCCAGGTGCACGCGTGTGTCTGGTGTGTTTATATCAAATTCACTATTTAATTTCAAACATTTTGATTAGGGTGTATTTGAGGATATGGCCAGGAGTGAGGAAGACAGAGATGAAGAGGGTGGAAAAGGCAGACTTTGTTCAGCAGCGTGATCATACGCGAAATAGTTAAAAACATCAGATCACTTCCACACCAGCAGTACTCTGTGATGATGGATGGGACACGAGACGTGTCTGGAAAAGAGCAAGAGGCCGTGTGTTTGAGATATGTTGACAAGGATTTAGTCCTTTGTGAAGAATTTATTGGTCTTTATGAGGTTTCTTTGACAACAGGAGAAAATCTAGCAAAAGTAGTCATGGATGTTTTGCAGCGCCTAAACTTGCCTATCACTGGGTTGCGTGGCCAAGCATACGATGGGGCCGCAAATATGGCTGGCAAATACAATGGAGCACAGGCCATTGTAAGAAAAATACCTCTAGCTCCCTATGTTCATTGTGCTGCCCACTGTGTTAACCTAATTGCACAGAGGTCCTGTACTGCCTCAATATTTATCCGGAATTCTCTGGATTGGGTCAATGAGTTGGGAGTGTTGTTTGGGCAGTCAGGGAAACTGAAGGATATATTTAAAGGGATAGTTCACCCAAAAATGAAAATTCTGTCATCATTTACTCACCCTCAAGTTGTTTCAAACCTGTATGAATTTCTTTTTTCTGCTGAACACAAAAGAAGATATTTTGAAAAATGTCGGTAACCAAACAGTTGATGGACCCCAATGACTTCCATAGTAGGAAATAAAAATACTATGGAAGTCAATGGGGTCCATCAACTGTTTGGTTACAGACATTTTTCAAAATATCTTCTTTTGTGTTCAGCAGAAAAGAGAAATTCATACAGGTTTGAAACAACTTGAGGGCGAGTAAATGATGACAGAATTTTCATTTTTGGCTGAACTATCCCTTTAAGGGAATTGCAAGGTCTGAGGAGGGTGAGGGTCCATGTCACACTATAAGACCTCTGTGTCCAACAAGGTTGACGGTCCGCACTAGTGCCATCCGCACTGTGTGAAACCAGTACGAGTGCATAATCAAGGCTTTGGCTGAGATGGCAGTGAGTGAGTCTGATGCGGCTAGTAAGGCACAGGGGCTGTATGAGACATTTCAGCAGGGAAATATTGTCCTTGGTCTTGTGTGTGCTTTGGAGATCACAGGGGAGTTGGAGGTTTTGAATACGTCCCTCCAGAGCAGAACATAGACCCTAGATGGTATGTTTTCAGCTGTTGCCTGTGTTAAGGAAAGTTTCAGCAAAAAGAGAGAACACAGAGAGTTTTCAGGCTCTTTACACAAACGCAACAAGGATGTGTGAGACACTCCATCTCACTCCTATTGCCTCTCCTCATATCCGTATCCCACCTCAGCGCTTCACAGGTACATGTGTCCCCTTCTGACCGCTACAGGACTGAATTCTACAAAGTTCTGGATGTTGCTGACATGCAGTTTAGAGAAAGATTTGAGCAGGAGGGAATGCAAATGTTAAGGCACCTGGAACAAGTTCTCTTAACTGGAAAGATACATGGTGTTGTCCAACAGTACCCAGATATCAACCCAGACATCCTCAAAGTTCAGCTTGCATTGTTCAGAATGAAGTACAGCTTCCAGTCTAGTACTGAAATTGTTGCTGTTCTTCAAGGGATGACCCCAGAGGTCCGTGGTCTCTTTGACCAAGTCGAAACAGTTGCCCGATGACTCCTAGTTGTGCCTGTGTCATCAGCAGAGTCAGAAAGGAGTTTCAGCAGCCTCCGGAGGCTGAAAACATGGCTACACAGCACCATGACCCAAACCCGCCTCAACAGTGTTGCTGTGTGCCATGTACATAAAGACAAGCTGGACAGGGTAAAGAGAAAAAAGATTGCTGAACAGTTTGTCTCCTGGAAGGAGGGCAGCAAGAGCACTTTTGGTTCTTTTAAATGAGAGGTAGTTGGTCATATGTTCATTGGTCAGTTGGTTGTTGTTGTTGGTTGCATTTATATATATATATATATATATATATATATATATATATATATATATATATATATATATATATATATATATACATACACTCACCTAAAGGATTATTAGGAACACCATACTAATACTGTGTTTGACCCCCTTTCGCCTTCAGAACTGCCTTAATTCTACGTGGCATTGATTCAACAAGGTGCTGAAAGCATTCTTTAGAAATGTTGGCCCATATTGTTTGGATAGCATCTTGCAGTTGATGGAGATTTGTGGGATGCACATCCAGGGCACGAAGCTCCCGTTCCACCACATCCCAAAGATGCTCTATTGGGTTGAGATCTGGTGACTGTGGGGGCCATTTTAGTACAGTGTACTCATTGTCATGTTCAAAAAACCAATTTGAAATGATTCGAGCTTTGTGACATGGTGCATTATCCTGCTGGAAGTAGCCATCAGAGGATGGGTACATGGTGCTCATAAAGGGATGGACATGGTCAGAAACAATGCGCAGGTAGGCCGTGGCATTTAAACGATGCCCAATTGGCACTAAGGGGCCTAAAGTGTGCCAAGAAAACATCCTCCACACCATTACACCACCACCACCACCAGCCTGCACAGTGGTAACAAGGCATGATGGATCCATGTTCTCATTCTGTTTACGCCAAATTCTGACTTTACCATCTGAATGTCTCAACAGAAATCGAGACTCATCAGACCAGGCAACATTTTTCCAGTCTTCAACTGTCCAATTTTGGTGAGCTCGTGCAAACTGTAGCCTCTTTTTCCTATTTGTAGTGGAGATGAGTGGTACCCGGTGGGGTCTTCTGCTGTTGTAGCCCATCCGCCTCAAGGTTGTGCGTGTTGTGGCTTCACAAATGCTTTGCTGCATACCTCGGTTGTAAGGAGTGGTTATTTCAGTCAAAGTTGCTCTTCTATCAGCTTGAATCAGTCTGCCCATTCTCCTCTGACCTCTAGCATCAACAAGGCATTTTCGCCCACAGGACTGCCGCATACTGGATGTTTTTCCCTTTTCACACCATTCTTTGTAAACTCTAGAAATGGTTGTGCGTGAAAATCCCAGTAACTGAGCAGATTGTGTATTTTCACAACAGAGTTTTGACTTATTTTCTGTGTGTTCCGAGTGTGTTTTTATACTTTTCTAGTATCACTCATTTAAATGGGAAGCTTTTTATATCTTGTATGTTATACCTTTTGTACCCTTCTGTCATTGTATTCATCGTTTTTATTGTTAATAAACAAACCACATCCATCCCCCGCACTCTTGAAAAGTTTGCTACGCCCCTGGTCGGAGGTGACAGGCTGACTGAGGCAAACAGCCGAAACATTCAGTGGGCCTTTGCAGATGGTGATACGAAAGAGGAAAGGATGGAAGGCATGGTCTTCAAATTTGAGGACTGGCATGCTATCAGAGTACTTTTTGAAGTGAGTAACCTTTCAGAATCATTCCAATCAAAGCGTTATAATTTGGTTATTTAATTATTACCATAAGAGAAATACGGCTGTGACAGTGTGTGGTACGAAAGTCACTAATATGTCTTATATTTACTTAGGTATACTACAAAATATTCTTCAAGGAGTCTGGAAAAGATCATTGCACAAGATCATTGCACACAATTAAGGTACAGAGTTTTTATTTCTTATCTGTGATACCATAATAATCCTGTTATATACTGTTCATGAACACTTTGTTCAGGATCTCAAGATGTTTGCCTTAACAGTCATTCAATTTTTTTTTGTACATGTTGATTTAAATGTTTATAAAACTTTCAACAGTTTTTGGTGATGTTCAAATTCCAGTCAACATGAACATGCCTGGATACCTCATGAATTACTGTTCTTTGTTGTGGGATGGGAAACACAGCCCTGTCATCATGAATTCAGCAGGGCTTTTCCCAGGAAGGTTGTTAAGTATATTTTTTCAGCCTGGTATGATTTTAATTTAGCATGGCATGTTATCATGATATGTTGTGGCAAACAAGAGAATCTGTCCCACAACGTTGGTTACTTTCACTTTAATTTTTAGCGTGGTTTTGGGTGGAGTGTGTCAATTAATGACGGAAGGGAGTTGTATTTAAAGGGAGCGTGTCGTACCTGAATCAGAAGCGTCATCCGTTTGTTTGCACATGAGGTTGCCAGTATGAGTGAGGTTTTATGATGGAAAGACGGCTGCGTGTCAATCAGCTGTTTCATGTGTATGTCGGGTGCGTGACTAAAGCATCGCACTTCCAGACCAACTGTCGTGGGCTGTCCTGAAGACAAGGCAAAAACCGCTTATCCACCTATCTTGGTGTCTGGTGACCCGCGATACTCATTGGTGCCTTCAATTCCTGCAAACGTGGTCAGTACCTCTGCGCCGCCATTACACACACTCCTACACACGCACGCACCCACTCGCATAGCTTTCATATTCGCACATTCTGTGTGCTTAGTGTTTTGTTTATAATTGTGGTTGCCCGTTAAAATTAGTGTTGCTGTTGATTTAATGGTGGTGATTTACCACAAACTTAATGAGATGTTTATCCAATGTTTTCTTTGCTCTCTCTTTTCTTTTTTTATGGACATTTTTTGTGAATGAATGTGGACACGAATCTGCGAACGTGGATTAGCGTGACGCGGTCGGTTTCCGGCACGGGGCTCGGATCTTGAAGACCAGAGACCGCTAGTGTGAACGTGTGAACTTCATTTCTTATTTTGTTTGTTTGATTTATTTTTTGACCATTTCGTTTTTTCTGTGTGATTATGATTTTGAACCTATGTGGAAGAATAAATATCCCTTGTGAAATGACCTTTTGTCTGGGATTATTATTATAATTTGTTGTGTAACAGGTGGTTACCTTTTCTGCTTTCCTGGGTTAAGTTAATTTTTGACAGGTTTAATCCTGTCTGGCGCCCGAAGTTTTTCTTTAAAATAATTTATTTAAGTTAGGGCGGCCACCACCGTTACAGAGTGGCGCCCGAACAGGGACCGACTTGAAACCTGTTTGAACTATTGAACACTTGGAGAAAAAAAAAAAAAATGAAAAAAAAAAAACCCTCTGAAACATTGTGATTTGTAAACTTTATTTTTTGATGGAACATTTGTGAAACAATGAAATTGTCTGAATTAATCTTGTAAATTGTTTATGCTTGTGAAAAATATTTTTTGTTGTATAAACTGTGAACGCTAATTGAACAATTAGAGTGTTATTTCTAAGGTGTCACAGAAATTGATACTCGTTTGAATAATTGAAATAAGTGAAGGTGACTTACTTTGAATACTTATTGTTTTTGATTTGCTTAGTGTTTTTGAGATAATACTGATTGAACAGTTGTGAAAAGTTGTATTTTGTTGTTTAGTAGAAATCTTTCAGGGACAAACAAACTGACACATCTCATTTACTGATATTTATTGTTTTTCACACTCAACATTCTTACACTCAATCACAGCAATCATGGCGCATACCCCTCCTTCCCAATCTACTCTTGTGGAAATTGAGCCTCCACCAGACATCTCAACTCCAGTATGGCCGCCTGCACTGCGACCATGGATGCCTCTGGTACCACCTTCATGTGCTCCTGTGTTCTACCATACCCCCACTCCACTCAGCCGTTCATTCTGGAACCCGTGTGCACATGTCCTCTCCTGCTCTGGCTGGCAGCACTCCAGTGCACACTCTCACCTGGGCACCACAAGTGGATAACATGCAACTTTGCACCTCTTCGGAAGGTGGAACTCCTTCTTCAGTGGGACAACATGACCTGCCCAACATTCTACCAACTCCTGGAAGGGAAATACAAGCAGTCACTGCCCGGGTACAAGGGAACTGGGATACCTTGTTTGACTTAATGGCAAGACAAGAAAGGAGAGTGGATGAACTTACCCAGGAAGTGAAAGTCAAGTCAAGTCAAGTTTATTTGTATAGCGCTTTTCACAATACAGATTGCATCAAAGCAGCTTCACAGTATTAAATTAAAATAATACAACAAAGTTTGTTTCAAGAGGAATTTTTTGATTGATAAAATTAAATTAAATATCCCCAAAGATATTGAAAGATACCTCTTCTCATCACCAGAGCCAGATTGCTGATCTTGCTGCAAAAGTGGAGGATAACAAAAATCAAGTTTTAACCCTGATTACTACCACTAAGCAACAAGAGGAATCTGAAGCAGATAGCCTGACTAAAGCAATGAAGTTAATGATTACGGAAGAACTCCAGAAGGTGGAATCTACCCTGGTGTCCGAACTACGATTCATGGTTGATCAACTCCAAGCAGAGGTTCAGCAGGACATCAAAGCTGTTCAAAACACTTTCCAAACAAGCCATAATAAGATAACTTCACAACTCCAACAATGTGTTACTCAAACTGATCAATGTCTCACCGGTTTCAAAGAGTTGAAAAGTGAAATGGAGAAAGGATTTCAAAGTGTCAAAAAAAGTGCAGATCAACAAAAGTTAAGTGTATTGACACCACCAGATCCCAGCACTACCAGTACTTCATCCCAGCCATCTCCTTCTGCTCCAGTGACTCCTTCAACTTCAACCCCTCCTTTAACCCTCTGGAGTCTGAGCGTTTTTTTGGGCCCTGGGGGTGTTCTGACATGCTCTGACATTTGTGCTTTTTTCAGTTGCTTATAAACATATTAATGGCAAAGGTGTAAATTCACTCTATATAGCACAAACAGGACTACAATAATATGTGAGCCACATGTATGTACATGTTTTCATTTTTGAGAGAATAATGTTTATGCGTGGTTATCGAAAAAACTAAAAATTAAAAATTTTGAAATAAGACCACAAAACACATACTAAATATGTGGCAATAAGACTTTTGACTTATGGATGTCGTCGCCTATAGTTTTTTCTTCAAAATTATGTGAAAATAGTCTTGCTTTATCGTTCACATAAAACCATACATTGATTTAAATTGATGTAAAACAGGTTTTGCTTGGAAAGCCAATATGCGAGGGGGCGTGAACGAGGAGTGGTTTACACCTTAGAATACACCCACTCTGCATAATTAGCCATTCACTCAGGTGTGACACTGACTGAGCCACAATGCAAAGACAAAAGATATATTTAGAAGAAGACTTATATTGACCATTTAAGATTTTGCTTACATCTATCTTGTAAATATGTTTTGCTATTTTATTTAAATGGTTACAATTACAACAATAATTACAATTTCAACAATATTTCAAGTGTACTCTTTCTTTGTAAAAAAAAAATGATTATAGGCCCTACATTTTATCTATGTATTCATTAGTTTGAATATAACCAACATTGGAACAGCTAACATCTTAGTTGATGACTTTATTTTTGACAAAAATAGTATTTTATATATAGAAATGGCTAAACAAAAGCTTATTTGATGTGGCAGTATATTCTACAGTAAAAACTGTACCCAAATCTGGTCAACAAAATGTTGTCTTTCATATTTCGTCTGACTGTAACGTTGTTTTCATGAAATATTAGGGCATATTGTTAATTTGCAGTTTAATACGTTGCTTATACAAATAGCCTACATTTTATTTCAACATTCAGTCGATGTTTACTTATCTCAGTATAGCAATACAGTTTGATTGAAAACTCTTTTAATACAGATTTCACAAGATGAGAATAATTGTTTTTTTATATAAATGACTTCATTTAAAAGAAGAGAATTCAAGCTTCATGCCTGTCTGTCTGTATGTCTGTTTGACTGAGTATTCGCTGAGTTATTGTTAATTTTCGGACGCGTTTCAGAATGGACTTCACTGGCAGAGAGAAGGCAGAACTCGCTTCGTGTTTATTTTTCTTTATTTGGCAAAAAGCACAACACTTTGTTTTTATTGTGAGTATACACAAAAATAATACACATTTAACAGAATCGATTGATGTATGAAACTCCTATGGAAAATCAAAGTCAACAGAGTATTTATGAGTTTCTTTTACATTGATAAAAAAAAAGCGAGCTGGTATCGCCGGCGATACAGCCGACCTCAGGGGGTTAACATCTGTGGTTAAGAGTGACCATATCAAATTAACTTTCCCCACATTTGGAAGGCCTTCAGACGATGCAGACCCCCTATTGTACTTAACCAAATGTCAGGATTTTTTGGCTATACATCCCCTGACAGATGCAGACATCCTGGCTACCTTCCGTACTGTCTTGTACGGAACAGCACGTGACTGGTGGGAAGTCAGACGTTCCACCATAATTACTTGGAATGAGTTTGAGACTGCATTTTTATCTGCTTTCCTTTCTGAGGATTATGAGGATGAACTGGCTGAACGTGTCCGTACTAGGATTCAAAGAGAAACAGAATCTATTAGAGACTTTGCGTTTTCTTACAGAGCTCTCTGTAAAAGATGGAAGGCAGATTTTACAGAGGGTGAGATTGTGAAGATGATACTCAAGAATATCAAGGCGTACCTTGCCAGCCAATTGCGTAGCCGGGTGAATACTGTGGAAGAGCTGGTAAAATTAGGACATCAACTGGAAAAAGATTATGAGCAACAGCTTCGTTATGATTGTGGTCGAATGGGCCCTAAGCAACAAGCCACATCGCAAAGACCCTTCTCAAACCAACCTACTGAGAAAATCCCAGTTCAGTGTTGGAGATGTAGAGGACAGCATCCACCAGGAAAATGTCCACACTATACCTCTCCCCAGTCACCTCAGACATCTGGTCCACAGTATTCCACCAGCGGCAAACAACCTTATCACCCCAAGTCAGGTGGTCATCCGTCCAACAACTCTGTTGCTGCAACAAGAATTCATAAGTCACAATCAGCAACCAAGAAAACCTCCTCCTCATCTACAAGCTCTAATGAACGTGTAGCGATACCTCAACAACTAGTTGTTCCCCTTTGTATCGATGCCTGGTCAGGTAAGGCCATTGTGGACACTGGTGCAAGCTACACACTCATCAATGAGAATCTCATGAGGCAGATTACATCCCCGAACCAGCTGCAACCGTGGTGCCGTGGTCCTCTTTATCTGGCAAATGGAAAAGCAGAGACTCCATTAGGATGGCTGAATACCAGGATTAATTTACATGACCAAGCATTTACCTTACCTACTGCTGTACTTTCATCCCAAGCTCTAGCCTATGCTGTAGTCTTGGGGTTGGACTTTATTTTCTTCAGTGGGCTGCAACTCAATGTCATTGATCAAAAATACTCTTTCAAGCTGGATCCTTCAAAAGAGTACCCCTTTCAACCAGGAAATCCAAGTGTGCCAAATGTAAGTCCCCAGAAAGAGAGGTGTCAATTTAAGGAAGCCACACAAAACCTTTCTTTATTAACTTCTGTTCCCCCTCCATCATCACCACTGCAAATTCAACACCCGGACGGTATTGATGAAAAGATATTGATAAAAAATGCTGTGGACGCTGCTCATTTACCCTTTGATGATAAGCTACAGTTACTCAAAATCCTGAACGAAAGCCCTCAAGTATGTACTCTCCGTACTGGACGTACTGAGGTTCCGCAACACAGCATCTATGCCACCAGCCAAGTCCCCATTAAACAGCGACCATACCGTTTGTCTCCCCTCAAGCAACATGCTCTGGAGGAGCAACTTGATGAGATGTTGAGGCAAGGAATAGTTGAACCATCCCACTCTGGTTGGGCATCACCGGTGGTCTTAGTACCTAAAAAAGACGGTAAATTTAGATTCTGTGTGGATTATAGAAAAGTTAATTCTGTAACAGAAAGTGACGCTTACCCTCTTCCCAATATAACAGAAATTCTGGAATCACTCTCTGGGGCAGCCATCTTCTCTACAATTGATCTAAACAGTGGATATTGGCAGGTGACCATGGACCCCAACAGCAAAACCAAGACAGCCTTCATCACTCCTGCAGGTCTCTATCAATTTAATGTTATGCCGTTTGGGCTCAAAAATGCTCCCGCAACTTTTCAGAGGCTCATGGAGACAGTTCTGGGAGAACTAAGGAGAAAAATGTGCTTTGTGTACATCGATGACATCATTGAGTACTCGCCTTCAATAACACAGCATTTCCACGACCTCCAGACTGTCCTCCATAGACTAGAAACTGCTGGTCTCACCATAAACTTGAAGAAAAGTCAATTCTGTCTTCAAGAACTCACCTTCCTAGGACATGTTGTAAGTGTCAAGGGCATTTCAGCAAACCCCTGTAAGACTGAAGCCATTCATGCCTACCCTGTGCCTACGAACTTGAAGGAAGTTCAGCGGTTCCTCGGGTTGGCAGGGTGGTATCACCGATTCGTTCCAAATTTTTCCAAGATTACTGAACCCCTCAACGCACTGAAAAAGAAGGGACATAGTTTTCAATGGTCAATTCAGTGTCAAGAAGCTTTTGACCAGCTAAAGTCTTGCCTCACCTCACCTCCCATTCTGGGCCATCCCGATCTTCAGCGGCCATTTATTGTATACACCGATGCCAGTGACATCGGCCTGGGTGCCATATTAGCACAACGGAGGGATGTTGGCAGAGAGGAGGTTATCGCTTATGCAAGCCGAACCTTAACTGGGGCCGAGCTCAATTATACTGCAACGGAGAAGGAATGTCTTGCAGTCATCTGGGCCCTGGAAAAGTGGCAACATTACTTGGAGCACAAGCTTTTTACAGTTGTTACCGACCATGCTGCGTTGCAATGGGTCATGAACTCCACAAAAACCACCAGCCGCCTCATTCGTTGGGTTCTGCGATTACAGAAATTCGATTTTGTTATTGAGTACCGAAAAGGGAAGCTAAATGTAGCTCCGTATGCTCTATCCAGGTCTTCGGTTACCCCAGGATGTAACTTGTACACCAGCGGAAAAGACCCAGCACTGCCTGTGACAGATGTTGTCCTGTGGGAAGAACAGCACAAAGACCCCGAAGTTACAAAATTATTGCAAGCCGTTGCAGATAATTGTGCCAGTCTGGTTGACCAGTACGAAATAATTGAGGACAAATTATATCACAAAACATACCTGACTGTTGTATAATCAACTGCATTACAGAATCTACATTCCCAGCAGTCTCAGATCCACCTCAGATCCACCAGAATGTTGCCTCCATCTTCAGAAAAGACATCCTGACACGGTGGGGCGTACCAGACTTCGTTCTCTCAGACAGAGGCGCTCAGTTTGTTTCATTTGTTTTCAGAGAGTTATGTGAGAACTGGAGTGTTACTCCCAAAGTAACTACAGCCTATCACCTCCAAACCAACATGACAGAAAGAATTAATCGAAATCTCAAGAGCATGATGGCGGCCTATGTGGACGACAACCATCAGAGGTGGGACCAGTTCTTACCAGAATTCAGATTCGCCCTTAATTCAGCCGTTCAAGAGACCACTGGATTAACCCCAGCAGAACTCCAGCTGGGTAGGAAACTCCAAAGTCCAATGGACAAAATACTCTCTGGGCCTAATCTAACCCCAGACGCTGCCTCGTATGATGTAGTTCATCATCTCCATCATCTGCAAACTCAAGCCAAAGAAAACAGCAAGAGAGCCAAAATGAGACAACTAAGGAACTATAATAAAAATAGGAGAGATGTAACATTCAAAAGCAAGGATCGAGTATGGTTGCGTAACTTTCCACAGTCTAATGCACAGCGTAAATTTATTGCAAAACTAGCCCAAAAATGGAAAGGTCCTTACCGCATTATTAAGCAGCTGGGTCCGTTGAACTATCAAATAGCCCTTGAAGACACTGGAGAAGACGTACGTACAGCGCATGTTTGCAACATAAAAATGTGTTATCCAACGGCTGAGGAATTGGAGATACAAGAAAAGAAAAAACTCCTGGATATATTTCAAGAATCCTCTGATGACGAAGATTTTCTAGGATTTTAATCTGTGTTTTCTCTCTTTTAAACAACCATAGGTTGTTTTCTTCTACTAATGTCTTTATGCGTGTCTGCTTGGGCAATATGAGTTTTGATGAGATGTGTTACTAATATCCTAAGGAGTGTGTGTGTGTGTGTGTGTGTGTGTGTGTGTGTGTGTGTGTGTGTGTGTGTGTGTGTGTGTGTGTGAGGGAGCACACATGTAATGCAAGTCAACTAGATGGTTTAGTAACATTCTAACAAGTGAGTGCGAGAGAGTGAGAGTGCGAGAGAGTGAGAGTGCGAGAGAGTGAGTGTGTGTGTGTGTGTGTGTGTGTGTGTGTGTGTGTGTGTGAGAGAGTGAGAGTGAGTGAAATATTGAATGAGCGCACAAGATGCCAGTCAGCAAAATGTTTTAAAAACATCCTAACTAGTGAGTTTGTTTGTGAGTGAGTGAGTTAGTGAGTGACAGAGTGAGTGAGTCAGCGTAAGAGTGAGAAAGCGAGCGGACACGAAATGCGAGTCAGAGAAACATTGACAGTGACATATAGCAAAGTCTGGCGTACATCTAATTGCATGTTTTACAGGTGCAGCAATGCAAAGAGTGGTCCTCATGCTACTTACAATGCATATAAAGACTTTGTCATCAAGGACACGACTCTTTCTGGCTGCTACAATGGAGCACCTTGGGTTGCAGGATGCCACAGGTAATTGTGACCTTGACATACATAAACATAACTCAGTTACACACAAAGTTGATGTTATGTATAATTTCATTAAAGTGTGTGCAACTCATGCTCCTCCTTCAAGATGGAGAGTGGTTATATGACTATAGAACTTGACAATTGTCATATAAATGAAGGCGATCAGTACTTGTGTGTGAGAGGGTGCTGAACATTCCCTGCACAAAATGTGTGAAATTGTTACAATATGCATTATCTTATGTCATAACAGAACATCCGGAGTCCCTTGTCCCAGAAGGCATTAAAAATGGCTCAGAAGAAGCAAGGAGGATATGGCTGCACGATGTAACGTCCCAAGTGGTGGACAGATACGTCATGCTTAATGATGTCTCAGAGGATGCATGAGCTGTAACTGAAGCATCTGCCACGCCAATTCAAAAGAAGAAGTTTCCATGTCGCATGGAGGGGTGTTCAAAAACGTTCACGTCCAGACAAACGCATGAGAGGAAGAAACACAACCTTTTTCTGCCCACAGACTCCTCACCCAAAACAACCCCTCCCATTCACTGTGACCACAAGGAAGAGCACACTGTCGCAAGACTTGGTTTCAGCTTCCTCCTGATGGACATTCTTGACGCAGTTAAGGAAGGTGATGGTGATCGGCTCATGCGCATTTACAAAGTCGCCCTCCTGTTCTATAAAACATATGGAAACAGTCATTACGCATACAGCACATTTTTTCTCACCTTACAAGTGAATGCCGCGTTATCCCCTCGCATTGCTCACAGTGTAAAGTGGAACAGATTCTGGAACAGTAGAGGGGGTAAGGGGAGAAACATACCACTCGACTTACACTTGGAACATTTGAACGGCTTTCTTAAATCCTTCCTGAAGGGCCTCGGACCTAACTTGACTGAGCAGACAGCAGCCAGAATCAGCAAGTCTATCGGAGGACTAAAGGAGATGATGGAGCACACAGACGCAGAACTTCAGTTGTGAGGGCAAACTGGTGCCCATCATGTTCAGCACGATAATGACATACTTGCCCTGGTGGACATTATCAAGGAAGTTGAACTATTTAAGCACCAGCCAGGCAGGGAATTTGCCGCATTCCTTGGCTTCAAGAAAAACCTCTTGGCAAAGCTTAATTACAGAGAGCTTTGGAATTGGATGAGGGACAAAATTAAAGACTGGCGGAATGTACAAATTTAAACATCACATAGTGTAGGATGGACACTGACTGTAAATATTTCTGTATTTATTTGTATTTATCAGCAACAATGGTTGTTCTTAAAACCTTTTTTTTTTTAAAGTTATCCTGATGTTTTTGTACTTTGTCTATATTAAAAAGATATGTTGATTGGCAGTGAGGAAACACTCATTCTTAAGTAATTTCAACACAGAGGACACAATATTTTCACACAGTCATAATAAAAGTAAAGATTTTTATTGTCAATGCAGAGTATTTACAATTATTAACATTGTTTCAACATCTAGTCTGAGCTCTTAAGCAAAGAAAAGTCAGATTCAGAGCTACATGTTGCTACATGTTGATAGCATGTGGTCATGCTCCCAATCCTCCTCATCAAAGTAGCCCATGAAATCCATATCTGGCATCAAAAAGTCATCATGACGCTCAGCAGACTCACAGAACTCAAAGTCTCCAAATACCTCATACATTATCCTTAGAATTTCATGCCCGTGCCCAATGTGTGTTTTCTATAACCAGACTTTCCCTGTATATTTCTGCAAAAGATCTCTAATAAGGTCTTGGTCCTTTGAAGTAACTTTTCTATACTGATCAGGTGAAGAAATCTCTTGTAACTCTTCATAGTTGGGTAGTAGCTCTGCACAACCTGCAGAGTTACACTTACAGACAGAGTGCCAGTATGTACAACAATGATGTCCAGGTTCTACACTTTTTAAAATCTTTTTCAAAGTTAGAGTAAAGGACATGTCGAAAGCAGCCATTTCTGCTTTGGTCAATAACTCTCCGTACTGCCTCAGACGTTTGTGGGTGTTGTTTAGTGGCATTGACAACAGCATGTGCCTGTGTGCCATCTCTGCCAGCCCTGCCAACCGGCTGGAGCATGGCCTCCACATCATCAGGTACCCCATACATGATAACATGTGACACTTTGGGAAAGTTCACACCCAATCCAAGAGCAGTTGTGGCCACAACTACTCTGCAACTGCCCTCTCCAGAGAATGATGATAGCACTCTGCTTTTGTTGACAGGGAGTTCTGGCTGTGGAACATTCCTATTATTAAATTGTCACCCTTATGCTCTTGTTCTCCAGCTACCCAGGCATCCTCTTCAAGTTCGGCCTTCAGATGACAGAACACTCGCCCAACTATTTTTAATGTCTGGCAATATATAATTAACGGCGACATATTCAGGCCCTTCTCCTTGACTTCCCTAACTATCCAGTCCAGACAGTTCAGGGAATCAGTGGCGACTTGTCTCAGGCCAAGCCGCAGAGTCCAAATGCAACGGTTTCTTCACCATTGCTCTTGATTGGAAGTCAGCTGATGCGGTCAATGCTAACACAGGTGTACCTAACACAGGGGGGTAGGGTTGATGAGTGGTTATAGGAGTAAGGGTGGGGGAGGTTATCAAGGGAGAGTAGGTAAGCACCCCGAAAACATACACCAGCTTTGAATGCTTTGATTACATAAATGTTCTTACTGAGACAATACCTGTCCAGTGACATGGTACACACAGAACAACTAGTATCCTCTCTATACTATATTCTCTGAATGCCATATTTCCTTTTGCAGCCGTTCCCCTGGTTGAGAAATATCGGAGCACAATATAAATTCACACAGCAGTGAAACACAACTGTATTTTCAAATCAGGGACATGAGTGCTGACTTGACTCACACCAGATCGCATCTCAATCTCATTTGTAATTGAATCATTATTACTACAATTTAGTGAATTTACTTTCCATCACTTACCATTTATAGGTGAGATGAACCTATAAATGGTCGACCCGGTAGACCTCGGTGGCTAGCATCTCACGCCATTTTCGGCTTAGCCAAGACTCCGGGCTGCCGAACAAAATCTGGTATTGGCCTCCTCTGATTAATTCCTCCGCATCAGAACTCAGCTGTGCAGCAGAAATTCCCAGGTTGGTTGCCTCCCGGACCTGGTCCTCCATGAGCGCGACCAACGGTGACACGACCGCAACAACGGGGTTCTTTTGGCCACCAGCGGGGCTAGCTGGTAAATTAGGCTTTTACCAAAGCCGGTCGGTAGAAAGGCAAACACATCCTTCTTTTGTAGGAATTGTTCCAGGGCAAGTTTCTGTTCCGTTTTCAAAGAAAACTTGCCTTTTAAATCTTTTAAGACAGCAGCGACAGCGGCATCAACGGGTTGCTGCGCTTCGGTGGCCGCCATGCTGAATGTAAACAAAAAGCTGCTTGCCGTCGCTTCTCTGTCGTGATCGTGTTAAACCCGCCAATGGCGCCGGGTGGATAAGCCAGTTTGTGATTGGTTCCCGCAAATGTGAAACGGAAGCAGCAGAGATAAATGTACAGGTTTCCAGCCTGAGCTGCAGGGCGAAATCAAATCACCAGCAGATCAGGCTGGGTTTACCCAGTCTAGCGTTGACCTGCACTTTTCTTTGAAATTATGTTTGTTCTGTTTTGTTAGTGTATTTAGGGTAATTTTGGATACTTCAAGGGTTAGTTAGTTATTATCAGTTTTGTTTGTTATTATTTTGAGCCTTGGGTCTTCCTGAAGATTATACACCCACTGGTTTATGTTACTCTGGAAATACTCAATTTTACTTATACCGTATGCTCATCTTCTTCATCTTAATAAAACGTTTATTGTTTTTTTCTTGAATTTTGGACTCTTTTTGGTTTATCTTTTGGTCTGACGACTGGGCGTGGGAGTCATGTCTATTTTCTTTTGTTTAGATTGAACCTAGACGGATCGTATTAATGCCTGCATCGATACATTGGACCCATTTACAAGAGATTGGAGCTTCCTCTTATGTTCCACAGCCCCTCTTATACTACTTACATTTTTTCCTTCTGTCTAAGATCATTCTTGTTTATCAAAAATAAGTTATACAAGTTTGAAATTACATGAAGGTTAGTAATTGAAGTCTGAATTTGTTGTGTAAACTATCCCTTTACTGAGCCTAAAACAGGCTGTTATTTATATAATATATTATTTCTTATTGAACTGCAATGGACTGGCCATTCATCCAGGGTGTTTCCCAAAACGCTGGGACAAGTGGTTTGGGAGATGGATGGTTAATTTCTTATTTCTTTCTTTTGAGTTTGTAGTGGAATATTTCACAAACATAACCTTTACTGGTTTTGTGAGAATCACACTGGGCAGGGAAGAAAGAAAACAGAAAAGAAAAAAACAGTACAAGAGATAGTGAGAATGGGATCAAGAAATGACACAGGCTCCATGACCCCCTGTGTGTCGAAAACAAAGTCTGCTGTAATTATGCTGCACCAGAAGTTAAACGTGCCGGGAATTTTCAGCATGGGTACACAAAAATGTTGCATTTTTAAATATGGCAACCTTTTTTTTAAATGCAGTCGCACAAAAAAATAATAATAATTTGTGCGGTTTGTTTAAAGCCTAACACTTGTTAAGACGACAAACCTTGTTATAGTTGGCTCCAAATGTAATATGACGCAGCTGTCCTGAGGATTGTTCCTGTGTTGCATTAGTTATATTCAATACCTTTTGCTCTGAGCTCTGTGGCCTGTATTCTGAGATGCTGAAGTTTGGTTTGTGTTGGCTGGTTTGTGGAACATTGCTCAGAGGTAGGTTACTCCGAACACTTGTGTCTGGAAACTACATCAGTATGAGACAAACTCTACAGGGAAACAAACAGCGGTATTCCAATAGATCTGTAATATGTTTCCCAAAATGTCTTTGAGTAACCCTCCGTTTTAAGGTCAGCGAGAGGAATGTCCCCCTGAAAAATGTGTTGTGAATAATTATTCACACCATGCCGTGTATTACTAAGCCAAAATAAAACTATGGGAACTCTGAGCTGTCAGGGAGCAGGTTAGGGTCAAGAGAACCGTGGGTCACTGACTGCACCTTTGGAATTTTGATTGAAGTTGGTCCCTCATGTTAATAGGGTCCTTGAAGAGTCTTGGTTTGAAAAAAACAACAACTCTCTCCTGCTCAAAGGGAAGAGGGGACGTGAGAGCGATATTTGAGAAAGCAGCACCGGTGCGGCCAGCCTTTTATCCAATGTGATCTTGGTTTAAGCAAACATCCGACCTGGCGTGCGACTTTTCACAAGTGCCGAGGGAATTTTCTCCCCTCCTAGGATGTGAAGGTGTAGAAGAGGCTCTGGCTGGGAGGCAGGCAGCGGTACACACACTTAAGTGCCGCTCCGAGGACAAAACACAGAGGGGACAAACAACTGGAGGTGAGCCAGGCTTGGTAAATAGGCCCTGGTCGGGGAGATGCAGAACAGAATCATTTGCAGCTCATGCTGCGGTGTTATTATTTTTTTTCACACTTGACGCTAATTTACTTCCTCTTGGCTCTGTCTCAGTGTTCTCTGTCTCAGGCCTTTTATCTGTCATCTCTTTTTTTTTTTGGATGATCTCTGGTCCATATTACTCAAAGCAAATGTTCATTCGTATCCACTTCCTTTGAATTCAGGATTGTAGAAAAGCAAGGGTCTGGGCAGGGTATGCTCATTATGTTTTTTGGCCATTTTGTTAACAAACTACATGGTAATAAAAAGACACTAAGGTGGAGCTGCAACATTTAATACAAAAAGGGATTTGAATTAGTTAACTTGACAGGCTAAAGGATTGTTTCCGCAGACGCAAGCTCGTTGACATTCAGCTGTGGCTTTTTGTTGTGATGTATTGCATTGTTCTGTGAACAGTTTCCTCTCACAAAACATGTTTGGCTCAGTTTGCATACTAACAGGATATACATGATAAATGCGCCTGGGCGTTGTGCTTTTCTGTGTGGTCAGCTTATGTGGATCACGAATGCTTTCATCTCCTCAATGCAATGCTTTTCATTCATCCATATCCAAGACTCGCCTGACGTTCTCCGCCTCTCTCAGAAGCTCTTCAATGGTTTGTTGAGACAAGATTGTCGCTATTCCTATTAAAATCTTACTATTCTACTAAAAATCTTAATGTCAACGACAATTTCTAAAATGAGATATTTGTCCTTTTAGTTGTTTAATATATTTTGTTTTGAGCACTTTCAACAGAGAAACGGAACTTTACACCTTTATCCATTCACCCTGCATGATAATACCTGTGTATATTTAATTAAAAATGTATGACTGTGATATTAAGTGCAAAACCTGTACATAGTCAGTTCTGAGTATTGTGGAAGGAGTGTGGTCCCTTGTGAAAAAGTACACTTCCGCATAGTTTTAAAAAATGGTATGTAGAAGGAGGTGGAAAGCCTGGAGGCAGGACTGTTTTTAGTCATGGGCAAACTAGGCAGTCGCCTAGGGCGCCATCAACTGGAAGGGCGCCAATGTCTGGCACTTTAGCAGAGGTCTGTGTAAAGGGTGTCACAGCCACCCTGAAATATGATTGCCACCCCCCACTGGTTCTCCCAACACTATTTGGCTAGAGTACTGTCAATCTGATGATTCCTATATGCCATTTGATCAGAGAACTGTGCTGTCTGACTGTTGCATGTAAAGTTTGCGTTTGGAGCGCTCAACAACACCTTTAGATCACAGAGCTTGGTCAATGCTTTGGCAAGGTAACGATTTATTTTTAACCACACAATAACGCTAAATTCAAAGGTCAAAAAAAAAAAAAAAACGGAACAGTAAAAAGTGCACAAATCCTTATTTTGTTAGAGCAGTATTTGTGGTAGTCAAGAAATCACGCTGTGAAAAGGGCAGATAGCGTAATATTGCTCAGTGTGTATTTTAGAGGCAAAATAAACTGCACTCTTAATTCATGATGAATTAAGAGTGAAGTTATGTTTGGACTCTATAAAGCATTCATCTCTTCCTTGCACTTCCAAAAGGTGTGCTTTTCTGCACCAATGCATTGTTAAGAGCAAGCTGGTACCAGATTTCAAACAGTTTCTTGGAGAGTTTTGTGACATAAATGCTTCTGTTAAAGAGTTGCTACTTCAACTAGAGTCTGAGCAAGAAGTTAATAAGGATCATCTGCAATGGTTCGAACCTAAGGTAGAGGCTTTCAATAAATTTACAAATGAAGTGGATTTGTGGATTGACAATGCTCTGCAACATAAAAAGAAGTCAGTGAAGGTTAGTGAAGAAGTTGGCCCTGGATACAGTATATCTGCAACATCTAGGAGCTCCCGTAAGTCTAAAGCAAGCGATGTGCGCTCTGTTACTTCAACAGTTTCCTCTGCACGCCTAAAGGCAGAGCTAGAGAAAGCAGCATTACTAGCAAAGGCAGCATCATTAAAACAAAGGCAAGCTTTGGATGAACAGGAGTTGAAGTTTAAAGGCCAATTTATACTTCTGCGTCGGGTGCGCGTAGAAGGTACGGCGTAGCATACGCATTGACGTGTACCATACGTCGTACCCTTCGCCGTACCCTGACGCGCACCTCCTCAAAAATGTAACTACGCGTCGCGGCGACGCGGACCGCAAGATCTGTGATTGGTCGGCTGGATAGCATCGCGTTTCCTCCTACCCATTTCCGGAATGATCTTCTGCACTCTGCACCGCCCGCCCGCCATTTTTAAATTCCGAAGATCAGTGAAGAGCCATGGAAATAGACCAAGTGACCGAGAGATTGCTTGAAGAAGTGCGGAAATACAGCCATCTGTATGACTCCTTCAGTCGCCATTGCTCGTAGAAACCTAAACTCAAAACAGCCGCGAGGAATGTAAACACAGTGGAACTGGAACATTAAAACCCACCCGCGCCAACTAGCGTTTCGGCGGTGTAACTGCAGAGCAACACAGACATTCGCAGAAGTATAAATGCTCACGACGGCGTCGCCTACGTGCGTACCCTACGACGTACACTACGGCGTACACTCGACGCAGAAGTATAAATTGGCCTTAAGGCTGAAAGAGAGCAACTGGAAGTCCAAGCTGGGCAAACAATGAAACACAGAACTCAGGACAGGAACATGGAATTGGAAACAGCTACAACAACCAACAAACAACTGAAGCACAGAGGTTTAAATACAAAGGCAAACAAGCTAAACAAGATAACAAGGGGCGTGGCTAATAAGAAACAACTGGGGAGACTAATCAACATAACGGGGAACTGCTAACATGGTACAAGACAGGGGAACACAGACATGAATCATGACACTCTGCTACAAAAATATGTAAGCAGCATATGCAAAAGTTTGCAGTTTTGAGATAATGATAACACAGTTTCTGAGCGGTTTGTAAAAAAAAAAAAAATTGTCACTGAAATAAGGTCATGAAACCCTTACTGATTATTTCTACACAAGACTTTTGAAAATTGTATCACGTAGCCTAGAATATTTGCTCCAAACCTCCAATCAGATAAAATCAGATCAGATCAGATAAAACAATCAGATCAGATAAAACAATATCGTCGCTGTCGGGCGGAATCCTCGTATCTCCAAACCATTATTTTTCAGGAAATTAAAAAAAATGCATATTTTTTTAGTTATTAAACATTGTATCGTTAAAATTGGTATTATAGCCTACCTTATATTGCTATCATATACTGTTGTGTACTAACATTAACACAACATTTCCCCAAAATCATGTTTAATCAGAGATACAAGATTTATGACTTGGAGCAGGGAGACAGGAGGTTACGCTGTCATTGATTAGAATGGTACGGACACAGACGTCGCTGCTGCCAGCAGTGTTCATCAAAGTCTGCGGTCGCGTTAAGCCTTTTGGCAAGAGATAAGGCTTTAAGAGCTATTCAAATCTAATGATTGTGGCAACATACAGTACATCTTCCTAAACTCTATTTTAAACGTTTAAGAGCTATAAGTGATGCAATACGAAAATAAAACGATAAACTGACTAGCTGTCTAATAGGCGGAAATTAATCTGCACGCAAAAAAAGTCTGTGGTCGTGTTGACCCTTTTGACAAGAGAAAAGGCTTTAAGAGCTATTCAAATCTAATGATTGTGGTTACATACATCTTCCTAAACTCTATTTTAAACGTTTAAGAGATATGCATGATGCAATACCAAAATACTAGGCTGTCTAAAATAGGCGGAAATTAATCTGCACGCAAACAAAGTCAGCGGTCGCGTTAAGCCTTTTGACAAGAGAAAAGGCTTCAATAATTAACCAAAGCTAACGACTGGGGTTACATACATCTTTCTAAAACTCCTTTTTAAAGGTTTAAGAGCTATAAGTGAAGCAGAACAAAAAACGATGAGCTGACTAGGCTGTCTAATAGGCGGAAATTAGCCTAATCTGCACGCAAATTTACCTTCGTGGCTCACGGGCTTCCTTCTGCACCGAAGCATTACAGCTATCGATTTTTAACAAAACAGGCCTACTCAAATGTATCTAACCTAACTATTTTCACTCGTTATTGTCTAAAACACAGACAGAGTTATCCAAAGATAGGCTTACTTGGCGCCAGTAGACAGACCTTTTTTCCACCATAAATAAAACCTGCTACTTGGGGTATATTTTACATGCACAGTGCCAACTTCGAGTCAGTAAAATAATAATAAAAACAATAATTTAATGCTGGTATCCAAAACATTTAATTCAATTCAAGTATTATATTAGATACATTTTAAAACTTCAATGCACACGTATAATAAGCCTAGTAATAATAAGCCTAGTAATACGTAGACATTTAAAATACATTAATAACTGATATCATAGTTTAACACAGATTAAATCAGAGTTAAAGGGATAGTTCACTTTGAAATAAAATGTTGGTATGTTTTAGCTTACCTCAAGGGCATCCAAGATGTAGGTACTTTTTTTCCGCAGTAGTTTCAATTTTGATATTTTTAGGTCAAACCGTTCTTGTCTGTCAGTCATATAATGCAGGTATATGGTCACCACCTCAAAGAGCATGCACAGAGTCCAAATTAAAACAATTCCCCGTCGTCCAAATAAAAAAATTCCCCATCGTAAGTACACATTGATGGCCTAAGACACGAAACGAGCGGTTTGTGTGAGAAAACGAACAGTATTTATATCGTTGTTACCTCTTGAACACAGCCGCATCCAAATGATCTAAGGGCGCGGGCGGGTATAGATATATACACTAGATATCGCCTTGGCTACGGTTTCGTTCCAATGAACTGCAGTAGCCAAGGCGACACCTGCAGGCCACGAGGCCGGGGACACAAACAGTACTCTGGCGATTGTTTCAGTACAAGTGAAAGCAGGAAAAGGCAATAAAGTGGTGAATTCTTATGCTTTTCTAGACCCTGGAAGTAATGCATCCTTCTGCACTGACAAGCTTATGACAGAGCTCAACCTCTGTGGACGAACAGTTAATATCACCACTACCACTATGGGGGAGCAAAGGGTTGTGCGCAGCACTAATTTTACTGGTGCTGATCGAGAACTCGAACTCAAAAGGTCAATTCAAGAATGGAACAATTCCAAAATAGAAAACACCCTGCTTCAACGTGGCATCACGTGGATGTTCAATCCTCCAGCTGGATCTCACCACGGAGGTGTATGGGAGCGTATAATCCGTTCCATTAAGAAGGTTCTCAATGCCACTTTGAAGGTTCAGAACCTAGATGAGGAGGGTCTTCAGACATTTCTCTGTGAAGTGGAAGCTATCTTGAACTGTCGACCCATAACTACCCCCTCTAATGATCCAAATGATCCATTTGCCCCCCAGACTCTTCCTAGAGGAAGGCCTATATGCACGAAAAAGATGGAAACAGGTGCAATACATTGCCGACCTCTTTTGGAAGAGATGGATTAAAGAATATTTACCAGAGCTTCAAAGACGTCAAAAATTGATGAAGGTATCACGGAATTATAAACCTGGAGGTATTGTATTGATTGTAGATGAATCAGCACCTAGAAATTCATGGGTAATGGGAAGAGTTACCAAAACAGTACAAGATGAACATGGACTTGTACGCAGAGTTCAAGTTAAGACTAAAACAAGCGAGCTTGATAGACCCATCACAAAGATCTGTCTCTTATTGGAAGCTGTTTGAGACAGTGAGACAATGGTATGGACTGTAACTGTTTATTGTTATAGTACCTAATTTAACTTGTTTTACGCCCTTCTCTGAATTCGTTATTGCTTCGGCATTTACGGAGATGTTTTTGCCAATCACTTCCCGATCACCGGAAAGATCTCGACTTATACCTAGATGATTTCAGACTTCAACCAAACACAAGGGAGCACATTATTTTTGTATGCCTCAGCTCGTTTTCTGTAAATATAACTATCTATTATTTAAACATAAAAGAACAGCCATTAATACCGTTAAAATTATAAGTTTACAAAACAATAAAAAAAAGGGGTGTTCGTAAAAATTTGAAAATTATACACGTAAATATATGACCATATCTTTTAATACTTAAAATTAAGTTCTTCAATAACAGATATATAGTACAATTGTTTAACACGTTTAACAGACGGCTTTGCCCTTCAGCCAACCCGGATCCATCACCCTGCTAAATTAGATGATCTGCTAATTCAGCTAGATTATACTTCACTAAGCCGTGGCTCCCTCTTCCTTAAAAGCTTATACTGTACTTCTGCTTGTTCTCCGTTTTTAATGTTTTGCTTTTCTTTCCAGATTCATCTAGTTCCCATTCTGATTATGGCTGGTGGTTCCTTCCTCGTCTATATTTATGATATCGTAATTTAAATGTTTCATTAGTATATTGCTCACAGGTATTCAATTTTATGCAAGTATATTTATTCCGATTTTCCAAGTCTTTTCACTGTTACTTCTGTTCGCTTATTACTTAAAGGCATAGCTAAATCCTCTAGCAATTCTCTTATAAACGGTTGCTTTTACTTTGCCTTTATTGCAAAGATTAATCATTTCCGTCCGCAATGGCCTCTTTTCCACGTACACTAATATTCTGCTAGAAGCCGTGTTTCTAACTGCTTTTTACGGATTCATGCGTACAGGGGAATTCACTTCAGCAACCAAACAATTCAATCCTGCCCATGGTCTTTCCTTCTATGATTTACACTTCTCACATACATTCTTTACACTCTTTCTTAAGCACTCTAAGAATGACTCTCAAAGTTCCGGCATCACATTAACATTTTCTAATTAGCAATAATTTCTGTCTCTTTTCATCTATGATTAAATTCCTAAAAATCCATCCTGGATCCTCAGATCCCTCCCCCCTATTTATCCTACCTAACGGAGCACATCTCTCTAAGCCTGGTTCAGGACTCATCTAGTGTCTGTCCTCAAAAAGCTGCAGTCTATCTCCTCCCCAGTATACTGGACACTCCTTCAGGATTGGGGCAGCCCCTACAGCGGCTGAACGTGGTGTTTCTACTGCAGCTAACAAGATCCTGGGCAGAAGGTCTTCCTCTGCATTCGAGTCATATATAAGACCCGATTTAAAAATCATCTTTGAAGCTCAGCAAGCTCTTCAGTAACGATCCAGGTAAATCCCTATGCAACTACTGGTGGTGGTGTCATGCTCTATCTGTCCTGTCGATAGTCTTAGTTTGAATTACTCGTCTGAGTGGCTAACGTGACATTGTCTCTATGTGGCTTACTTGCCATTGTCTCTGTGTAACCTTGTCTCTGTGTGGCCTTGTGGCATATTGTTGCCTTGTCTTTTGTGCCTTGTGGCAGTGTGGTCCATCACGGCCTTGTCTCTGTGTGGTCTATAGTGGCCGGCTCTGTGTGGTCCATCGCGGCCTTGTCTTTGTGTGGTCTGTTATGGCCTTGTTCCGTGTGTTTCATAGTGGCCTTACTCTATGTGGTCCATCGTGGCCTTGCTCTGTGTGGTCTATCACGGCTTGTGTTTCCAATGGCCTGTCTCTATGTAACTAAGTTAGCCTCATTCTCAGTTAATGTTCACTATTCCCCAGCGCTTGCTTCCCTTCAACTCGTTTCCTGTAGCTCAAACAGTAGAGCATTGGAGATTATAACGCTAAGGCCATGGGTTCATTCTCCGGGGAAGCAATAAATGATAAGACGTAAAGTGTGTCTTGAAGTGTAATAGAAGTCGCTTTGGATGAAAACGTCAGCAATGGATAAATGTTTAAATGTGTATATACAGCAGCAGGAATATTAAAGGAACCGTATGTCAAGTCAAGTCAAGTCAAGTTTATTTGTATAACGCTTTTCACAATACAGATTGTATCAAAGCAGCTTCACAGTATTAAATTAAAATAATACAACAAAGTTTGTTTCAAGAGGAATTTATTGATTGATAAAATTAAATAAAATATCCCCAAAATATCCCCAACTGAGCAAGCCAAAGGCAACAGTGGCAAGGAACCGAAAAACTCCATCAAGTGACCTAATGGTGTCCTAAAACTCCATCAAGTGACCTAATGGAGAAAAAAAAACCTTGGGAGAACCCAGGCTCAGTCGGGGGCCAGTTCTCCTCTGGCATTTATGAGCTAGAGGCCGGATTGTAGTTTGAACTGTAGGATTATATGAATGCCTGGCTGAAGAGATGAGACTTTAATCTAGTTTTAAACTGGGAGAGAGAGTCAGAGCAACGAACAGTATCAGGAAGACTATTCCAGAGTTTTGGAGCCAGATGTGAAAATGCTCTCCCTCCTTTGGTGGTTCTGGATATCCTAGGTATGACCAAAAGCCTTGAATTTAGTGATCTTAAAGAGCGCGATGGATTATAGGGTGATAGAAGATCCGTTAAATAGACTGGAGCTAAGCCGTTTAGGGCTTTATAAGTCAGTAGCAATACCTTGTAATTAATACGGAACTTTATAGGTAACCAATGCAGTGATGATAAAATCGGTGTTATATGATCATATTTTCTTGATCTCGTAGGAACTCTAGCGGCGGCATTTTGGACTAACTGTAGCTTGTTTATTGAGGATGCAGGACAACCAGCTAATAAAGCATTACAGTAATCCAGTCTCGAGGTCATGAATGCATGAACTAACTTTTCTGCATCAGAAACTGATAGCATATTACGTAGCTTAGCAATGTTTCTAAGGTGGAAAAAGGCTGTTTTTGTAACATATGAAATATGATTTTCAAAAGACAGGTTGCAATCGAGTATAACACCCAGGTCTTTTACTGTAGAGGATAAAGTAACAGGACATCCTATGATGTTAAAGTAGTATTGTGCGAGGTTTTGTGGGCGGTTTTTTGAACCGATAAGTATTACCTCTGTCTTGTCTGGATTTAATAAAAGAAAATTACGCGTCATCCAATCTTTTATATCTTTAACACACTCTGTCAATTTGGAAAATTTAGCGTTTTCATCCGGCCGTGATGAAATATATATTTGAGTGTCATCAGCATAACAATGGAAACTAATTCCATGTTTCCTTATAATATTTCCAAGTGGCATCATATATATGGAAAATAACAGAGGGCCTAATACAGATCCCTGCGGCACTCCATAGTTTACTGGAGTTATGATCGATTTTTCTCCATTTAAATAGACAAAATGGTCGCGGTCAGATAGGTATGATTTGAACCAGCTTAATGCTTGTCCTTGAACACCAGTATAATTTTGTAGTCGATCTAAGAGTAATGTATGATCTAGTATCGAACGCAGCACTAAGATCAAGTAAAACTAGTATTGAGATACAGCCTTGGTCAGAAGCTGAAAGTAAATCATTTGTGATTTTAATGAGCGCAGTTTCAGTGCTATGATGCGGTCTGGTTTCTTAATGAGAGGTTTTATAACTGCCAGTTTAAATGTTCTTGGAACATGACCTAAAGATAAAGACGAGTTAATAATATTGAGGAGAGGCTCTTCCACTACAGGTAACACTTCTTTCAGTAGTTTAGTTGGTATAGGATCTAATAAACATGTTGTTGTTTTAGATGAAGTGATAAGTTTATTTAACTCTTTTTGTTCTATAGTTGTAAAGCACTGTAATTGTTCTTGCGGGGTGATAGTTGAAGCTGAATTATAAGGCGCGATTGAAGATTGAACGTTTACAATTGTGGTTCTGATGCTTTCTATTTTCTCAGTGAAGAAGTTCATGAAATCATTACTACTGAACTGTAACGGGATATTTTGTTCGGGTGACGTCTGTTTATTTGTTAGTCTAGCCACGGTGTTAAATAAAAACCTTGGATTGTTTTGGTTGTTTTCTATTAGTTTGCGGAGGTGCTCAGCCCTGGCCGCTTTTAGGGCCTTTTTATAACGTGACATACTGTCTTTCCACGCGATTCTAAAGACCTCTAAATTAGTTTGTTTCCATTTACGCTCTAAAATACGGGTTTCTCTCTTTAGAACATGCGTAGTATTGTTGTACCATGGTGCTTTATTTTTCTCTCTGACCTTTTTTAATTTAATAGGTGCAACCACATCCAATGTTCTAGAGAGAATGGTGCTCATAGTGCTAGTTAGTTCTTCTAGTTCATCTGTTTGTTTGGGTTCAGGTGGCAGCTGAGACAGATTAGATAAGCAATTTGAGAAATTATCTATGGTGGATGGGAGGATTGTTCTGCCTGGTTGATAACGCGACGCCGCATGACATATTACAGCAGTACGTAATATGCAAGTTACCATGTAGTGATCAGTGACTTCATCACTTTGTGGAATGATATCTATATCGGTTGGATCGGTTCCATGTGATATAATTAAATCGAGTGTATGATTAAGACGATGTGTTGGTCCGGTGACGTTTTGCTTGACCCCAAATGAATTTAATAAATCTGTAAACGCAGCTCCTAACGCATCATTTGGATTATCTACGTGTATGTTAAAATCTCCAACAATTAATGCTTTATCGACATTGACTAATAGGTCTGAGAGAAAATCTGCAAACTCTTTTAGGAAATCAGCGTAAGGCCCTGGCGGTCTATATACGGTAGCCAAGGCTAGAGATAATAGGGATGTTTTTCTAACATCTAAGAGCGTAACATTTAGTACAAGTACTTCAAATGAAATAAACTTATAACCCGTTTTCTGAGTAACATTTAGAATATCTCTATAAATGGTTGCAACACCTCCGCCACGACCAATCAGACGGGGCTCATGCTTATAACAGTATCCAGGAGGAGTAGATTAATACCGAAATAATCATTTGGCTTAAGCCAGGTTTCAGTAAGGCAAAGTACATCGAAGCTATTATCTGTGACTATTTCATTTACAATAACTGCCTTAGGTGTGAGTGATCTAATGTTTAGAAGACCTAGCTTTAGAAATAGTTTTTGTTTACTAATAGCAACATTTTCTGTTTTAATAACAATTAGATTTTTCCTGGATCCTGCATTAGATTTATTATTTGATCTCACTAAACGAGGAATAGACACGGTTTCTATGCAATGTTCTACATTAGTATTTATATCAGTTGAATTGGTGCAGCAGAGACTATGATTTGGACTTTTGGTTACTAGTCAAAGGGTATTTAACATTTTGGAGATGTTATCTGAACATCTAATGTAAGAAATGTATTTCAATTAATCATAAAATGGCCCTGATATATCACTAGACATTAAGAAATCATGTTCATTTCAAATACTTATATCACTGACAACAGTAGTCCGGCCAGGATATTGTCATTTAAAAGTGAAGTTGCAGCCCTCAACTGATGTTGATGTTGTCATGTTGTGTTTTGGCCTGAAGCGCCACCCTCCGGCTATCTACCAATCACGAAGTCAGTAGTGTTTCGGCATCCGGGTTGCCAGCTCTGCTCTAGTTACCACAGCTGCAGCTACAAACGTGTCGGATAAAAAATGTCTAACGTTACAAAACCTAAAAGACCTCGTTATGAATCCGAAATACGTCGTGACAAAGTCCCAAAAAAAACTTACTGTGTAGGACTCGTCACTTGCCATTGGAAGCTCCTTGTAGCAGCCTACGTTCCTGCTGGATCCTGCAGCCTATCTGACAACCTCGAGTCAGGGGGGAGGGGGAGGGGGAGGGGATACACCGCTCTACAGTAATTTGAAAGTGATTGCAGTACCAGTTTTGGCCACAATCTTACATACGGTTCCTTAAAAATGCATAATTGCATTATACATGTCTTCACATAGTACCTTACAGGTTCACCGTTTCTCACTATGAGGAAAGTGGCCCTATTACTAATTAGCTATCGGCCTATGAGGCATTCCACGTTCCATGTTTCATGCTTATTATGTTGACTCTTTTTTCTTTGTATGTTTTAGGAACTACAGGATACACAACTGGTGGGTATACTTTTCTTTACCATTCTTTGGGGGTGGGCTCCGTTCCGGTGGATTATTCCTCCACCTATTTTTGGGGGTCGGCTGCGCCACTTAGAAATCATGGAGGGGTCTGAAATTGTCATCGTAGGTGCATGTCTACTGTGAGAGACATAATCTAAAAAAAAAAAAATCCAGAAATCACAATGTATGATTTTTTAACTATTTATTTGTATGATACAGCTGCAAATAAGTATTTGAACACCTGAGAAAATCAATGTTAATATTTGGTACAGTAGCCTTTGTTTGCAATTACAGAGGTCAAACGTTTCCTGTAGTTTTTCACCAGGTTTGCACACACTGCAGGAGGGATTTTGGCCCACTCCTCCACACAGATCTTCTCTAGATCAGTCAGGTTTCTGGGCTGTCGCTGAGAAACACGGAGTTTGAGCTCCCTCCAAAGATTCTCTATTGGGTTTAGGTCTGGAGACTGGCTAGGCCACGCCAGAACCTTGATATGCTTCTTACAGAGCCACTCCTTGGTTATCCTGGCTGTGTGCTTCGGGTCATTATCATGTTGGAAGACCCAGCCTCGACCCATCTTCAATGCTCTAACTGAGGGAAGGAGGTTGTTCCCCAAAATCTCGCAATACATGGCCCCGGTCATCCTCTCCTTAATACAGTGCAGTCGCCTTGTCCCATGTGCAGACAAACACCCCCAAAGCATGATGCTACCACCCCCATGCTTCACAGTAGGGACGGTGTTCTTGGGATGGTACTCATCATTCTTCTTCCTCCAAACACGTTAAGTGGAATTATGACCAAAAAGTTCTATTTTGGTCTCATCTGACCACACGACTTTCTCCCATGACTCCTCTGGATCATCCAAATGGTCATTGGCAAACTTAAGACGGGCCTTGACATGTGCTGGTTTAAGCAGGGGAACCTTCCGTGCCATGCATGATTTCAAACCATGACATCTTAGTGTATTACCAACAGTAACCTTGGAAACGGTGGTCCCAGCTCTTTTCAGGTCATTGACCAGCTCCTCCCGTGTAGTTCTGGGCTGATTTCTCACCTTTCTTAGGATCATTGAGACCCCACGAGGTGAGATCTTGCATGGAGCCCCAGTCCGAGGGAGATTGACAGTCATGTTTAGCTTCTTCCATTTTCTAATGATTGCTCCAACAGTGGACCTTTTTTCACCAAGCTGCTTGGCAATTTCCCCGTAGCCCTTTCCAGCCTTGTGGAGGTGTACAATTTTGTCTCTAGTGTCTTTGGACAGCTCTTTGGTCTTGGCCATGTTAGTAGTTGGATTCTTACTGATTGTATGGGGTGGACAGGTGTCTTTATGCAGCTAACGACCTCAAACAGGTGCATCCAATTTAGGATAATAAATGGAGTGGAGGTGGACATTTTAAAGGCAGACTAACAGGTCTTTGAGGGTCAGAATTCTAGCTGATAGACAGGTGTTCAAATACTTATTTGCAGCTGTATCATACAAATAAATAGTTAAAAAATCATATATTGTGATTTCTGGATTTTTTTTTTAGATTATGTCTCTCACAGTGGACATGCACCTACGATGACAATTTCAGACCCCTCCATGATTTCCAAGTGGGAGAACTTGCAAAATAGCAGGGTGTTCAAATACTTATTTTCCTCACTGTATATACTCTTTGGCTTCATCTCTCTGTCTCCTCTCCACCAGTAAGCTGGTGTGTGGTGGTTGTTCTGGCGCAGTATGTCTGCCGTCGCATCATCCAGGTGGATCCTGCATATTAGTGGCAGTTGAGGAGATTCCCCCTTTCATATGTAAAGTGCTTTGAGTACCCAGAAAAGCGCTATATTAATGTAATGAATTATTATTATGTTTTATTATAACTCTTGTATATAATATAAGTAAGGGATAATGTACATCCAGCCGGTTGTTATCGCATAACAAATCCCAACAAGGTGATCAGGACCCAGACATGAAGCTAGACATTGTTTTCATTGTTGTAATATACTGCTGGATGGCATGATTGACCAATCACAATCAAGTATTCCACAGAGCCGTGTAATAATATAATATAATAGCTAAGGTCATGCAGGTTTGTTTGTGCATTAAATTCATGGCCACGAGAAAAGGATGTCGTTCCATCATCATAGGATCTTCACATCACACATAACTTCACATCTTCACATAACTCAACAACTTCACATCACACATAACTTCACATCATTACCTCAACAAAATGATCTTGTGGCCACGTCATATTATTATGTTTCCACAAATTAATATGTATGTAATATATATATATTTTTAAACCATTGCCTAAGTGACAGCCAACTAAATTTGAAAAATGTTAAACTCACATTAGACTTTTGACAACCGGTTATCTTCACTTTGGACATATCTAAGTTTCATTACTACTTTTACCCAAATACTTTTAGGGCTACTGCATACAGATATTGCATCGAAGTACAATTTTTGAATTGTTTTTATTGTTTTGTTTTTTTGTGACAATTTTCAATATGTGGGCAAAAAAAAAAAAAAAAAAACACTTCAAGAGGAGATGCATCCCACACAAACGTATAGTTTGAATAGAGCAAATGGTAAGGAGAAAATGAAATGTCCCAAGCATCAGCTGTGGCCTCTATCTCAGGCTAATCAATAGAGTGGTGTGACATTTATTTGGCTGCAGAATCAGAAACATATTAGCCCCTACAGATTTCTGGGAACAGTTCTCCATGCCGAAGACTGTGTGTTTTCTCTCCTAAAAGTAGTGGTGATCTCATTGACTGAGTATACAGAAAACGAAAAGAAAGAGAAAAAAGCAGAGATAGAATATTCATCAGATGGTCAGAAACTGTAAAGTCATGACACCATAACATAACTTCTGACACATTTTTGGCTACACTGAATGGATTGTTCTTTGTCTGACAAGAAAGCCCAAAGTGTTGATTGCATATTGTTTAGTCTCTCATGAGTTTGCATGCTTAGCTGTTGTCAGTGTAGCCATGGTTCGATTTCACAACGTCTCTGGTTTACAGAGAACACATCTGGCAGTGGAGAGCAGGAAAAATTTAAAGTGAAGTCAAAATCTTGTCACAGTTGGTTGCACTGAAAAGCCAACTGTATAAAATTACAACTCAGTCTAAACCAAAGGGTCAAAGTCTTGTCGGATAGCATGGCCCACCCTGCTGAAAGTCTCTGCATTAATTCCTTGTTTGTCCAGGCTGGTTTATGCTGTTTAGAGTTGATAGACTGCTGGTCAAGCTGGTGGATTAGCGTAGTCCTCTGAAATTTTGAGTAAAGAAAAAATGCACAATTGGTAAAACTTGAATCACACAGACACAAAATAATAAGCCCATAGGCTGCTGGTCTGAAAACCAGGTGTGTTCAGGCGCATTGTTTGGCGCGTTGCTATTTTGAAGCAACTGAAATAGACTGTCTCATTGACCAACTGGAACCTGGTCTAAAGTCAATGGCGCAATATTTTATTTTGTTATTTAAATGGCGCGTTAGAAATGTGCGCCTATAGGCGGGTCCACAGCGCGCTACACTTTGTCCTGTAGATGGTCTGTTTGCAGGCTTTAACCTCACGCACGATAAGATCCATTTCCTCACTAAAGAAGCGTTCAGTTTTTCCGCTTGCAAATTCCGTCATGTAAATAGCGAATCCGCCATGGCGCGAGCACAACTGGCTTTTAAAGGGAATGGGAGATGAGACTCTGATTGGTTTATTGTACGTTACGCCCAAAAAACACCCATTACTCATTAAGAGAATAGGGACAACCCTTTTAGACCATGCGCCGGGTGCACTGACCATTTTTACCGTCGTTAAACTAGGAAAAGTGGATTCGGACACGCCCTAAGTGCATGGTCTAAAGCGTATGGTGCAAGTGCACTTAGGGAGTGTCCAAATCCACTTTTGCTAGTTTAACGATGGGAAAAATGGCCGGTGCACCCGGTCGTTAAAATAGGGCCCTACATGTCAGTGACTAAAGGAAATTTATTAAAATTATTGCTTTTGAAAATGTGGAGAACTCAAGGACAGAGCATCATTTAACATAAGTCCTGGATAGCTACAGATCTGAATTAGTTGTTCAGACAAATCTACTTCCCTTGAAAACAACTGCTGGTACTGTCTATGCTCATAAACAACAAATGCCTTACATTACACCTCACATCACACATTTTACTCCCACTTGGCTCGTCATTGAGGCAGAGTTATGGCTTGTGTGGGCCAGTGCAAGCAAAGGTGTGTACTCAGAAATTCCTGCATGAATTTCTTGTGGTTCTTTTTTCCTTCTTTTGAACATGATCATCTTTTAGAACATTTTTTGATTATTTGTAGATCTTTTCTTTTTTCAGCCCTGCTTCCATAATTCATATATTAATTCAATGTGTTAGTTGTGAATATGAGTTCTTTGTATGAAAAGGCCTTCTGAAGACTCCTTTAGCAGATATCACAGAACACGACTCCTATAATTGTACCACTCCTAACATTACACCATAATGTTTTTAGTTGTAAAACATGGGCCCCAGCTCCAAGGATAGCATTATTCAAGTAATAATTTTTACAGTGCCACAAAATTGTCCACTTACATGTCATTGGTGTAATGACAGTCTCTTGTGAATTAACCGCAGCCTGTTTGGGAATTTACTTCATCACTGACCTCAACTTATCTACAACTTAACATCATTTCATTCTTTATACTTCACATGTCCAAGACTGCATACCTGTGCACATGCCAAGAACAACCTTGCCTTGATTAAGGCCTGTATGTTAGTACATCACTGCCATGCCATTTCTGACGGCCATAGATATGTTGGATTTCCATAGTAATGGTAACAAGCTGGCATCAGCTTGTGTAGTCTGACTAAACATATTGTCTTGGCATTTGTCTGAAATGCCTTGTAAAGCTGTTGACCATTTTTCAGTTTGAATCAGTAGAAAGAAAAGTGGCTATAAAATTTGTGACAATGTCTTTTTTCCAATATGGAACATATGCCTCATTCCCTATTTCCCCATGAAATTGCATGGGAAAGTATAATTATGTGTCAGAACCAATCCTACCCTATGTAATGATAATTGTGCAATTCAAAAGCCTTCATTTTCAGGATAGTGTTATTTAAGTTATTCTCGTCATTGATGTTTGTCCGAATGTACTTTCATTGACCTCTCACCCCAGACCCTCACTCTAATGTTCACCCAATGTAGACACAACATGTTCCACCTTTAATCCAGTAAGCCCTCTATGCATGCTTTTTCTTCTGCCGACAGTGCACACGGAGAGAGGAAGCTCTGTTCCTTTCTAAATAATTCCTCATGTTTCCATTGAGTGGGCATTGTACTGTACATTTCCTCCATTATCCCACTGCAGAGCCAGTCCCTGTGGATCAAGCTGAGACGATGGCTGAATTCTGCAGATTGTAGCCAAACGCTGCATTTCATGGTGATTGATTTGACACTTAATTGGTTCCCAAGGTGAACATGGCCAATCCAACTCAATTGTTCTAGGAGGCAGCTTGCTGGCAATCATGCACTGTAAAGGGGGACCCACCCTGACTTGGCATGGGTAATGTGAGAATGATTCAGTGGGGGAGTGGAGGGCTGATCTGGCCATTGGCCAGCAAGTGTGTGGACAGTATCAGAAATGAGAGTTCATATAAACGCCTGAGAAGTAGGTCAAGGACTCAATAGTGAAGCCAGGGATGTTTTTCACTATAAGATGTCTGAAAACAATTTCCATTTCTCACACTCATGTTTTCCAAACACACATTACTTTCTTTCTTTTGAGTAAGAACATTAGTTGGAGAGGACACATAGACTATGTTTGTGGCAAAATTAACAAGTCAATTGGCATAATAAGGAGGATTAGCCATCTTGTTACTCCAAAATGTCTCCGTACCTTATATTACAGTTTAATTTATCCGTATTTGTCATATTCTAACATGGTGTGGGGGAGCACATTTCCTACAAAGCTACATAACATTTTAAAGCTGCCGTCGGCAAGTCTGGCAGATTGGGTCGATTAGGCAAAATTTTTAATGTTTACAACTCTCATGCCCCTCCCCACTACCAGCGAGCACCCTCCCATCGAGGTCGTGCTCGTCAGTGCGTCACTGTGCGTGTGTACCTGATTTTCTGTGAAAGCGTCCGTCTCTTCAGCATCTATCAACACCATGGACTCGGAGGTAGGCTGCCCTGGCTAATCTATCCATAGATAACCGAGAAATTGGAAGCTTGTTAGTAGATTTTCTCTCCGCCATCACGCTTCATGCAATCTCCAGGCGAACTTCAGGCGTGGCGTGTGCATGTGATATTAACGTGCGCGAGTGAGGGGGGATCTGTGGCGTGTGCACGACCTGTGATTGACAGTCAGATCTCACACCCCCCTGCGCTGATTGGACCTGATGAAGCGGGAGCGCTGGATTTTTGCAAAACAAATAACACGCTCCAGGTGGAGTTAGAAGCTCGGGTTTTTTTCTAAAACCACCTTATTTATGTTGTTCTGTCGGATTATAGTGTCGATTACACTGAATGTGATAAAAAAAATGTTGCCGACTGCAGCTTTAATTCTCCAGAAACGGTTTGTCAGGATAGCGGCTCGTTCAGGTTCCTACACATCTTCAGCTATGTTATTTAAGAAACTGCTGTTTTTTTTCAATTTTTGACATTAATACCTTCCAAATATGTGTTTTCATGTACAAATTATTTTCATCGGAAGGAAAGATTCCTAGTCAGTTCATGTTATACTTTAAAGCAAACTCAGCTGTTCATGCTCATAATACCAGGCAGGTAATGGATCTCCATCCTCCAAACTTTACCACACGTAGAGGCCAATTTTCAATAAGATTTAAAGTTACACAGATATGGAATAGATTTTCTCATGTGGCGAGACAATGTACCTCAATAGAGAGTTTTAAAAGAGTTTTAAGAGGTCTGCTGATAAACTAGTTTGTGCATTTGGTTGATTTAAATTTTTTATTATTTTTTTTATTATTATTTTTAATTGTATTTTCATTTACTGAGAAGTGTTTGTTGTTTTATCATCAATATTATCATGACATATTTTTTCTTTTATTAATGTTTATATGAGTTGTATTATATTGTGTTTGCATTCTTTGGTTATTTTTTATCTTTCTTTGGTGGAGGCTTTAGATAGGCCATACTGGCTTTTTGCCTTCTCCAGCACTGTATATGCATCAGTATGTCCTTGGTGTTGTATTTTCTTTTAATTTGTGCAAATAAATAAAAAAATAAATAAAAATAAATAAATCTTCAGCTTGCAAACCAAAAGGTGTCATTACAAATTATTTGAAAAGAGTCGGCTTATAAGAATGACTCACTGATCTCAATGAGTTAACAGCAGTCCACAAGTTGTCAACTTACTAGAGGTGAAGATATTCCTTCAAAAAAATCAGCTTGTTTATCACATAAAGCTACAGTATAGCCATAGTGACTATTAACTAATGTATGGAGGGAAGATTCTTCAAAAAATCTCTCTTTGTGTTCTATGAATGTAATAACAGAATACAGGTCTGTAATGACATGAGAGTTAGTAAATAACAAAATTTAAATTTTTGGGTGAACTATCCCTTTCATAAAAAACTCAATGTAATTTTGAGGAGTTAAAGAATGACCTCTTCATTAACACCCTCAAGGTCGGAACACCCCTTCCACTAGCAAAACTCTGATACAGTTCTCCTAATCAGCTGCAGACATGCAGAGATAAGCTAAGCCCCTTTCTTCACTGCTTTCAAACAAACTGAACGTTGCCAAGATCCTGTTCTCAATTTCTATGGTCTGACATGCCTTGTGCATTTGAAGAACTCTGAGAAAAGTGGCTGCCGAGTCTCTGTGCATTCCAATAACATTCTGATATTATTATTATTATTATTATGACTCTGATGTCATGGCTTAGCTTTGCCAAGCATTATAGTCATAAGTTCATCTTTGCACATGACAAGCATTTGTGTGTGTATTTCTTATGCAAGTGTAAGAGTTCTGTGAGAACTTGGGTGGGGTAAATGAGTCGAGGGTGGGTGTAAGCTGGTGAAGAAAGACATGGGGTTCATACGCAGACAGGGTTTAATGGTTTAGACAAATGCTCATGGAGAGCTGTAGGGTGGACAGAACCCAACACTTTCTTTTTTATTGCTGGTCTTCATCTAATCCATGATGGCCTAGCTATAGAGTGGGTTGTTTGTTCTCCAAGCTTCAGGTCATCTAGACTTGTGCAGTTGGTAGTCTGGTCAAGAACACACTAGCAGTGAAGCTTTATATTTGAAGTATGGGTTATTAGGTAGAAATGTGAAGTCATTGACTGACTTTGTCCAGACCAGCATTTGTATGCTTTGGGTGCTGGCTCTCTGTATGGGATTTTGGTAGAATCCTGACTAGGATTTTTAAAGGATTAATTCACTTCAGAATTAAAATTTCCCAATAATTTACTCACACACACATCATTCAAGATATTAATGTCTTTCTTTCTTCAGTCGAAAAGAAATTAAGGTTTTTGAGGAAAACATTCCAGGATTTTTCTCCATATAGTGGACTTCAATGGGGTCCAACGGGTTGAAGGTCCAAATTGCAGTTTCAATGCACCTTCAAAGGCTCTACACGATCCCAGCCGAGGAATAAGGGTCTTATCTTGCCAAACGATCGGTTATTTTCAACAAAAAAAAACCATTTATATACTTTTTAACCACAAATGCTTGTCTTGCACTAGCTGCGATGCGCCACACATTACCTAATCACATTGAAAGGTCACGTGTGACGTAGGCGGAAGTACAGACCTAGTGTTTACAAATCGAACGTGCAAAGACTAAGTCAAACGCCTTTTACAAAAAAGAAAAAAAAAAAGGTAATGCATGGTGCATTGCAGAGCTAGTGCAAGACAAGCATTTGTCGTTAAAAAGTATATATATATATATTTCTTTTTTTTAGAAAACGATCGATGGTTGACCTACTGTATGATGACCTAGATAAGACCCTTATTCCTCAGCTGGGATCGTGTAGAGCCTTTGAAGCTGCAATGACACTGCAATTTGGACCTTCGACCGTTGCACCCCATTGAAGTCACTATATGGAGAAAAATCCTGGAATATTTTCCTCAATAACCTTATTTTCTTTTAGACTGAAGAAAGAAAGACATGAACATCTTGGATTACGTGGGGGTAAGTAAATTATCATTTAATTCTGAAGTGAAGTAATCCTTTTATAAGCTTAATGAGAATTATTTTTATTATTATTATTTTTATTTTTATTTGCTTTGGTTACATAACATATACACAGATTAACCAAATCATTATGGCCACCTGACTAATAAGCTGTTGGTCCTCTGTGTGCCACCAAAGCAAAACTGACCCACCACGGCATGGACTCTACAGGAGTCCAGAACATTCCTCAGGTCTTCAGCTGGTTTGAGATCTGGGGTATGTGAAGGCCGGAGCAACACCTTGAACTCTTCGGTATGTTCCTTAACTTTTTCCTCAACAGCGTTTTTTTTTTTTTTTTTTTTTTTTGTTACCACCGCCAGCATTTTTTTTTTTTTTTTTTACTAAACTTTCATGGCCAACTGGGATATTTTGTTGTATGAATATCTGAACATACGATACATCAAAAGAAAGAACAGAGCCTCTGCTTAAAAAAAAAAAAAAGATATATGTGACCTGTGCTGGCAAAAGAAGTCGGAATGTGCAAATTTTCAAAAATGAGTTATTGTTATATTGTTATTTCAACCTACAAAATGATGTATGATTTGTTGGAATCAGACAAATGACTTAGCTACACCTGTTTGAAGTTGGCAGAGTCAGCAAAGTCAATTTTAAGAAAAATCGATTTCAAGTTTTCTGAAGGTTCCAAAACAAAATCACCAAGCAATACCTTACATACCTTAAAATCCCTGGTAATAACACCAAATTTGGCACACACCAAGTATCATATAGGGAATATTTTTTTTTCCCATGATACCACAATTGTTTGATTAACATTTATTTATTTATTTTAACATTTTATTTAACAGACAGCCTATATATTCAGACCTACTGTACCCAGCGGCGGCCTTAAGCATCTGGGGGCCCGTTTCAATACCTAATATGGGGCCCTACCCACATAAAACATAAACATAATAGAGCAGAAAAAGCAAGGATTCCTGTTGGTTTGCATCAATGGTATATTATTTTATTATGTGCACTTTCAGCTTCATGAACAGGCAGCTCAACAAAGAAATAATCTAACCTTAATTGATTAAAACTATATACAATTATACAGCGTTTTACGTTGGAATAAGCCTCGCCCTTTCATGCAGGGCAACTTCACTGCTTAACTGAGTAAACGGGGCTTTCTCCCTGGCATCTCCCTCACCTATCTCAGCGGTAGGAACTTCATCGTCATGTTCTTGTTCTACTAACAATGTTTGGTCATCATTATTGCCAGCAGTTTGAGTTGAAGACGGATAATCTGTATTTTGGCTAGCATCTTGTGACAGGGGTTCGGCCGCTGCTGTCGCCGGTAGGGTTACAGATGCTGGACCAAAGAAAGAGGTCACTTTTGCTAAACTGAATAAAGCTTTTCTTTTGTTGTCCGATATCTTTCTTTTTTCAGCACCACTGGCATATGTACGTTTCCTTTCCTCTTAAAATTATTTTCCTGCTCAAAGTAACATTTTAACCTAACGGCAAAAAAGGCAAAGGTATAAACCGATATTATACTTCAGATCGCTTAAGCCATTTGCGGGGGCGGTAAACGTCGCCATGGTAACTAATCAGAGAGTCAGTGTTTTGCTTAAAATTGTGGGTAGTGTAGTATTTCTCCAGAAGATCGCAAATAACAGGGTTGATTTCATACCTTGTGGCTTTTATAGGAGCAGAAACTTTCGTTTCACAACCTCGTAGCTCGTGGTCAATCTACCTTGGATGGTTTAGACATTATGGCTGAAAATCATCATCCTATGGAGAAAATGAATCATCCTTGGAGGGCGGGGCCTGTTTCAATTGAAACGGGTGAAACATAGGTAAGGCCGCGTCTGACTGTACCGCACGGACAGTGCCGATCCTGACCTCCCTGGCTGGGGCCCTAAGCAAAATTCTGTTAAATTCCTACCTGACCAGTGAGCCATGTAAACCATTTGCCATTGCCACGCAGTCACACCTGACACCCTTTAACTAGTTAAAATTCCTGATATTAGAAATAGACATTGCTACTAGTAAAAAGTTAATTCTTAATATCAAGAATTCACATTTTAGATAATACAAATTTAATTATTGAATCAAAAATGCATCCTGTGAATGAATAAAAGCTAAAATTGCTTGCATGTCACTGTGTTTTAAATGATAAAAGCAATACTTGATACTTGATGGTTATTATTTACTGAGGGACGTGCAACTATATTGACCAGTATGTCCAGCAAATCAACATTTTAAATTCAATATAGCCTATAAATCAATAGTCAATGTCAATACACTACATCTTGCATTATTGCAGAGTTGTAACTAAACTGACTTGGAGACTAGATAATCATTGTCTTGTTTTAAAAGTATGTGTGCCTGAGTGCCATCACTCCCATATTGTACTGGTCCCCACATATGTTTCTGCTGGAAAGTGCGCGTTTCATTTCGTGGACGCGCATATCAACGCATGTTAATGCACGACGCGGTTATCTTTTCTGGGCTGCAGTTTATAAACAAACACCAATTGCCCTTTGTTGTTTATCAAATGTAATACTGTAAATAGTTGTATTTCACTCTCACTTTTTTTGTCAAGACACAGAAAGACCAAATAGATGCTTTGCCTAGCTGGGTAAGACAGACTAGAGAGAGATGCACATCAACTTCACTTTAGGCTGTTCTATGCTGACATCAAACTTGGAGAGGAGAGAACACAAGTCTACCTGATCGGTGTTCCCGCAATTCACTATGGTGTTTTTTTTCTTATTATTATTATTTTTCTCTCTTTTCGTGACCAGAAGGATAGTTCCTTTTCATTTTCTCATCGATGTTGTAAACTTTGATTGACACGCTTTGACACGAGGGGGAGGCGGGGCCTTGAGTAATTTGCAGTGCCCTACGCAACTTGCGTAGTGTGCGTGCGTATAGGGCTGCTTGGCTCTGCGCACGGATGTAGCCTAATATAATGTTACACATCAGATGATTTTCCCCAACAGTTAACCAAATGTTTTTTTTAAGACATAACAGATAATGTCTGCGTGAATACTCGTCAAGACAGACATTTTGAAATACTGTAATTCTGTTACAATTCTGCACCTATGGCTCAACCTGGCTGATATGCGGGAGGCTGAGCGAACCCAGTTCCTCAACTCCACCATATTCCAGGCTGGCCTCTTCGGCGGCGCGGTTGAGGACTTTGCCCAACAGTTCTCGGCCACCCAGAAGCAGACTGAGGCGATCAAACATATTCTGCCCTGGCGGCCAGCTGCTGCCTCCACCCAGCCGCTGGCTCAGACGCCTCAGTCCGCTCGCCACCGAGGGTGCCCTCCTGTGGCTCCCGCCCTTCCCTCCCGACCCCAGCAGCAGCCTTCACCCAGGCCGCGCCGTGAAGGTAGCCGCAGGAAGGCGCCCCAGCCCATACCATCCCCGCAGCCTGCCAAATGCCAGGCGAAGCGCGCTCCTGATACGGGCAGCTCAGAGATGGGTTGCAGGGCCACTCCTTCCCCCAGTGGAGGGCTGGGGGAGAATCTTTTGTTCTCCCTTCCCCGTTGCTAGACCGATCCATTGAGGAATACATCATGGATTTTATTGAGCTGGCACATTTGGCATCTTTCGATGAAGTATGCCTAATGATATTTTTCCGTGGAGGACTATCCGAGCCGTTCAGCTCCCTTATGCCCCTTCATCACCCTGGCTGGACCCTGACCCAATATATAAATCTGGCTCTGCGGTTGTGTGGATCTCCCTTCACCGTGGGCGAAGTGGAGGAGAATTCACCCTTAAAACTTTTTTTGGGGGGGGGGGGGGGGGGGGGGGGGGGGGCTATACATCCTCCATGCTGGCCGATCTGCCACTGATATCTGCCCGAGCAGCCGGTATTCCGAGATTTTCACTGGTCTCAGCGCTCTCAATTCCCCAGGCCGCCATGCCAGAATCTCGTTCTGCTGAGACCACCGAGCCAGAGACTGTTCACGTCACGTCTGCCGATCCAGAGACTCTTCACGTCACGTCTGCCGATCCAGAGACTGTTCACGTCACGTCCGCCGAGCCAGTGTCTCCGGACAGGATGGCCGCCGCCGAGCCAGTGTCTCCGGAAAGGAGGGCCGCCGCCGAGCCTGTGTCTCCGGACAAGATGGCCACCGCCACGTCACCTGAGCCCTCAGCAGAGATAGCCGCCGCCACGCCTGAACCTGAGCCCTCAGCAAAGATGGCCGCCGCCACGGTATCGGTGTCTGTTCCTGAGCCGGTGTCGGTGTCTGTTCCTGAGCCGGTGTCGGTGTCTTTTCCTGAGCCGGTGTCTGTTCCTGCCCATAATTGGTCCGCCCTGTAGCCCTAAACCGCCAGGTCCGCCTGGTCCCCCTGAACCGTCTGCTCCACCCTGGCCGTCTGAAGGTCGTCTCCTCCCTGGCCGCCTGAAGGGTCGTCTCCACCCTGGTCGCCTGCACTGCCTGCTCCGCCCTGGCCTCCCGTCTTGCCGCAGTCTCCAGGTCCTCTTCCGCTCCACGGGCCTGACCCTCCATCCTGCCCCCGGGTCCGCCTCCACTCCACCTCCCTCCTGGGCAATTTTAGAGCGTCTGGGAGCCGCTCCTTTGAGGGGGGGGGGGGGGGGGGGGCTATGTAACAGTCACCAGCTGGAGTGCCCTTGAGAGCCAACAGAGGGCACTCCACACCAGACTATTATCACTCCCTCACAAACTACATTTCCCATAACTCACTGCCCGGACTCATCATCACTGATTGCATTCACCTGTGTCTCATTACCCTGTTAGTCTCAGCCTATTTATACCATGTTCACTCATTCACTTACTGCAAAGTTTTGTATGTTGTTGCACTGCATTTCTGAGCGTTTCCCCTGGTTTCATGTCTCTTGGTTTTGGGATTTTTTGCCTGTTCCGTGGATAGCTCTTTTGCCTCTGACCCCAGCCTGTTTTGTTTGTTTGTTTGTTAGTTTGTTTGAACGGCCTACCTGTGTTTTGACCTATTTCCTGTATATTGGATTACGTGTCTGGATTGCCCCTTAATTAAAGCTGCATTTGGATCTCAACCTTCGTGTCTCGGAGCAGTTCGTAACAACTCTCTTCTTCGCTTGTCTCTACACTCAGATTTCAGTTTTTCTTCTATAGAAGCTGCTCTGAAAAACAACAAATATTAAAATATATTTATCTATATATATATATCTATATCATCCCTTTGAACAATTTAATCTTTGTACTTATTTGTAATTAGAAATATATATTAGAAAGTAATCAAAAAGGCAATAAGGTTGTCAAGCTTGTACAAATATAAACACCAATACAATAATATAATGCACACTACCATAATTGGCAGCTCAAGACAAAGTAACTTTATGTTCAAAACATGTTTTTTTCAAATATCATTTTCATCATAACAATGAAGCCAAATTGTTCAGGAAATCAGAAATAAATACACAGCTTCATTTTGCAAATAAAAATAATGTTAATGTAATGTTGTACATGTTTGGGCCCTATTTTAACGATTTCCGTCATGTAAATAGTGAATCTGCCATGGCGTGAGCGCAACTGGCATTTAAAGGGAATGGGAGATGAGACTCTGATTGGTTTAACGCACGTAAATCCCCAAAACACACCCATTATTCATTATGAGAATAGGGACAACCCTTTTAGACCATGCGCCTGGCGCGCCGACCATTTTTCCCGTCGTTGAACTAGCAAAAGTGGATTCGGACGCCCTAAGTGAACTTGCGCCCTGCGCTTTAGACCATGCGCTTAGATTGTTAAAATAGCGCCCATAGTCTTTAATTACTATTTATATATTTTTTATATCTATCAATATATAGCCACGTTGTAAGAAGGCAAGGCAAGTTTATATAGCACATTTCATACACAATGGTAATTCAAAGTGGTTTAGATAGAAGTAATTAAAATAATCAAAAGAAATAAGAACAGTTTAGAATAAATAGCAAAATACAGAGGAGGACTCCAGGTATAAAGGACAAGGAAGAGAGGGTTAGAGAGAGAGAGAGAGAGAGCCACATGTTTTGCATGGTTGTTCTGGCTATTCAGCATGCTGTGGTTTTCTTTGAGGAACTATTAAACTATTAAGAAGACAGAACTATCACACTCAACTTTAAAGGGGTTATATAATGGTACATGCACTTTTACAAGTTGATTGTACTGAACTGTGTGTTGGCAGTGCCTGTACACAACCATCATAAAATGATAAAAATCCATCCAGTGTTTTTTTTTTAAATCTTCTTATATATTTCCTCCCAATTCAAATCAAGCTGTTCGATTTTGTGACGTCACAAAATCAACGCCCCTCCCACGATGGTTGATTGACAGGAGCGTTTCAACACAGACCCGCCCTCGTGAGCGAGCTGTCAATCATAGTCCGCGCCGACCGGCGCGTTCAGTGTTGATAGCTGGAGCACTGAGTAGAATGGCGTCTAAGCGATTGTGGTGTTCTGTTCTTGGGTGTAATAACGAACACAGCAGTCATGTTGATGTTCCTAAATCCGTACAGCTGAAGACGCAGTGGCTGAGTTTGTTTTCGAAGGGAATATTCCCCACGATCAACGTCAATGCTTTCATGTTTGCGCGAATCATTTCACACACCAGACTGCTTTACAAACGAGGTCAGTAAAAAGCTGGTTATTTGCTAAGAAGCTGCTCCTGAAAAAAGGATCAGTACCAACTATTCGTGTTCCTGCTGCACCTCCAGAAGAACTGAAGTGAGTGTAACGTTTTATTGATCTTTATATTAATCTTTGCAAATCGCTTGCTGCACGCTTCCCGATGAATGCAGCTATTTTTACACTCAGGTACATTACAGCATGTTTTCTATGTATGACGTTCTCAATATAATTCATAATCCCACGTTTATAATGAACGACGCGTTATGGTTATTGTGTTATTGTGTTACAAACGGTGTACGCACAGAACAGAGGGGTGGGGTGAGCAAAGCTCATTATCATTTAAAGACACATGCACTCAAACGGCGTGCTGAAAACAGAGCTGTTTTTGACCAGGTAAAATTAGTGTTTTCTTACAATACTAATGAGAATTTTTAATTAAAGTATATTACAAACTTTTAATTTAGACCCTAAAGAATCATATTAGCTTGTACAAAAATGACATTATATGACCCCTTTAAGTTAACTCAACTAATTCACTCCAATTAAAGTCAACTTAAATAATTTTGTTCATCTAATAAGTAAAAGGTAGTCTTTTGATCTTAGTCTTGTCACGGTGACTATAGAATGTTTAGCATTTACCAATGCAAGCAGCTACAATCCTTGTTTTTTATCTCCATGTTTGATTTTCAAAGATAACTTTATGTCATGAATGTTGTTTGCCTCTTAAAACTAGAGGCAAACATTTTACCCATTTTACCGTGGCAATTATTGCACACAAAAGTTTCAATGAAATGCACATATACCTCAGCAAACAAATCTCAAACATGGTGATGATCAACAATAGTAATTCAGTAAAAATATGAACTCTAAACCCTATGACAGCTAAATAACAGTGACAAAAACAACAGCAGCAGCGTTGTTTCAAATACAAAGCAAGGATCATATTTAGCTGGGAACTGGCACAACAGTTACAGCGTAATTAACGTAATTTTATAAATAAACATTTCATGTCTAAGTTGCTGTGTAATAAGCGTGTTATCCATTCAGCGGGTCATTATAGCAAAATAAACCCTTTCATGGTAATAGAAATCCCTCCTCCACATGTCTGGGGTTTATTTTGAGATAATGACTGACTGTATCCTTTACGTATTTTATTATTATTATGCCGAGTCAATTTAATGCAAATTTGAATGGTATTTTTAAAACTTATTTAAGAATGTTAACATAGATTAAAAGTATAATATTAAAATGAAATGAACACTCAGAAAATAGTTTGTTCAATGAGGATAATTGAATTAAGGAATTTTTACATAATTAGGTTAGGTTAGTATAATAAGTTAATTTAAACAAGTTTCCTGTATCATACTAACCAGACATGTCTTTAACATACGCTATTGCTAGTGCAGTTTTATACATAATTATCCACAATGTATTGAATGATCAAATAAAAAAAGACTGGTGTCAATAATGACATTAGTATACCTATTGTTCACTGAGTGAAACAACTAAACTCACACCATAAATATCATAGGGCTACTCACAGCCTAAGCACTAAGAAGTGCCACTCTTCAGCACAATTGAAGAGTTCAGATGCAAAAGCCTCTAAGTGCCGTCTGAAATTTTCTTCTAGAATGATCATTTTTATCAAGCTCGTATATTTAAGTTCAGTAATTTCACTTAAATGGCATTGAAAATTACCTATTAATTGTCATTTAAGTGAAATTGCTGAACTTAAATATACGAGCTTGATAAAAATGATCATTCTAGAAGAAAATTTCAGATGGCACTTAGAGGCTTTTGCATCTGAACTCTTCAATTGTAACCACAAAATTATTATTACTTTTATTTCAAAAACTATTCTGAATGTCCAACATAACTGAACATTAAACTCTAACAAGTGTTCCCCTAAAAAACAAAAACAAACAAAAAAACACATAAAAAAAACACTAAAACACTCCCGATTTACTAAACGGGACAAATGAGAGCACGATCCCAAACAAGCGCAGTTGAGAGTGGAAAGTTCTGCGCATGATCTACTGATGACAAAGAACACAGGCAGATCGTTTCCACGATGACCAACACAATCTACCAAGATCAGTGCAAATTTAACTTCCACTTTACAAATTGAAGTGGATTGAACATAATACAATTAAGTTGTTACAAAATGTAATTTTTTTTTGTTGGTTTAGATTTTTAATTTAAATTTTATGGTTTATGTTTTAATTAATTAAACTGAACGTCTCGGTTACATATGGTAACCCTCATTCCCTTATCGGTCGGTCACTTACGTACGTAGTGACCGACTGATAGGAACCTCGCTAGAGAGGCCAATCTACTTCGAGTTAAACTAAAACGAGCCAATACACATTGGCATGCAATCATTTGCATCAGCTGTTCAGCCTCGCAGCGCGGGTATATAATGAGCAGCAGGTGCGATTGCATTTCAGTTTTTTGCTGAGGAGCCAAATGATTGCATTGTTACACAAACAATGTTCTCAATGCTCAAGTTCATGTGTAGAGCCCCTGGTGATACTTCGAGCAAAGTTTCATATTGTGCCGAGCCTTCTTAGTGTTTTAAAAATAGCGGTATTTGATGCTATCATAGAAGTGCCCCAAGCACTCCCATTCAAAAGGCAATTTGACTGAAAACGAAAATACGGTCAAACTTAAAAGTTTTCATTCTAATTATGCTTTTAAACGAAAGTTTGCCTCGGGTAGATTAACAAAAAGACCCAAGGTTGCATTTTGTCTTGAGTTACCCTTTAACCCCCTGGGGTCGGCGGTCACGGCGGCGATACCAGCTCGCTTTTTTTTCCGCTTTTTCTTATCAGTGCAAAAGAGACTCAAAATACTCTGTTGATTTTGATCTTACATATAAGTGTTAAATGTCTTCTTTTATTTGTGTACACTCATAATAAAAACAAAATGTTGTGTTGATCCACGCGGAGGAACGCAGACCTGTAAACGCCCTCATTACCTCAAGACAAAGAATCAGAAACTTCAGTAACTTACTCCTCTCTGCTTTTTATCTGAGTTTGGAAGACTGTGTTTGTGCTGTGCTGTTTACCTTGGATTTACCTCAGAAGAATTAGAAGAACGCGATTTAAAGATGAGAAGATTTTTAAGGTAAGACATGTTAAACTGGTGGTACCAGATTAAAATGTATGTTATGAAATGAGATTGGAGTAAAAACATGAAGCCTAATGTTATACATGTATATGTATCTATATATAGACAGAAACATGTTGAAATGTGAACTAGACTGGTAGGCAACCTTTCAATGCTAAATGTATTTCTACCAGAAAGACTCGGGAGAATAAATACTGTGACAATTAAACATTTATTAACAGCCCAGCAAGCAATCAAGTTCTTTGGCGTAGCCCCGTCCGTAGCTTGCAATCCGAGGGTCCGGACTCTGCATATCCTGCCTGAAGACGAAGGCAGGGGCGCAGCCGACCCCCTGCGAGGTATAGGAAGGGACCATCCTGGTGGTGGGGAGGATGGAGGGAAAGACCCGTCTTGGAGGTGGTGGGGAGGATGGAGGTGAATGAAAGCGTCAGCATCTGCGAACTCAGACGTGTGTAAGTACCAATCTTTTATACCACAAGTATAGGAATATGATTGGATAGATGAGAAGGTAATAAGTGACGTAACAATTGAGTCTTCCCGGCAGAACTTATGCTAGAGCTTCATATACATGTCCGACACAAGGATGTTTTTATATTCTATAATAAAACACAGCATGATAAAAGTAGGCTAGTATGAGTGTATACTGTGGTGAATAGTACAATGTTTAGAACCATGTTTACTGTTAAATACTGTGTTTGTGGATATCTGCTCAAACGTAGATGTATAATATGGTAACAATAATTAGTTTAATAGTTTTGAGCGGCTTGATCGCTTCAGTAAATGTTCTCTGCACGCGTTTGCGTTTGAAAAGCAAAACGCGCCAAACAATAGGCTTCATTTTTTTTACACCAAATGTTTATTTTCGTTATGACATTATGAAATGAGATTGAAGTAACATATGATAATCAATATATTTTTCTCTAGTGCAGTGTTACTGAAGTGTTCCTTTTTAACGATTTATAGGCTATTGTTATTATTATTTTATGCAGCACAGCACATAGCTTATGCCTACAAGGCACAACAGACCTGGTGTTACGTGTTTAAAGTTGGAAAAAGGGATGATGACATAACATTTATGTGAGGCACAGTTGCTGTGTGTGAAGGCAGGAAAAACCAGCAAGAAACGCTACAAACGTTTAAAAACGTTTATTCGTACAGGATGCAAGATTAGGTGCACAATAAGATCCAAAAATAAATACAAAATAAAAGAAAAACAGGAGTGTCGCCAAATCAATGAAATAATCAAAACATAACTATAATGTCTAATTTTAATCGTACCTCTAAACTAACTGTCAAAGAAAAATGTAGAAACAAAACCGGAATCTTCAGCGGGTACGCCGCCTTAAATAAACTACACCAACTAAAAACGAAAGTACAATACTGGCGAACACTCCACGCCTAATTAACAATAACAAAGCCTACCTCCCGTTGTTACTGGGCGTGCGCTTTCTCAAATCGCGTGCTAGGCATAACAAACTACAGCAAAACTCAAAGACGTGTTACTCAGGTCTCTAATGGTATTAAACTCGAAGACATTCCAAATAGTGGTTACGTTTAAACAAAGCATCTCTGTGAGGGCAAGTTAAGTGGAACAGCTGATGACGCGTGCCCGTAATGACTACACGCAGCGAATGAGCAATCTCCACCTGAAAGCAATGAATGAAGAGACAGAGCAACAGAAACATACACAAAGACACGTGGAACGTAACACCTGGTGTTCATTATATATATATATATATATATATATATATATATATATATATATATATATATATATATGTGTGTGTGTGTGTGTGCGCATTTTGTACATTTTAAAAAGCAATTTTAACCTGAAAAATCTATAATGTATTCCCCAAATCGTGCAGCCCTATAGTTTCTCTTGATATCACTGTGTTCACAGCGTTTTTTGTTTTTTTTCAGGGACCAGATGCTCCACTGATGAGTCCTGCTGACTTCAACATTCACACAAGTCTCTGTACATGAACATGGTAAAGTGAAAAATCAAACACCATGGAAATGACGGAATATGGAATATGTTTCAGGAATGGCACAAAGTTATGTGACTGGTTAAGTCTCTGTCTTTAGTTCAGTGTGTTAAATAATGTGCTTTTTTGGCATTTGTTGTGTATCTTTGGATTATGTGGTGTTGTAAATAAATCCAAACAATCAAAAAGCCATTCTTTTTTAAATCTCCTCATTCTTTGTGCAAGGTTCCTCATAATGATAGGGCCTGATAGCACCTGATAGGACCATTAGGGGAGGGTCTTTGTCTTTCTCGGGTGTGAAATACATTAATGTTCATGATGTGTTCACTCCTACTCGCATAAAGCTTTCTCACAAAAGACATGTGACAAGCGACGTGAAAACTCCAGGCAGGAAATGTGTAACCAAACGTGTTGATCAGCGGTTTGCAGAAGTAGCAATGGAATCGAGTGATTTTTGCAGGTAAAAAACAAACAAAAAAAAAACATGAAAGTTAGTGGTATTTACACCCACTCGAGCATTTTTTTTGCTAAAAAGAAGCCATTGAGCATCGTTGAGAGGTTAAAAGGAATTGGACAGAGCCGTAATGATAAGCCAGTTTGTGATTGGTTCCCGCAAATTTGGTAAGAAAGCAGCAGAGATAAATGTACAGGTTTCCAGCCTGAGCTGCAGGGCGAAATCAAATCGGCGGCAGATCAGGCTGGGTTTACCCAGTCTAACAGACTTGCAGAGCTTTTTGGCTAAAATGGCAGAAGCTGTCCGGACATCAACAAACTCTTCAGCATTTAATGGAGTTGGCCTCTTTGGGAAAGTTGCTAGAAGGAACTCCACTTCTGAGAAAGGCCAACATTAAGTCATGCTGGTAGTGTGCTTTGAACCATGATACAAAACCTGAAACCTTTTGGCGGTAGAAAAATATGGTCTGATGAGCTGGCCTGAAAGCAAAACCTTATGTTTGGCACAAAACAATGCATGGCACATGTATGCTGTAACACCATCTCTGCCATTCAAACATGGTGATGGCAGTGTCCTGGTCTGGGGTAACATTTAAGCTGAAGGAACTGGAAAACTTGTTGCCATCAAGTGCAACCAGAAGTCAAATGTGGACAACTCTCTGAGGAGAACATGTCTTAATCATCATCGTTCTGCAAATCTGCATTTAGACTGGAGACACATTTTCCTTCTGGACAATGGACAAAAAAAAAAAAAAAAAAAAAATGGTGAAATGAAAATAAATAAATAAATTCTGGGACGGTCCTGCCAGGGCCAAGAAAAAAAAAAGCAGTTAAAAAAATAATTAGACATACCCAAGAAACTGTAAAATATGTTTTGAATGAACCGTATGAACCATGTTTATATATATCTATATCAAAGCACCCATCTGATACCAACAATGTCCTTTAGATTTGACTAATATAGGGCAGTGGTTTTTCAATCCTGGTTCTTGGGACCCACCGCTATCTGACACTCTCAGTTCAGTTCATGGAGCTCCCTCCTAAGAAGAAGATTATCTGAATCAGGTATTTTAAATAAGGGAACCACACAAAATGTGCAGAGAGGTAGGTTCCCAGGATCAGGGTTGAAAACCACTGCTCTAGGAAGAACTAGACTCTGAATTTGCCATTTTGCGAGGTTCATGGCAAAAAAATCTTTGAAAGATTTTTTTTATTTCAGAGAGACATAAAATTAAGTAAACTTGGTATTTTTGAGCACATAGATTCTGCTTTCAGATTCATCCACCTCTAAAGCAAACAGTAGTCACCATGTCAGTTATATGGCCCCTTCCTGTCTGAGTGGGCCATTTTTGATAAGAATCTCTACAGCCCTTCCCAGTACTGTGCCCAATGCAATATGTTGGAGACCATACTGTTACCTGGTGTCTATAGTTTGCCCTGACCTCATCCTTACCTGAAACAGCACCCATGAAGGAGTTTCCAGATCTTTCTGCAGTGCCACCAAAATAACAGGATGATTGGACATCATGCCTGTTTTAAGTCCAGGGATCTCTCTGCCTATATACTGTACAAATGTACTATTGACTTTCTCCCCTGAACAGTGCATCTTAAGGGACACCTCTACTTCTGCATTCAAGACTAAAGCTACAGTATGAATATTTGCATGGGGCAGTTGCATGAGGTCACTAGTGCATCGGCATGAATATAAACGGGTGCCTGCATTAAAAGTCATCAGCTTCTTTTTCCTCAGGAAACTGCTTTCTTTGTGTGTGCGCAAAAGAAAAGAAGATTTTGTGAGTTCGTTAGTTTGAAATTAGAAAAGAAAAGAAAGAAACAGCATGGCAAGTGCTCAAAATAGATTTAGGAGTTGTGCTCTGCCATGTCCCCGAATCATTTCTGGAGATGACACACACAAGCTCTGTGTCATTTGTTTGGGAGCAGCGCATGATGAGTCAGCTCTTGAGGTCCGCTCTGTGATTGCTTCACAGTGAGGAATCTGCGCCATGTGGTTCGGGTCCAGCAGCACAGTGGCTTCAATTGTGGGGATTGCAGGTGAAGCTGGTGGAGGAATTCAAGATGGGGGTGGTGGTAGCGCAATGGATAAGACACATGCCTTTGGTGTGAGAGACCTGGGTTCGAATCCACTGTGAGACACCAATGTGTCCCTGAGCAAGACACTTAACCCCTAGTTGCTCCAGAGGCGTGCGACCTCTGACATATATAGCAATTGTAAGTCGCTTTGGATAAAAAGCGTCAGCTAAATGAATAAATGTAAATGTAAATGTAAAGATGGGTATTTCCATTTCTTGCCGATTCCTCATGGGTCATCGATGCTCTCCCCTTGTGAACCTTCTGTTTCTCCCTGATCTCCATACTGAGGTGTCGAGATAAAGGGGGAAACCATATCCAGCTCACATAGTAACCTCAGCTGTGTCAAATTATTAGAATGTGAAGGGACTATGTGAGACTGATATTAGAAGATGTCCTGGGTTAAAGAGGTGCTTGTGGGCTACCTCTCCCCTGGTGTGGCATTTGCTCTGAATGTTGCCTGTGCCACCGGCCGTTTTATGGCTGAGATGGTTGCCATGGAAAGGCCTCTATGGTTGAACATCTCAGGCATAGAAGATGTTTTTGCTCCAATCTAACCCTTTGGCCTCTTTGGTACTGCCATAGATATGGTAGTCGATAGGTTTAAAGAGGCAAGGGTTCAGTCTGAGGCGTTTAAAAAGTGAATCCCCTTCCGTGTCCAGGGTCCTTCAGCCCCGGCAATGCCTTCTGATGCTTATCTGCTGATGCTGATTATTGGCCGATGCGCCACAATTTTCAAATCTCGAAGTGTGGACATGTTTGATATTTGAGAGAATCGGTGAGGATTTAAAAACTCCTGTAGTCTGAACCCGGCTTTGGTAATTGTGGTGGGATGAGCAAAGACATGTGCAGTAGGTGTGGTGTCAGGCCACGGAGATGCATTTATTTTATACTACCTAAACATTATATATTATATAAACAGAGTGTCGGCGGATAGACGGATGTGTCCCAAATAAACAGGGAATCCAGTGTACTTGCAGTGCAATTGGGCTCAGTGAGGGTAACACTACTAGCCTTACTATTGTAGAGATTTTTCCAAAGCTTCACACTTTGTCTCTACCTAAGTTATCAGCCAGAAAATTACTCAGTTCTTCATTAGTCATGTTTTTATACTTCTTGGACTGCTAGGGACATGTGACAGAAGGCCACATTATGAAAAGCTTGGATCCTGTGTCAATGGATCCTTGGTTCATGTTTCTAGGAGGTGACATATGACATATGTGAACAGTTATTTATCAAGTTCCATACAATGTTATATTTGGTTAAGTGTTCACTCTAGATAAAAAAAAAAACTGTCATGTTCAAAGAAAGAAATTACTAAGTCATATTTAAAAATACAACAATGAGAATTAGCCAAAGAAAATGAAGTCTAAAGCCCAAGCAAAGTATTATTCTTTGAGCAGGACACTGTGAGACTAGCTTGTTTCTGAAGGCGCTGTGTTACTGTACACTGTTAGACCTTACCAGGCTTTTTTACAGTAAAATAAGTAATTTACTGTTAATTGTGCCGTTCTTTACTGTAATCTACAATATGTTACTGTAAAAATGCCATGCACTAAAATAAAACTCGGGTTAACTCATTTCACTTGCAGAAGCCGACTGCCTTAAACTGTCCAACTTTTGTTTAAATGTATTAACTAAAATGTATAATGCACTAATAATGTGGCAAAGTATTACTGTGAACTTATTTCATTTGAGACCATTAAAGAATATTGTACATAAAAAGATTTCCACTGGACCAGCAACTACACAGTCACCGCCTGTTAAATAAATTAACATGCAGTAAATCATCAATGTTTGTAGTTTGTTGCTTCTCTTCAGGCTCTACTCTTCAGCACAACAGTGACCCAAAAAATTAATTTTACAGTAAACTACTGGCAACAGTGTTGCCAGTATATACCTGTTTTATAACTTACAGTTTATTACTGTTAAAATACATTTTGTGGGTGTGTCTTTTATCTTGCACTATTAACCCTTTCAATCCTACAGGAAAATCCACACTACAAAGAGTAAAAGTAACATTGAGACAGTGTTGCAGAGAGATAATTAAGGGAATATGTAAGTGATTGTTGAGCATTAGTGATGAACACCTGCTGTTAACAAGCAGAATCACTGAAGGAAAGAGAAACACAAGAACAGAAAATGGAGAAACACAAGAAATACAACTGACTTCCAGCCATTACACATTATTACACTTATTATTAACCAGTATGACTTTATTTCTGTCATACATCTACAGAAGTTGTTATTGCGATGTTTAATTGAAAATGTTTTGTTTGAAGTTACCATTATAGAGATCAGTGTTTGCTTTAGTTGGGATGCTGACCCTTGACTTTTTAACATTGTTTTTTTCTCTTGCTGCTTGAACTGTGTTTTTGCAAGTCACACTTCTGCACACACACATGGTTGGTGAATGCAGTTTGTTATATTGATTATGATGACAAAATCATCATATAGCCTGTCCATTCACTAATCTCATTCAGAGTTTAATCCTGTATCAAAAGTGAAACTGCAATCAGTTACAGTGACAAATCTTTTTAACACATCATACACAACTTAAAGGAGAACTCCGGGCATTTTTTAAGTTAATCTTGATCGTTATACCTTTGTGAGTACTGTCTATATAAAAAAAATAAAAAAAATGAACCGGATTGGTGCTTGCAACACGGAGCTGCTACAGCTAATGCCCAGAGCTCCCACTCAGCTAAAACGGCAGTTATGGGGGCATATACATAAAGAGTGTCTTTGTGCCTCTTAACAGACACAAAATGCAATTAAAATGTCTGTCCAACATGAACAGGGCCCTTACATGACAACAAGATGTGTTTAGCAACTTAGCCATTGTTTAAATTCACCTAAATAGTGTTTTAGACGGCTAGCTGTAGTCTCGCGCTGAAGTCCTGTGGGAACTCGGTTGTTCGTTCCGAATTGTGGCAACAGAATGCGAAAATACAAGAACTTACATTTTCATCGTCTTCCTTTCCATGACCCGCTGTGTTGTGTCTGTGTAGTCATCCTTGTCAAAGTGTTCGCTGCAAATGCGGTAATCTTTAGCGCGTAGTACTTGTATGGGAGTTTGCACATCAAGTTGAAGTACAACTAGCCACAGCTGCAGAATCTCGAGGTCATGGAAAGAAAGACGATGAAAATTTAAGTTCTTGTATTTTCGCATTCTGTTGCCACAATTCGGAACGGCACAAACGCGAACCATTTCTTCTTCACTTGTGAGCAACAACGATCTTCACTCTTCACACACGACGCTCCTCCCACCTGCACACTGTTGTTTACCTTTTTCCGGCTACAACCGAGTTCCCACGGGACTTCAGCGCAAGACTACAGCTAGCCGTCTAAAACACTATTTAGGTGAATTTAAACAATGGCTAAACGCATCTTGTTGTCATGTAAGGGCCCTGTTCATGTTGGACAGACATTTTAATTGCATTTTGTGTCTGTTAAGAGGCACAAAGACACTCTTTATGTATATGCCCCCATAACTGCCGTTTTAGCTGAGTGGGAGCTCTGGGCATTATCTGTAGCAGCTCCGTGTTGCAAGCACCAATCCGGTTCGTTTCTATAGACAATACTCACAAAGGTCTAACGATCAAGATTAACTTAAAAATTGCCCGGAGTTCTCCTTTAAGAAACAGCTATACTGTCTTGTAGAAATACAAAGATATCAAAAATCAGCACACATCTCTCAATAATGGTGGCAATAATTTATTTATTTATTTATTCATACTGCAGTGCATGCTGGGAGTTTTATACTATCCTGGAACCCAGCATGCATTGCTACATGAAACTTTTGATTGTCACCATTGTTGAGATTCATGTGCTGATTGTTGATGTCTGTGTGTGTCTGAGTTAATGAGGAGTTCAAAATGTTTTAATGCACTAAATGATTTCAATATCCTTCAGAATAACTGATTACAGAAACATTGTTGGATTTCATGCTGTAGATTTACAGATATATGATAAATATTAAATACCCATAAATTCACTCACTTCTTTTCATTCACTCTGTCAAGTGGACTATATTAGAGAACTAATGTAGGGAATAGTGAATGAGTGTATAGGGTGTGATTTGGAACACAGTCTCTGAGTGTCGACTTTGAGCAGTGCTAATTCACAGTATATTCCTTTAGGCTACTTTCTCGATAACTACAAATATAACCCAGAATGCATTGTTTTCTATGGTATATTACTGTTTTAATGGACAATGGTATGATACTGTCAGAATTTGGCCTTACAGCAAGGGTTAACAGTGTAGGCTTACTGAAAGCTTGTTAGAACCCATAGCATCTATGTGAACTATCTATCTTTAAAGTCTGATTTAAATCGGAGTAAGCGAAGAGCACAACATTGTTTTTTCACATGCAATTTACAGTAAGTTGTGATTGAGGAACACTGCCAATTCCAGGGGACAAAGACTACACAAGCCAATCGCACAGCAAATAAACTGACTGTGATTGCAGGCAATTGAGCAATTACGTGCTAACCACTATCCTCTTCTTTGTTAAACATAAGGCATGATATTTAAAATGAATTCATTTTCTGCTACAAATATAACCATTGTGTATAATACAAAGAGTGCCTAAACGTGCCTTATTATTTCTTAGATATAACCACAAGAATTCCAAGATATGTCCAGACTTTTAGAATGAAGTGTTGAATGTTTTAACAACTGAACTATTTGACAAATGCAGGTCTGGATAATATTCACATACTCCTCGGATTCATAAACAAGCTGAGTCTTTTGGCGTCTCCAAGATGCTGAAAGGACACGCACCAGACGTGAGCTAAAATAGAAAAGCCGACAAAAAAGGAGGAAAATGCATTTGACTTCCAAAAAATGCACTCAGTGTCTTAACACAGCTTCATTAGGCAAAAGTTATTATCCTTAGGCTAAACACAGGACTAATGTGGTTGCGCAGAATGCGGAAAACGGTTCATAAAAAGGTTCATAAAAAGGTTCATAATGTTTTGGGTGTGAGATAATGGTAAACTGTTGACATTTTACAGACATATTTCCTTATTAAAAAAGGACTAGCTCATCAAATGTGATGTATCTAACATTACAGGTCATTAATATATCTTTATATATTTTATAAGTAATATTATATCTTATTTTTATTATTAATAAAATTTTTACAAAATAATCAAGAAGTTCTTGAGGCATTACTTTAAATCAATGGCATATAAAGTGGACAGTGATACAGAATTTTGGGTGAAATTAACCGTGGAAAAGACTTTCAAAGATTTGTATAGTGGACACCATGAATCAGCAGGTTAGTCTACAGCAGATATAAATCAATGTCCGGAAATGGTGTTAAGTTAAAGCTCTGTTAAAAAAAAAAAAAATGTTTTTCAGTTCATTAGGCTTGTTGATTAAAAACTCAGAAGTGCTTTCTCTCTGTCTGTCCATCTGTCTTTATATATCTGTTTAATTAGCTGTGAGGATTTCAAAGTGACTCCTCTTACATCATTCTTGGGAAAAATGACACTGGAGCTTACTTCACATCTGTGGAGACAAAGCTTACTGACAAAATCATCTTCACCATGCTTGGAAGGGCTCCTCCAACTGAAAAAGATTAAAATACAAAGAAAACTTGGACTAGGTCATGAGTGATTTTTTTTAATTTAATTTTTTTACCTATTCCATGGAAATGTTGTGTCTGTCTTGGAACCTTGCTCTCTTTGCATGTGACCAACAGCCTTGATTGTCACAGTTAAAGGGATAGTTCACTTTGAAATTAATTGTTGGTATGTTTTAGCTTACCTCAAGGGCATCCAAGATGTAGGTGTCTTTTTTTCCGCAGTAGTTTCAATTTTGATATTTTTAGGTCAAACCGTTCTTGTCTGTCAGTCATATAATGCAGGTCTATGGTCACCGCCTGAAAGAGCATGCACAGAGTCCAAATTAAAACAATTCTCCGTCGTCCAAATTAAACAATTCCCCATTGTAAGTACACATTGATGGCCTAAGACACGAAACGAGCGGTTTGTGTGAGAAAACGAACAGTATTTATACGGTTTGACCTAAAAATATCAAAATTGAAACTACTGCGGAAAAAAAGACACCTACATCTTGGATGCCCTTGAGGTAAGCTAAAACATACCAACAATTAATTTCAAAGTGAACTATCCCTTTAAATAAGATCTTAGTTAAAAAATAAATAATGCACATTGAATGCATACATGTGCCACCTGGAGCAAGATTTTTATGGTCCTGGTTGTGTGTCTCTGCTAGTCAAGAGTGTCTTAGTTTGTAATGTAGGTAATAAGTAGCCTACTTTGCACATACACAGGCCTCCGGCCATGGCTGAATTTAGAGCCATGATTTAGAGCCAACTATTTCACTGAGAATTTAGGGTTGGCAATTAGCTCATGACTAGAGTGGGGATGAGTGCAATAGCTAAGCTTTAGTGAGTTTGGCATCTATCTGTTCCATCAAGTGTCTTTCTTTCTATTGACTCTCATCCACTCATCACAAGTGCATGATACTCATGTTTATGAGCATGTCTGCTTTATTGTGGCTGCCCAGATCGTTTCTCTTTTGAGCAAGTTTTTTTTTTCTTCTTTTTTTTTTTAAGATGAAATGCTTAATGAATGTCTTTCATTACAGATAACATGCAAGCAGTCACATGTTCATACTGTATGCAATGAGTATCACTGCAGTTATTCCTGGCAGGTGTAACAGATGCATTACAAATGGGCTTAATTTCCCCCAAGTCTCTTAGACAAGCATTGGTCGAGTTTCCCTTTACTGAGTGGCTGTTTAAAAAAAAAAAAAAAAAAAAAAAAAACTCGTCATTTTACAGGAATGAGAAAAGTTGTAACTAGTTGAGGATCAATGAGTTTTTTTGAGTGGTTGTAAGGAAGAAACCCAGGGATGGGGTGAACATTGTTATCCAAGAGCTGATTTTGTTTTATTCCTCTGCTCGCATAAAAAACGTGTAGTCCTCTTAAAGTCCATGCAAATGTCTGGCAAGACAGTGAAATTCCTCTTGGACGAGAGAGTGGGAAAGCAAGGTCTCTTGCTCTCCCTGTCTCTCCTGTTCTCTCTCGTCCTTCCCTCCCCTCTCTCCTGTCTTTCCTCCCTGCATCTCTCTCTCTCTCTCTCTCTCTCTCTCTCTCTCTCTCTCTCTCTCTCTCTCTCTCTCTCTCTCTCTCTCTCTCTCTCTCCTTCCACTCACTCTCACTCTCTTTCTTTCTCTGGCAGCACTCAGCTTTTTTGGCAGGAGTGACCAGAATAAAAACAGCAACACCAGACACAGAAGAGAAAAAAGTGCAATGATCCATCGAACCAACAGCTTTGCCCTTTCTTAATTACGTCGTGTCCAGTATCATTTTCTTTTTTCCTCCCCTCTTCATTTTTTTCAGACATTTTTGAAGTGGTAATTAGCTCTTGGAGAATAAAACCGGCTGATTCGGGGAGGGCCAGTGCATTTTGGAGCGAGATGGCTAACAGGAGGGCTGCGTTGCTCCTTCTCGGATTCTTCCTCACTATACAGCTGAGTCCTTCGCTGCAAGGAGGTAGGTGGTGTAAACTTTGATGGCTCATTTAGGAGATCCTGAGAAACATTAATGGCATAGAAGTGATGCTGTGGTCCTCCCAAGTGACTTTACCTGCAAATATGTTTATAAACCAGAAGTGTGCAATGTGTAGAAAGTGAAATTTCGTCGTGCACTGCAGGTGGTCATGTGGTCTAGTGATTTTAGTCATGCCTTTTCACTTAAGGTGATAGCTTACTAATAACATGCAAGCAGTCATGCATTCAGTGTAATGAGTTTTATTACATTTACATATGCCTTGCATTGTGACAATATCACAAAGTGATGACATCTTCCAGAGTCTACAATGCATTCATATATATCAGTAACAATTCAGAGGCATCCTTCAGATCTTGACCACTATGCCTGTTTACTGAGGAATCTGGTCCACATTAATGGGAAACAATCGGGAGAGATGACATTCACATGGTTCATATGTTTTTCTTTTGCCTAATAACATCCAGGTCATTTTCAGAAAAGAAGATAGATGTTTTATTTTTGAGAAAACAATTTCTGTGAGTAAATTAAGATAGGATTCAGTGGCAGTATACGGTCTATAGAGTATAAGCAGTGCTTTGTTCAGTCACGACTGATATATTTAACTTCTGTGGTAACGTATTCACATCACAAAGGCATATAAATTATTGTAAACAGTTGTTTAGATGGTTTACATCATTAAGCTGAACTGCAGCATCCAAATACTGTTGTACAAACCACCAAATGCAGGCTGCAGAGATTTTACAACGAATTGTCATAAACATTATCTCAGCTACAGATGTTAGCGTTAGTTCTCATGCGTCTTGTGCCAGAATGCTCGACTGGGAATATGAATGTGGTGAGAGTTGTTTCTCCTGAAGGCCATTCCCTCGATCGTAGAGCACTTTGCTGAGCTGATGGGGATGGTTGTGATCAGCTTGTTAATCGAAAACACAGCTCATGTGTACTACATTTCTGAAGACTACAGCTGGACTCTTTCTGTCAGCTTTTGTAGACTTGACAAATAAAAAACCATCCCGGTGGACATCAATGTCCAGTGAGCCACGCAAGTGCCTATTAGGTCAGTGTCGTTGGCTCTAGTCACCGACAGCGTATGCGCTTGCTGTCTGCTCAGAGTCTGACTTTGCAAGTAAGAAGGCAAACTGTGGTATAGAGCGATGCAATATAAGAGGGGGAAATCAAAAAATTTCCAACTCCGCTTTGGCCCCGTCATTAAATTGCAGTTGTTTTGATGTTCTTGGATGTGCGTCTGTGCAATGTTTAGTCGTGATTGGAAAGGATGTGGGGGTCTGTTCCCAGTTTCCAAACAAAGCCAGAGTATTTCACAATGATTTATTTATTTTCACAAAAATACTTTCTTCGGCACTTGCTGATGTATGTGTTTCCAGGCTGTTCCTAAAAAAAAATTAAAAAAAAACTCTCTCAGCAACGTCTCACTGATGCTGAATGAATTTATTACGGAGAAATACGGCTCTTGTTGCCTGTGAGGATTTGAAATTGTGATATGTTTTCCATAAAAGCCACCAGGTCCGCATCTTAATTTCAGCAGTCTGGTATGTTCATTTTAATGAATGAATTTGTAGCCATAAAACAGCTTTGCTATTTCCTCCATATGTCACAAGCTCCAAAACAAATGACAGTAAAACTTTATTTCCATGGTCCACTTTAGACATACTAACTATTTGCAACTACATGTCAGCTAACTCTCATTAATAACTAATAATCAAATGAGAGTTGACAGGCAGTTGCAAAGTTACTTATAGTTAGTAGAATATCAAAAGTGGATCAATGAAATAAAGTGTAGCCAAATCACTGGTCTGTTCATCCTATGCCTGTCTGTAAGGCACCTGTGATATTTGCGTAGAGAGAATGAAAACTGTCATAGCCGTGAATGGGGAAATTGTTTAGAAATTACGTTTCACCCTCTCTGCATTCATCTATCAAACAGCCAAACCAATTCTAGTAGACCAACTCTAAGCAAAAGGTAATGCTGTTTGTAGGATTAGGTGTATGCCTGAAGTCGATCCCCATGACCCCAATAGAGAGTTTGCTCAGTGCTGTCTGCAGTGCATAAATCGCTTTCTAGATGCATTATTATCAAATGTCCTCTGTATTGGACAGTTACCAAAAATGTCAGAGGTTCAGAGCCTGCGAGTCTGTTTGGACGGCTCGCGCAGGTGGAATGTTTTCTCTACTGGTGTGAGTGAGTTATGGGGCAGGTGGGAATTTCAGGGCCTTGGGAAGTTACAATGTCACCGTTGCTGATCCTGCCATGGGTTAAACAAAACCTAAATGATGTCTCTCTTCTTCCCTTCTTGCTAAATGGAGATTGTCTTGACACATGGAACAGCCTCTGTCAGAGCTAAAGGAATGTCATTTTGGAGCCAAAAGGCTCACATCATGCACTGTTTTGACCCTGTGAAAGCTTTTATTCAAGGGCACAAGAGCACCCACCATGACACTTCATGTTAAAACATATAGTGTTACAAAGTATGCAATAACTGTTGCGGTTAAATAATGGTTCTGTGGGATCACAGAGTCTGTTTGCTTTATTGGAGCTGGCATTAAGTTTAGTGTATCTAAACTTTTGATTGACTGTGTAAGCATACCTAAGCAGTTACAGCCACATCATACAAAACAGAAAGTCCTTGGTGGAAGTACCAATTATCAAGTGCCAAGTTTTCCCCCTCATTCTCTTATAATTTAGCTCTCAGAAGTCTGTCATACATGTAACCGTATGACAACCAATCATTTTGTGCACTGTATCGGGTAACGGCCATTACTTCAAACACAGCTACAGGTCTGCTATTAGTGCAGATGCTTCCAGTGCAGTGCTGTGCTGCAGACGGGCATCGGCCTCTCTGCCACAGCCAAAATAATTAGGATATTTTATGTCAACCGCTATAAATGACATGCGGGCTATGCGAGGAGGGCCAGGGCCAGATGAAAGGAAAGTAAAGCAAGGTCTTGCTTCCTTCTAGTCTTGTAAGAATTAAGAAGCCCTACTTTCAAACAGCAAAGCTTGAAATAAGGGGAGCGCATTTTAAAAGGCACCACTTGGCGGAAATCTCTGGCTCAGAACATCAGAGGAGTTCAATCCATTAGGTCTCCTCCTCATTGACACTCGGCTGGCTCTACTTGAAGGTGTATGAAATCACCACCAGATCAGATGGCACACCTCGGCTGTCAGACGGGATCTTGATGAATTGTCCCCCCCCCCACCACCACAAATTCCCAATCTGATTAGCAACTCCTCCAGAGGTGCTTTATGGCAAATGTGTGCTGGGAGCGCCTTTCTGGACTCCATCCTGGAGATCTTGTTTTCCAGTGCTGGCTGTACTCGCCTGAAAGGAATTAATGTCTCGTGGTATGTCTAGTGGCGTGCTGATGGATTTGAACGGAGCATTTGCCATGCTGTCTGCTGACTGGAGCCGCTGTTAAAACTGTAATGCCTGTGATAGACAATGCATCCTATTATTTCCACGCACTAAAGCCAGTTTTTGTTTGGTGCTGGTCTTGCTCATGGCAGTACAGCCAGGATTTTCACCAGCAAAACAATGCTTGTTAAAGTTGGCTATTTTTGGAGAGGCTAGCAATAGTGAGCTAGCTTTGAAAGCATAAGATCCCACCCAGATTCAGAGCGTCTCCAAAGCCACGCATCCTTCAAAACACATGAACGCGTACAGCAGGTAGCAAACAAAAGCATCACTACCTCATGTCTCAAGCACATTCGGAACGAATACAATGATTGGACGAACATTTTATTGTCCAATGCCTTCCACAGACAATATAAATACCTAGAAATACATATAGACCACTTAACTTAGTGATTGCTAGCAGGATGTGAAGAGAGTGACTTTCAACCAGCATGACAAAAAATATTTCTAGAACAAATCACATATCCTGCCTTTAAGGTAACCACTGTCTAAAGAACAACACATGCTGGAGACTGGCTATATAGTGAGGTTTTTGTAGGATAACAGATAAAGCAAACTACAAATGGTAACGGAGCAAGTCTGCTGAAATAGAGCAAAAGCATAGTTCAGAGTACCTATGAAGCTAAGCAGGGCTGAGCCTGGTTAGTACCTGGATGGGAGACCTCCTGGGAAAACCAGGTTGCTGCTGGATGAGGTGTTAGTGAGGCCAGTAGTGGGCGCTCACCCTGTGGTCTGTGTGGGTCCTAACGCCCCAGTATAGTGATGGGGACACTATACTGCCAAAAGAGCACCGTCCTTTGGATGTGACGTTAAACCGAGGTCCTGACTCTCTGTGGTCATTCAAAATCCCAGGATGTCCTTCAAAAAAGAGTAGGGGTGTAACCCCGGCATCCTGGCCAAATTTTCCCCTTGGCCTCTGTCTATCATGGCCTCCTAATCATCCCCATATACTGATTGGCTTCATCACTCTGTCTCCTCTCCACCAGTAAGCTGGTGTGTGCTGGGCGTTCTGGCGCAATATGGCTGCCGTCACATCATCTAAGTGCATGCTGCACATTGGTGATGGTTGAGGAGATTCCCCCTTCTATGTAAAGCACTTTGAGGTCTCAGAAAAAACGCTATATAAATGTAACGAATTATTATTATTATTATATATGAATCATAGCCATCCCATTTGAACCCTTGCTCTGGTTCGGGTAGCCTGAAATACCTCCCATGTTTCCTGCTCTTCAGTTACAACATATGTACTTGTTGACTGATGTGATATGCTCTAAGTGGCCTTGTATAGACAGAATAGGCCTCTGTAGAGCGTTATATCGTGACCTCAGCTCTCAACGCCATGCTCTATTGGGCTCCTGCAGTGTTGGCAGCAGCTCTGTAGGAATGCTAGCAAAGATAAGCGACTTCATTTAGCTACATTCATTTATATCTCCCCCTCATTCACAGCCTGAGGACGTTAACAGATATGACAGTTTATCTACCATCTTTGGCATTTTGAAACACAGCTCACTTGCCACACTCTCATATACCCAACGGTCGCCGGTCCATCACAGGATGGCATTGCTGGGAAATCATCAGATAAAAAGGCTGTTCTGCTTAATGTAAGGTGGTGTGAACTCTATGTCATGTGAGTTTTAGAATTAGAAGTGCTCTTGAATATGGACCAGTCTTACTTAGGTTTTGAATACACATCTAAAAGGGAAGTGCTTAGGGTAGATAGCATGTTTATCTTTGTTCATAGTGGTGTTAACAGCAATTCAAGCGGGTTAATGACAGCTTCAATGGTCTAATTTACAGTAAAAGGAATTTTGTCTTATAAAGCTGTTCATATTTCCTAAAATTGTAGAACCAATGCGCCACTGTACCTCCCGATTTCCACATTAGATTGTTATTTACTCTATCACCACAAATTCCATTGAGGGTAAATGTCAAAGTGAGTGTCCTGTTGACTTCGACCAAGAGGAGACAGAGCCAAGATTTAAACAAAGACCTGCACTTAAACCAAATTATTTTATCTGAAACCAGCCCGAATATCTTTCAGACCAGCCAATGTCTTAGACAGACTCTGTTTGGAACAGAACATGGACTGGAATGTGCTTGGTCATGAGGTTAGTGCTTGATCTGATCTGATCTGATCTTCCTCCTCCCTGGTCTTCATTCAGTTATGAGGCAGAAGGCCACAGAGTGAGCCTGGAAATATAGTCTTTATTTTAAAGATATTCAAAGTGGCTTATTTGCTATTATATTAGTCCACTTGTGTGTTTTCGTTGACATCATATGTTCTAATTATGGAAAAAATGTTGAATCAGAAAAAGTTTGGGTTTTAGGGTACAGTTTGTCATATTCTTTCTAAAGATGTGATGCAAAGTGTCCACAAGTTGCTCATTAAATACATTTACAAGTTTTTGAATAAACAGCATCCTCATTTTCAGTGTTTCTTTTCTTTTGATTGAACACTTTGGAACAATCAGCTCAACGTTTGCTTAAACTTTGTGGAACCTGTGGTGTTTCCCTTCCATATTAAATCTGTAAAGCATGTCTAATGGCAAATTCAGTCCTATTACAGTAAACCAACCGATGTGTGCTTCTGTCGGTTCGTAGAGATCGCTGGAGCGCGCAGTGCTTCTCAACCCTAGTCCTGGAGGACACGCAACATGCACATTTTGAAAGTCTCCTCTTTCTCAGACACCCATTTCAGGTCCTGGGGTTTCTTCTAATGAGCGGATGAGTTGAATCAGATGAATTTGATTAGGGAGACAAAGATGATGTGCAGTGTTGGGGGTCCTCCAGGAGCAGGGCTGAGAAACGGTTTCATAGCCCATTGCTCATGCTGTTTACAAGATTCAAGCCTTTCAAATCTTGCTGGATGTGATCTTTCTGGAGGAGGCTTGTGCTGATATATGGAAGAGAAAAAAAAAATGAAGCAGTTATCTCTGTCTGTATTGTTTGTCAGGTTAGGTGAGACCTTCTCAGCCAAGGGAGAATAGAGGCTAATCAGCCTTCCATCTCACCTTTCAAATGGACTTGAAAAATGTAGGACAGTCTGTGAATCATATGTTTATTTGCCTTTGCATTCCTCAAAGTTAACGCTCTCTCTGCACTACAGTTGTGAGACGCCGCAGCTCGGCTCGTGTCCAGCAGAAGGAAAGCAGGGAAGGGTGTTTCCCATCAAAGAGATTTACTCTTCTAATTCTCAGGCTCACATCCTTCAGCCGTTCGTCATCCTCCTTTTTATTTTCTGCAAGATAGGAATCTAGTGTCAAGATGTGACAAAATGTAGGCTTACCTACCACATGCTCAGCTAAGCCTGCAGTCCTTGAGTTCAAAAGCATGGATGTACAGGTATATGAAAACAAAACTACAAAATCATTATAATTTGTAGAAAATCCTCACGAACGGAATTCTTTCAGGAGTCACCCGTGCTCGTTTACAGGGTTGCAGCTCATGCTGTACGCACGTACACTAACAGTCTAAAGTTTGGACAGGTGAATTCTGTTTACAAAACTATCATTTGAATTGATTTTTCGGTTTTTTTGGGGGGGGGGGGGGGGGAATTGATAAGCTGTAATGGATGGTGAAGGAAAAGCAGCCAATGACAGCCAGCAACAGCAAACATGGGAACTCAGTCAATGCTGTTTAAAAAGCATCCCAAGATGCACCTCATGAAATTGGGTGATGATTGTTCAGAGTGACTGCTGCAATCTAGACTAAGAAGAAGGTCAAAATTAGTTAAAAGGCTTTTGGTCACTACGTAATTACCATTCTTCTATTTGTTATTTCATAGTTTTAATGACTTTACTATTATTCTACAATTTGGAAAATAGTAATAATGAGTAGCTGTATCCAAACTTTTGACTGGTAGTATAGATTTATAATCATATAGAATCTGCATTCAAATTTCCACATGTTTTCTGTGCCGTGTTTAAATAAGTGCATTCACTAATTAGGAAATTAATGAAGGCGTTTTATTTCATATGTCAGAATGATTTATCGCATGCACAACTGCAGTGGTGTTGCAAAATTCCTTTAAGAAACGTTACTTCTCTTTTAATTGGCCTTATTTTAAGACGTACTGTATTTTAAGAGTTAAGAAATAAAGTACAAATCCAGAAAACAAACTAATATGTTCCAAGTAACTCTGTAGTTGAACCTGCCAGTCATTTGCAATGGAGCGAGGTGCTCTGAGTCATGCGTTCATTAATGTGTTAATTAGCCGTGACCTGGATGGGAATCAAGTCCGACATAGAGAATGTGTAAATTTAATATCAGTCAGTCATTTATTTGCCAAACAAGTCACCGAAACAGCCCTAATGATTCCCTGTGCGTCAATTAAATGACCGTTCATAGCTTTATAACATTTATTAATTTATGGCCTTGTGAATTACGTTACTGATATAATTTAGATTTCTCCAAATCACAGTGTTTCATCAGTGATTCCCTAATAAATCTGTGTCTTTATGAAGGGCCGTAATGAAAAGGCAAACAGCAGTTGCACTGGACTATGACTGCAGTTATAAATGTCACACTTTTTCTACTTTAAACACAAAACGGTCCTGATGCCAACTTCTATTCTGGCTTCTTGTATTTGCACGTATGTTTAACTGCATGAACGCAACCAATGCAATAAAAAGGGCTAAATTCATTAACTAAATGAGATTCAGCATGACTGACTAAAATAAGGAGCTACAATAAGCATTTATCAAAGAATGGGGGTGGATGCAATACATAGGCTGTTTGTAACGCATGCATTGAGTACAAAATGTAAATATAAGCACAACTGAAGCATGACATTTGTATTTTTAATCATATCATAACTCTGGTGTTTTATGAGAGATTTAGGTTAGGCTGTTACAGTGGTGCTCACTGTGCACGGCTGGCTCTAAAGGTCACCGAGGACGACCGAGTCCGGGCATGTTGCAGTCAGGTATCTAAGAACAGACTCGCTCTCACCACTCAAACGGAGACAGGAAATCCTCTGTTTGATGCTGATAGGAGGCTGTGACATGGTTGCCATGGTGATCTGTCACTTCCTGTCCTGCTAAAGCGTGTGTTCAGAGGGCGGAGCTTCTCTCTGCGCTCACCAACCAGCCGAAAGGCGATTATATTTTCACTGGAGATCAGTATCATACTGTCCATTCCCTCAAATGTTCCACTGAACTCTAACACTGCTCATTGTCTGAAAAGCATCAGCTCTTTCTTTCTTTAATATTTAACCGAGTGTGCATTTCATGTGTGCAAAAAGCAACATTTCCACTGTAGAATGAACAGATGTAAGTATTTATAACAGAAACATACTATTTGATTTGAGGTAACACTTTAAGGTTTCATTCATTCATTTACAATTAGCTAACAGTTAACAGTTAGTTAACAATTCATGTTAGTTAACTATTGTTAACATTTACATTTATGCATTTGGCAGACGCTTTTATCCAAAGCGACTTACATTGCATTATCCTATACATTTATACATAGGTATGTGCAATCCCCTGGGATCGAACCCACAACCTTGCGTTGTTAATGCAATGCTCTTACCACTGAGCTACAGGAAAGCATAACAAATGAGACCTTATTGTAAAGTGTTACCGAAATGGTACCTACATGTTTTTTTTATTTTTATTTTTTTTATTCTGCTGCCTGCTTTATTTGGGAAATTCAATTATTTCCAATCTATATTTTTTCAGTCATTTTAAGAAAATGTTTCTATTTGTGCCTGAAAATCTCAGTAAAAGTCATATATGAATGATTGCAAATGACCAATTTGATTTATTTACTGTCCCTACGCCCCTAAGATGATTTCATACCAGCACAGTAAATCTTGAAATTCATATACTTATAATATGAAAGGATAATAGCTAACTTCAGGTAGTACTGTTCATTCGTGTGCCTTTATGGTCATTCAAATTATTTGGGTAGATAGCTGATTAGAGATGGCAAATTGGGTGATATTAGCTTTTTTTTTTTTTTTTACGATTTATACTTAAATTTCTAAAGCATTATACTAAACATAGTTAAAGGGGTCATTACATGGATTTAATTTAATTGTTTTAATATGTTCCTTGAGGTTTACTTATAGCCTAATGTTAATAAAGTTTTTTTGCACAAACACACACACACACACACACACACACACACACACACACACACACACACACACACACACACACACACACACACACACACACACACACCACACCTACACACACACACACACACACACACACACACACGTTACACATTACTACATGTACTTATTATAGTAAGTAAATACAGTAAAGTACAGTACAGTAAATTATGCATAATTACAAGTAACTAACCCTATCTGTAATTCTATTGTAAGTACATGTAGTTACTTAATATTACTCATTTGAGTAAGTACAATGTAACCTTAAAATAAAGTGTAAACTTTGTTCCTTCTGAAGTTTGTACAGAAACGAGCAAATGAGTTGTTCAAAGTTGTCGGCAGACTCAAGTGCAGAAACTGAACACACATCTGTATACTGTATCAGTGTATCAGCATCAGTCATTATAATCTGAACACACATCTGTATACTGTATCAGTGTAGACATCGTCAGTCATTATAATCTGAACACACATCTGTATACTGTATCAGTGTATCAGCATCAGTCATTATAATCTGAACACACATCTGTATACTGTATCAGTGTAGACATCGTCAGTCATTATAATCTGAACACACATCTGTATACTGTATCAGTGTAGACAGCATCAGTCATTATAATCTGAACACACATCTGTATACTGTATCAGTGTATCAGCATCAGTCATTATAATCTGAACACACATCTGTATACAGTATCAGTGTAGACAGCGTCAGTCATTATAATCTGAACACACATCTGTATACTGTATCAGTGTATCAGCGTCAGTCATTATAATCTGAACACACATCTGTATACAGTATCAGTGTAGACAGCGTCAGTCATTATAATCTGAACACACATCTGTATACTGTATCAGTGTAGACAGCTTCAGTCATTATAATCTGAACACACATCTGTATACAGTATCAGTGTAGACAGCATCAGTCATTATAATCTGAACACACATCTGTATACTGTATCAGTGTATCAGCGTCAGTCATTATAATCTGAACACACATCTGTATACAGTATCAGTGTAGACAGCGTCAGTCATTATAATCTGAACACACATCTGTATACTGTATCAGTGTAGACAGCTTCAGTCATTATAATCTGAACACACATCTGTATACTGTATCAGTGTAGACAGCTTCAGTCATTATAATCTGAACACACATCTGTATACTGTATCAGTGTAGACAGCGTCAGTCATTATAATCTGAACACACATCTGTATACTGTATCAGTGTATCAGCATCAGTCATTATAATCTGAACACACATCTGTATACAGTATCAGTGTAGACAGCGTCAGTCATTATAATCTGAACACACATCTGTATACTGTATCAGTGTATCAGAGTCAGTCATTATAATCTGAACACACATCTGTATACTGTATCAGTGTATCAGCATCAGTCATTATAATCTGAACACACATCTGTATACAGTATCAGTGTAGACAGCGTCAGTCATTATAATCTGAACACACATCTGTATACTGTATCAGTGTATAAGCATCAGTCATTATAATCTGAACACACATCTGTATACTGTATCAGTGTAGACAGCTTCAGTCATTATAATCTGAACACACATCTGTATACTGTATCAGTGTATCAGCGTCAGTCATTATAATCTGAACACACATCTGTATACTGTATCAGTGTAGACAGCGTCAGTCATTATAATCTGAACACACATCTGTATACTGTATCAGTGTATCAGCATCAGTCATTATAATCTGAACACACATCTGTATACTGTATCAGTGTAGACAGCTTCAGTCATTATAATCTGAACACACATCTGTATACTGTATCAGTGTAGACAGCGTCAGTCATTATAATCTGAACACACATCTGTATACTGTATTAGTGTAGACAGCGTCAGTCATTATAATCTGAACACACATCTGTATACTGTATCAGTGTATCAGCATCAGTCATTATAATCTGAACACACATCTGTATACTGTATCAGTGTAGACAGCGTCAGTCATTATAATCTGAACACACATCTGTATACTGTATCAGTGTATCAGCATCAGTCATTATAATCTGAACACACATCTGTATACTGTATCAGTGTAGACCGCGTCAGTCATTATAATCTGAACACACATCTGTATACTGTATCAGTGTAGACAGCGTCAGTCATTATAATCTGAACACACATCTGTATACTGTATCAGTGTAGACAGCTTCAGTCATTATAATCTGAACACACATCTGTATACTGTATCAGTGTATCAGCGTCAGTCATTATAATCTGAACACACATCTGTATACTGTATCAGTGTATCAGTGTCAGTCATTATAATTTGAACACACATCTGTATACTGTATCAGTGTATCAGCGTCAGTCATTATAATTTGAACACACATCTGTATACTGTATCAGTGTAGACAGCGTCAGTCATTATAATCTGAACACACATCTGTATACTGTATCAGTGTATCAGCGTCAGTCATTATAATTTGAACACACATCTGTATACTGTATCAGTGTAGACAGCGTCAGTCATTATAATCTGAACACACATCTGTATACTGTATCAGTGTATCAGCGTCAGTCATTATAATCTGAACACACATCTGTATACTGTATCAGTGTAGACAGCGTCAGTCATTATAATCTGAACACACATCTGTATACTGTATCAGTGTAGACAGCGTCAGTCATTATAATCTGAACACACATCTGTATACTGTATCAGTGTAGACAGCGTCAGTCATTATAATCTGAACACACATCTGTATACTGTATCAGTGTAGACAGCTTCAGTCATTATAATCTGAACACACATCTGTATACTGTATCAGTGTAGACAGCGTCAGTCATTATAATCTGAACACACATCTGTATACTGTATCAGTGTATCAGCATCAGTCATTATAATCTGAACACACATCTGTATACTGTATCAGTGTAGACAGCGTCAGTCATTATAATCTGAACACACATCTGTATACTGTATCAGTGTATCAGCATCAGTCATTATAATCTGAACACACATCTGTATACTGTATCAGTGTAGACCGCGTCAGTCATTATAATCTGAACACACATCTGTATACTGTATCAGTGTAGACAGCGTCAGTCATTATAATCTGAACACACATCTGTATACTGTATCAGTGTAGACAGCGTCAGTCATTATAATCTGAACACACATCTGTATACTGTATCAGTGTAGACAGCGTCAGTCATTATAATCTGAACACACATCTGTATACTGTATCAGTGTATCAGCGTCAGTCATTATAATCTGAACACACATCTGTATACTGTATCAGTGTAGACAGCGTCAGTCATTATAATCTGAACACACATCTGTATACTGTATCAGTGTAGACAGCGTCAGTCATTATAATCTGAACACACATCTGTATACTGTATCAGTGTAGACAGCTTCAGTCATTATAATCTGAACACACATCTGTATACTGTATCAGTGTATCAGCGTCAGTCATTATAATCTGAACACACATCTGTATACTGTATCAGTGTAGACAGCGTCAGTCATTATAATCTGAACACACATCTGTATACTGTATCAGTGTAGACAGCGTCAGTCATTATAATCTGAACACACATCTGTATACTGTATCAGTGTATCAGTGTCAGTCATTATAATCTGAACACACATCTGTATACTGTATCAGTGTATCAGTGTCAGTCATTATAATCTGAACACACATCTGTATACTGTATCAGTGTAGACAGAGTCAGTCATTATAATCTGAACACACATCTGTATACTGTATCAGTGTAGACAGCGTCAGTCATTATAATCTGAACACACATCTGTATACAGTATCAGTGTAGACAGCGTCAGTCATTATAATGGGTTATATTTGGTTCTGATGCGATGTTCATATCGCGAGTGAAGGCAAATGTCAGCCGTTTATCAAATGAATGCCAGTGGGCTATGGTGAGATGATGTATAACTATTCTTTGATTTCTTGCTCTGGAGGCGGGTAAATTTAAATATTTTTGCCTGTGTGATGTCACAGATCCCACAATATCCAAACAAGCTGTTTGTGGAGCTTGATTAAATGCTTTGTTTATAATGAGTAAGACATTTTCAGCTATGAAACTTGTAGGAGGTTTTAATGGTACAAATACCTTTTATGTGACAACAGATCAAGGCAATTTGATTTCTCAGGTGATTTCTCACCCCTTAAAGTCCTTCCCATGATGTGATAGAGTTCAGTTTACTGTTAATTATATCAGCAGTTAGTCATGAGGGCACATACAGCACACAAATGCACAATTTCCTTTCGTTCTGTTTTTCAAACAAGTCAAGTAAACTTGCACTGCTGAGAAGGTAAGAGGAATCTCTGCTGGCTTTATCGTGTAAGCTGAAGCTTTTTTTCCAAAAGCAAAAAAAATGTAGCTTGCCTCAGACTAAACATTTTGTCCCCCCTAATCATGTTTTGTAGCTATGAGATAATGTCCTTGCAAAGCATGTGAAGGTTTCCTCTTGTTCAGAGGGCATGATGACAGTATATGTAAACTTTCCACTGGCTTAATAAAGATCTTTGTTCCATTTCTTCACTGCCTCATCTGCAAGTCAATGCCAGGGCAATTCACAGCTTGCTTTTGTAGTTTTAATCTCCGCACCTGATCTGCCAACTGTGAAGGATTCTTCCCATGTGTGGCTTTTTCTTTCACATGACAACTGCGGCCTTGAGTGGGAGGTTTTTGAAATAAAGATAATAAAAATAAAGCCTGTATAATCCATTACTGAATAATGACAGGCTTTTCGTGCAACTCCATAATAAAATACCATGCTTACTGCATTGCTGCTAATAAACACAAAAGAAGCTGGGACGTATGGATTTGATTAAATAGCCTTCGAGAAACATGCAAAACCTATTAAAAGTCTCTGTCATCGGAGGGTCTGTTCACATTCTCCATCACTATTTTGTGATGCAAATCGGGTCTGGCATCGAAATGTAACTTCATAATTAATTCCTGAGCTAACAAGACCTCATGGGAAGCTGTTCGTATATAGTCGTATAGCATTTTGCCCTCCCAAAATTACCCTTTCCCAAGCTCAGGGCTTTATTTACTTGAAGTATAGCCCACTCCCTGAGACTATAAGTAATGCTCTCACCTTTCCTTACAGTATTGGTTATACTATAGTATAGTCCTTTGGTATATACCATGATACTGAATAATTACCATATTGATGTAACAATACTTTCGTCAAAGAATACATGTAATGCTATAGTCCCTTTGCAAAACAAACAAACATGACATTGCAAAACTTTTTGGTTTCTTTTGTGGTTAATTCTTGAGTAATGAGCAATAAATGTCAATGTTACAATTATACACAGTTCTGTCATGAAACTCTAGGTGGCGCAGGTTGATGGATCCCTAACTCAATCTGCTTGCAATCACATTATTCTCTATAGGGCACAGCTGATTGGTTCCTCCTGTATCAGTATCCAATGAGCTTGTTGCTGGACTTCAAATACTTTGCTGTAGCAGTGCAGCACACTTTAACGCATTACAAAAGTAATTATATTACAGTAATATATTACTTTTTGCTGTAACGCAGTAATATAACACATTACAAATAAATTAAAGTCTTTTTTGCATGTTACAAAACCGCATTTTAACCCGAAATTAAATAGTGTTAGTAGTGTAAGTGTTGGATTAGTGTTAGTTTTCACTAGAGAAAAAAATCTGCGGGTAAAATACTATGTATTAGTATGTATAAAATAGTATTACTTAAATTAAAAGAAGAAGAAAGAATAGAAATGAAAATAAAACTAGGTTGTGTGTCATTAGGCTGGTTGCATTGTGGGCTCTAGCTCTATTGTGTTTGGTATCTCTACCATAATTTACCAGACTTTGATCGTTTGTCTACTTTTGTGATTCTGACAATGATTGTTACTTATTGTATTGCACAGTCATTATGCGATACCACATTGCCCTCCACTATATGTTTAATCAGCAGCAAAAAAACATTTTAGCATTTTCGAATGCCTAACCATAACTCTGTGGTTACTTTGGTGAAAGTAACGCAAAAGTAGTGTAACACATTACAATTCAGAGACAGTAATATTTCAAATGACAGTAACTAGTAATTTATAATGTATTACTTTTTGCTTGCCCAACTCTGACAGCAGCAGCGTGTCTTACTTGATCACAGCAGCGTCGTGTATGTACTGGCAGAAGCAAGTCCCGTACTTTGACAGTTCCATCATGTGCCAACTTCTTATGCCTCATTTTTGAAGCATTGGATTAGTTCAGATTTTAAATCTCTATGGGACATTGTCATTTATAAATGACGCTAAGAAATTTGCATTTAAAATACAATAATAATGTTCAAACAAAAATAAATAAATAATACATTTTAGTAATATCCTATGAGATCCCCTTTAGCCAATAAAATGAACAACATCTATTAGCCACGAGCTTGACATTTTTGGCAACAAGGAAGTGAAGGAGAAATAAGCACATGTTAGGTCACATGCTCTATTGTTCATTTTAGACTAGAAAATATATAAAAATTCCTTTTTTTTATCCTTTTATGTATAAATTCCTATAAATGTCCTTTTCCATTATTTATCCAAATGTGCTTTCTAAAGTTTTTGGTCATTTTTAATGGATATTTTGTCAAATCAATAACTTAATGACCAAAAAAATCTGTACGTCATGTATAAATGACACAGTCCTTTTAGAGTTACGTATTTTCTTCAGTATTGGCAGGCAGTATAAACGTCTTTTGCCTGTTTTTTAGGTTGATCTTAGTAAGTTTTATAGAAGACAGAAAGGGAAAAGCTGTGCCTTTATCAGAAAGTATTGATGATAGTGACGGCAGTGCATCAGAAAATGAGGTCGTAGAAAGAAAGGAAGAAGTTGAAGATCAAGGAGGATAGTAGCAGTGAGGGTAATGGCAGTGATGAAGAATATAAGTCATAGATTGTTGTGGAAGTCAGACATTTGAGTACATTATCCTGCCAGTATGGAACATGTGATCCATACTACAACCAGAGGTCAGGAAGATGCCACTGCCTATGATCCTCACTACACTGACAAACGAAAGCTCCAAACATCAGGACTAAACAGGTCAGAATCAAGTTCCGTGTAGAAGTGTGGAGGTGTGGGCTACACTGAAAAAGAAGGGTCTTGTTGTTTTCCACTTCTAAATCCTAAAAAAGTCAAAGGTCGGATGTAGAAAACTAATTTTGGGAAATTATTTCAGTCTTAAATATATGTAAAATATAGTTATTTTTTTTGTTTTAACTGTGATTTCACAATTAGTCCCATAGAGGGTTAAGCGTGGTCACCCTAACATATTTGTATCACAATAAACGTGAGTTTGTCAGTAAGCTGTTTGACTGTGCAGAGCAGATTGTCCACATTTTGTATCCTGCTGATGCCCAATAACGACAGACTTAGACACTCATTTAGCTAGGTTATGAGGCTTTTTGTCCCATGACTACACATCTTCTGTAGCAGCACAAGCATTAGTTTCACCCGTAACGTCCATCCTTTCCTCTTCCTTCTGTTGTATTAGTGCGTATTCCTGTTTTGTCAGTAAAGGAAAGGAAAAAGAGAAAGACATGAAATGAAAATGAGTTCATTCGAATCTGATCGCAATCACATTTTTTGACTTCAGTTGAAGGCCGAATGATTTCCGTGAGTAATTGACATCAGTAAAATATACAGAGAAATGCTTTTCAAGGTCTTCAGCATTTCTGTTTCCTCAGAGACAAATCATTCGCCTGAATTCTTCTCTTCGGATGTCAGCTAGGGTCGGGCTTGGGAAACATGAAAGACATACCCTGACAACTGGTGTTTTTCTGTTTCAGGGGTGTATGTGCCTCAGGGTTCAGCTGGAGCAGGACCAGGTGGGGCTGGATATCTACCAGGTGCTGGACTTTACCCAGGTATAACCAATAACAGCCATGATCTGCTCACCACTTTGCTCATCATAAACACGTTTATACCAAATTAAGATGATTATGATTTCAATCAGAACTCACAGAATGGGTTTCAAATATAAAAAGCTGTGTTTTTCATGCTGGAAGATCTAGTTTACCAGCTGCTAGGCATCTAAAACCGAACTCCTGAATGTCTTCCAAAGAAGAATTTCACATGCTTTGTGGTGCCGTCTGAGGTTGAGAGTAAAGTTGAACCATTTCTTCTCGGTTACACTTGACAAGATGTGTATTCTTCTGCACTGATAGTCCTATAACTCTCACTGGTTTTAACAGGTGCTGGGACGTCCCAATACAAAGCAGCAAAAGCAGCAGGTAAGATCATTTTACTTTGACTATGAGCACTGTAGGGTGATTTCCTCCACTGAGACCAGAATCCTGTGCTGTTTAACATCATTCAGACTTTATTCACTCAACCAACCAACCAAACAACCGAACAATCAATCAATTTGTTGCACCTCAGAACTTAATATTAACTGAAACATTTGAATTCTTTATCCAACTGATCAGTGGTGTAGAATTAACATGAAAATGACAATATGAAGGCATCGGTCATGACAACAGCATCAGCACACTGAACCAGGTTCAGGAATGAGTTTGGCTGAAGTACAAGCACCTTATTCCATCACAATATTTTTTTGTGAATTCTGTTCTCTAAATTAAAATTTCAAAAATCATATCTTTGTAATATCTGTTGGATATCAGGTGAACTCAATAAACCACAAACTGTAACTGTATCTTTTTTCCCTGCAATAATGACGGCAATGTTCCTTAGCATTGTGTTTCATGAAGTCCAATCTCACACATTATAAACCTATCATCAGTTCTGTAACTCGACAGCTATTGTTAAGTGTGTTTACTGCCAGACTATATCAGTAAGAGTGAGGTGTCATTCACAGTTACTCATGTAACACCCATAAAAGTCAAAGTTCACCTGTGTGCCAGTCAGTAATGTGTAATGTATGCTACTCGAGCGGACACAGATAGAGCGTTTCATAAACGCGAGAGGGATACTAATGCACTACGCTCTTGTTCAGCAGGAGGATATGGAGGAGCGGCTGGGACTCTTGGCACTGGTGCTCAAACAGGAGCTTTAGGGGCTGGAGGTTATGGAGCTGGTAAGAGCTATTCAAGGTCATTCATACAAGGACACTTATTTTGCATGCTTAGAGAGAGAGAGAGAGAGAGAGAGAGAGAGAGAGAGAGAGAGAGAGAGAGAGAGAGAGAGAGAGAGAGAGAGAGAGAGAGAGAGAGAGAGAGAGAGAGAGAGAGAGAGAGAGAGAGAGAGAGAGAGAGAGAGAGAGAGAGAGAGAGATTAGAGTATTCTTGATTCTATGTGTTGAAATAAGTATGAATACTGCCATGTTTCTTCAGTACACTTTTATATATAGGCTACTGGCTTTTACCTATGGTCAGAATATCCTTTTTTTTTTATTATTTTTTTTTTTTTATGAAATGAGTGGGCGACCTGATCGTTTTCAGCCCAGCTGACTAAATTATTGTAAACTTACATCAGTGCTACTCAAACAATGGGGCATCAGCGCTGATGATGTTATTGGAACACGGGCAATTCAATATGTGGAAATCTTGGCGCCTACCAAGTACAACTGAACCCATTCTGATACTGTAATGTAAATATTGTTGCTTTCTCTGTCAAACCAAGCACTATATTGGTGCATTAGCCCCATTCAGGTATAATTGAATTTCCTAAAGCAGCGCCGATTCCAGCGACATGTTTGGAGAGATAAGGAATTAAACAAATGTAACCAGGCTCGATAAACTTTGGAGCAGCTCACTGGCTCCTCTGAGAAAGACCTTTTCACTCTGAAAGAGCTTATAAACTCCCCGATATCAGATTTTGCTGTGGAAGTTGTCTTTGGCTGTGATTGTTGGATTGAAGAAGGAGATAATTGTCTAATCTTTCGCTTTTCATCTTTGAGGTAAAAATACTTAACCGATCTGAGGAAAAGCAGACGGCATTCGGACCCCAGGCCTCACATATAGCTGATGTGGAGCACATGACCTAGCATGAACAGAATCCTCAGAAAACACTGTATTTGAGATTAGATTGGATGTAAGGAAGTATCTGAATGTGCTCAGTGCCTGCAGTTCAGCAGTTGACCAAATTGAAAATCAGTCATGGCTGTGTGTTCCGGTATTTCACTCAAATGGGAGATAATGGGTAGGATTACACACATTCTGTGCCAGCAGAGCTCTGCAGAAAGCTACACATATTTTCACAGCATTTGAACCCCCATTCATTTATAAACCACCAGTTGTACATGTTCCCTGGCCCTTGTATGTTCATTTTATTGAATACATCTGTAAGATCTTACCTTAATGCTGTGGAAACCGGAAGACAGAAAACAATGAGTGCAGTGCTGAAAAGGGGCAGGTCTACCTAACCAGATAAAAATGCGGTTGTCTTCCCTTTTGCCAAATAGGTATAAAGACTTCAACACCCATAATGCACTGGGCATGTTGCCTTCCAAGGCCACTCCCACCAGTCTGCTATGGATATGGGTGATCAAATACCGCCTTTTTTGAGTAGATGATACTCTTAGCAAACTTTTAGTCATAATGGTGTCAACTTGTATTGTTCTCGAGTGTGTTGTAGGCAAAGAATTGAAAACGGAAAATCTGAAAAACCTCCATGTTTGTAGTCAACATTTTGAGCAAGATGATGATGTTGAAATGTTTCTTATTTTGGTTTACATGCTATTATCTTATTTAGCATCTGAAGGGCAGGACTAAATTAATTAATGAATTTTTAAACAAAATAAAAACAATTGACACCAATGATCCAGTTCAAAAGTTTACACCCCCTGGCTCTTAACGGATGCTTCCTTCTTGAGCATCACTAAATGTTTGCAGGGTTTGTAATAGTTGTGTATGAGTCCCTCAGTTGTCACCAGTGTGAAAAGATGGAAAAGATGAAAAGGAGTCAAATATGCAGAAGATGCTGGAAAAGCAAAGAATGTGCAGGAGCTGGAGGATTTTTCCTCATGAACAATAATTACATAAAAACAAAAAACAGTTGTGGATCCTTCAGGTAATGACACACAATATTAAAATCAAGCCTATGTAATTTGTCTTGTATTTTGTGTTTGTATTTTGTCTTGTGGACTAGGCTATTAAACATCTGTTATGTGAAAAAGCTTTTTCAGGGCAGTACTAAATAGAAACAATGTTTTTATGATCCTTCTCATTAAAAACTAAATAAAAATAACATTTTGGAGATTCTGCAAGGTGTATGTAAACTTATGACTAAAGTGTAAATGTAACAAAAATCTGACACCAAAATGTTGCTATGGTTATCACGTTCTCATGTTGCTATGGCTACTATGTCAATCATCACAATTTCATGACTCACAGGACAAAAATTTAGCAGATTCACTCCCACATTTAAATGCAGTTATCACTCTTTATAATGTACAGTGTGAACGTAACCACTGGTCCTCTAGAAGCATGAAAAACAAAACTATTATTTAGATTGTCAATAGCGCTCCCTTTAAGCCATCACTTACTTACCGCGTTCTGCACTCTGCCTAAAACTCTTGTCATAAACACTGAAGTTGTCCGCACTGCACAGTGAATCTCTTATTTATATTGCGTCTTGACTTTGTTGTTTATGAGGGGATTTGTGAAAGGATAAAGCTTGTGCTGATTCTGAACATACATTTTGAGTGAATTCTCCGCATGGTGACTCTAAAACGCCTCTGATTTGCCACTGTGTTCATGCGCTTATACATGTCTGTGATTGGCTACAATGCTCAACGCTGAAACAACACAAGGAGTTTTGTTTCGTTTTTGAATATTATTGTGTCCTCCTGTGCCGGACTCGACTGTACTTGAGTCTAAAATGTCCGAGTCCGTGTCAAGTCCGAGTTCAAATTCATCCGAGTGCATGACAAGTCCGACTTCATTCAAAACTGGACTTGAGTCCGGACTCGAGTTTGAGTACCCCAACTCTAACACAATCGTTGCAGTGTTGTCCATCCGGACCTGTGCTTGCCCTGAAACATAAACTGGCGCAGGGTGAGCAGCACTGCCAACAACTCCAGGCAACTGATATGCCACTGCAGTCAAGGGACTGTCCAGGAGCCCATTGCATACAGCACCCCAGCCCATTAGAGACATCCGTTGTGACAACAACGTGCCTGGACACTTGTTCTAAGGGCACTCCTTGTTCTGCACAGGGGAGAACTTGCTCTTCTCCCAGTTGACCCATAGACCCAGAAGGCTGAGGTGCCTGAGCACCAGGTCACTGTGTTCACAAATCTCAAGAGTGAGCCAGAATGAGCCAGATATCGAGATAGTTGAGAATGCGAATGCCCACTTCCCTTAACAGGTCAAGGGCAGCCGACTTTATAAAAGGGGGGGGCCGGGAAAAGCCCAAAGAGGAGGACGTTGTACTGGTACGACTGACCCTCGAAAGCAAACCGAAGAAACGGTCTGTGTCGAGGGAAACTCTAAAATTTGGAAATACAAATACTTCAGGTCAATCACTGCGAACCAATCTTGGGGACAAATGCACATGAGAATGCACCTTGTGCAGGGCCGGGTTCAAGACTTGCAGATCCAAGATTAGCTGGAACCCACCCCCTTTCTTGGGTATGATGAAGTAAGGACTGTAAAACCCTGACAGAAAAGCATTATTTTAATTGAAACAAAAGATTCTACGCCCGGTCCTCCTCCGGTGGAAGGATCGTACACCACTTCCTGGTTCAGAGCAGCTCCGTCTCAGGGCTGCTTTGATGGACATTTAGAGGGTTTCGCGGCGGCCTGAGGGACGGGCTGCGTCGTCTGGAGCTGGTGTAGAAGCTGCAGGGGGACGCCCTCGACGACAGGGAGACTTGGGGAAACCAGTTTGAGATTATTTGAGCTTTGTGACATGGTGCGTTATCCTGCTTGAAGCAGCCATTAGAAGATGGGTACACTGTGATCATAAAGGGATGGACATGGTCAGCAACAATACTCAGGTATGCTGTGGCACTTAAATGATGGTCAATTGGTACTAAGGGGCTCAACCATGCTTAGTTTCGCCAGCTAACCAGTCTAAAGTTACAGATTGGCAAAACATTGCATGCATGTTTTTCAAATGTCCCATACATCCCTGGCCCTCCGATCATGTCATAATCAAAAAAAGAGAGAGAGCTGTAAAAATGTAAGTGCATGTACACTTAAAAAGACAAGTTCATTAAACCTGAGACCCATATAGGACAAGCCGTTTATAGGACAAGCCGTTTGGAGAATTGATGGATGCAGTGGTCCCGCTGGGATTTCTGGGCCCCGTGGCTAACTTTTCTCCATCAGTGGAATGGCCCCCCCTGTCTTACCAGATTCACACTATTTTTTTAAGATCCTACATTATTTACTTTATTCTGGGGAGGACAATCAACATTTTCTCAAAGCACTTTGTTTTTACTGACCATTTATTTACAGTGAAAACTTTGCTAGCATTTAGGCTCACTGATAAAATGTTTACCTTGAGCCACTTTTGCTAAAGCATCTGGCAACTAAAAAGCTGTAAATGGGTTCTTTATGGTTCACAACTGTAAATTTGTTATTTGACTTATAGTTCTTCTATAATGACCGATTTATTTCAGTTGATAGCAGAAATTATACAGTAAATGAAAGATTGTTTCCTCCCCTTAGCCATCTGCTCTACCATAAGAAGTCATGACCATTTTATAATGGTGTAGCAACTATAATCAAAAGATCATCAGCAAAGTATGTGTATGATTCAAGTGCCTGATAGTACAACATCATGGTTTATAATTTCCAGTGTACCTATTTGTAAATCTTGGGATTACTTATAAGCCTTCGCAGACAGTATTGAAAAACATCTACTGTATGCATGGCGACTCCTGTGAACACATAGACAGCGAAAAGATACCTGGTGTTTAATTAAAGCAATGTGATGGCTGAGACGAGTGATATGAGTCATGAGCTTGTCTCATGCGAGGCCTTGAAAAACAGAGCTAATTGTGAAGCCTGTCATCATTATTGTGATGAACTGTTGAAATTGGGGAGGGTAACTTTTGGAAACCATCAGATAGTCCCAGTGCCTGAAGCAAAGGAGGATTCTGCATTGCTTCCCTCTGCCAACGCTGTACAAAATGGCTCATTTCGGGTGAATAGCACCCAAAGACACATAGTTTGCATGACCTGAAACTGTGGGCGGTTTTCTTCATTGCACATGTGCGTGAGTTTGATCTTATAAACATCATGCTTAGATTGGAGGTGATGGGGAAAGATTTGGCTCGCAAGACTTTTTGCATTGAATTTATTGGATTAATTTTGCAATGGCTAAACAGGCAGCTGCATTTTATTTAGTCACCTGATCTCAAAACCAGATATTGTTTTGATCTGTACAGAAACCAGAACAGCATAACCCTGAGAAAGTATGTCAGGTTTTGCTTTCCACATACTTTTCTATTGTCTCAGTGAGAGGAGCCAGTTTGTTTCAGACTTGAAAGGGAGCGAGGGGTAAATGCAGAGAGAATGAAGGGTGTGGGCCAGGCAGATGAGCTGGGAAGAGCCAGCGAGTCTTGAGAAGCACATGTGCTTTTCATTAGCTGGCTCAGACCTGTCCTTAAACTGCTCGCTTCTGGCCTCTGATTGTGAATAATGGCTGATCCTCATGTCGCAGAGTCCACACTGACATCCTCCAACTCCCGCAAGAGCCACGCATCACTTCCTGTGATCGTCCCCAGGTGCAGACAATATGCTCCTAAAGCAAAATTTGCAAACAAGTCCTTAGAGTTCATTCTCACTCCTGATGATATGGTTGTATGTTTACATTGAGCCATGTCACAGTCGAACGGTTTCAAGATGCTGAAGATCACTTTTCGTTTCATCAGTCTTGCGCAACCGCTTTGGAAGAGCACAGTTCCAAAAAAACAAATGCTTTTCACAACAATGTGGTCATCATCATAACAGTGTTCTACTATTAGAGTATGATTTAGCATAAAACAAGAAGTCTTTTCTTCTTAGTTCCCTTCTTGAGTAGTGACACACAGCCATAAAACACATGCATGCATCATTAACGGAAGAAGAGATGTGTGTATAGTTTGGCGCTGGAAATATATAACCAATAAGTAAAAGGAGGAAAAAAGGCGACAGATCTTATTGTGTCAGATTTGGACTTCATTTCTCAATGCAATGTGGATGCAATAAATTAGGCGGGGGAAACAGCATTTCTTCATGAGACAAGGTTATTCCCCAAATACAGTTTCAAAGACTTGACAATGATTTTCCCATTTCTTAAAACATGAACTGTCCAAGCATGGATACTTTTGGATGAGTACCCTGTAGATGTTGTCCCGTGACATGAATATTATATATAATAATTTCAAGATTTCAAGAAACAAAAAACAATATTTGTTCCTCGATTTCTGGGAATGAATTGAGTAATTATAGCCATTTAACTTTACAGTATAATTGAAATCATTTTTAACATTTAGGGCCCTATCTTACACCCGGCACAATGCAGCACCAAGCGCGACGCAAGTGTTTTTTGCTAGTTTCAGTCCGACACAGTTATCATTTTCACGTCCTGCTCCACGTTGTTTAAAGCTACACTATGCACATGCGTCGCATCTGAACGCGTTGTTGTTTTTGGAGCTCTATCGATTTGATTTATAATTTTAGATTTTTCTCTTTAAACTCACTTACAACGAACATTTTCTACTTTTCCTCACTGAAAAGCACTACTGCTCAAACCTCATAGTTACAACGCGGACTGTTGAGCAGACGCGTCTCAAGCCTATTAGTGATCCAACTGCGGATACTCTTATAGGTTACTCCAGTGGATCACGGCTGGACGCGTCTTCTCCACACTCACTTACAAACAAACATTTTTTCGCCTATCGTGCGTCTACTCTACACCCCTACCACAAAATAAAAAACGGATTATATCCAAGACTTCAGTCATAAATTAGTATTAATATTGATAGCATCACTAGTAGCTTTGTTGCTAACTCACTGTCCATCTGTTAAAATGGCGAATATATCAGATGTAAGTAGTCTACCTTTTGGTGCAGGTGAGGACACATTTGAGCTGCACGCACTGCAGTCTGAGCTGGAAGCTGTTGAGAAACAGATCCACGACCTTTTATTGAGACAGGCCGAGCTGAGAGACCGGTGTTTGGCTCTTGAAACATCACGCGCCGATGCACACAAATCAGTGTTTAACGTTACTAACCCGCTGACTCCGACCGCGTCTACTCCGTGCGTTCCTCAGCATCGGTCGCGATCAGCCATGGTCTCGTTCACTCCGGCTCCAACACGCCACCACGAAGCCTGGGTGGTTCCGCAGCAGAAGACGCGAGTCAGGTTTAGACCAAGACTCTCTCCGACCCTCCCGGTTTTTGAGTTATCCACACAAAACCGCTTCTCCCCTCATCGCGAAACAGAACGCGATGCTGTGATCATCTGCGATTCCATCGTTCGGCACGTACACGCTACGTTAGGTAAAAGTAAGGTGCACAGTCACTGCTTTCCTGGTGCTCGTGTTTCTGAAATCGCTGCTCGCGTTCCCGAGATCCTGAACGGTGACGAGCGCGTCGGAACTGTGGTCCTGCACGCGGGAGTGAACGACATCAGGCTGCGCCAGACGGAGATTCTGAAGAAAGACTTCAGGAATCTGATCGATACGGTACGCAGCACATCGCCTGAAACAACGATCATTGTGTCAGGACCGCTTCCTACGTACCGATTAGGGCATGAAAAGTTCAGCAGATTATTTGCGCTAAATGAATGGTTAATGTCATGGTGCAATGAGCAGAAACTGCTCTTTGTAAATAATTGGAATCTGTTTTGGGAGCGTCCTAGGCTTTTCCGTGCTGATGGCTTACACCCAAGCAGATTCGGAGCGGATCTTCTGTCAGATAACATCTCCAAAATGTTAAATACCCTTTGACTAGTAACCAAAAGTCCAAATCATAGTCTCTGCTGCACCAATTCAACTGATATAAATACTAGTGTAGAACATTGCATAGAAACCGTGTCTATTCCTCGTTTAGTGAGATCAAATAATAAATCTAATGCAGGATCTAGGAAAAATCTAATTGTTATTAAAACAGAAAATGTTGCTATTAGTAAACAAAAACTATTTCTAAAGCTAGGTCTTCTAAACATTAGATCACTCACACCTAAGGCAGTTATTGTAAAGGAAATAGTCACAGATAATAGCTTCAATGTACTTTGCCTTACTGAAACCTGGCTTAAAACAAATGATTATTTTGGTCTAAATGAGTCTACTCCATCTGGATACTGTTATAAGCATGAGCCCCGTCTGATTGGTCGTGGTGGCGGTGTTGCAACCATCTATAGAGATATTCTAAATGTTAATCAGAAAACGGGTTATAAGTTTATTTCATTTGAAGTACTTGTACTAACTGTTACGCTCTTAGATGTTAGAAAAACATCCCTATTATCTCTAGCCTTGGCTACCGTATATAGACCGCCAGGGCCTTACGCTGATTTCCTAAAAGAGTTTGCAGATTTTCTCTCAGACCTATTAGTCAATGTCGATAAAGCACTAATTGTTGGAGATTTTAACATACACGTAGATAATCCAAATGATGCGTTAGGAGCTGCGTTTACAGATTTATTCAATTCATTTGGGGTCAAGCAAAACGTCACCGGACCAACTCATCGTCTTAATCATACACTCGATTTAATTATATCACATGGAACCGATCCAACCGATATAGATATCATTCCACAAAGTGATGATGTCACTGATCACTACATGGTAACTTGCATATTACGTACTGCTGTAATATGTCATGCGGCGTCGCGTTATCAACCAGGCAGAACAATCCTCCCATCCACCATAGATAATTTCTCAAATTGCTTATCTAATCTGTCTCAGCTGCTGCCTGAACCCAAACAAACAGATGAACTAGAAGAACTAACTAGCACTATGAGCAACATTGGACTCTAGAACATTGGATGTGGTTGCACCTATTAAATTAAAAAAGGTCAGAGAGAAAAATAAAGCACCATGGTATAACAATACTACGCATGTTTTAAAGAGAGAAACCCGTATTTTAGAGCGTAAATGGAAACAAACTAATTTAGAGGTCTTTAGAATCGCGTGGAAAGACAGTATGTCACGTTATAAAAAGGCCCTAAAAGCGGCCAGGGCTGAGCACCTCCGCAAACTTATAGAAAACAACCAAAACAATCCAAGGTTTTTATTAAACACCGTGGCTAGACTAACAAATAAACAGACGTCACCCGAACAAAATATCCCGTTACAGTTCAGTAGTAATGATTTCATGAACTTCTTCACTGAGAAAATAGAAAGCATCAGAACCACAATTGTAAACGTTCAATCTTCAATTGTGCCCTATAATTCAGCTTCAACTATCACCCCGCAAGAACAATTACAGTGCTTTACAACTATAGAACAAAAAGAGTTAAATAAACTTATCACTTCATCTAAAACAACAACATGTTTATTAGATCCTATACCAACTAAACTACTGAAAGAAGTGTTACCTGTAGTGGAAGAGCCTCTCCTCAATATTATTAACTCGTCTTTATCTTTAGGTCATGTTCCAAGAACATTTAAACTGGCAGTTATAAAACCTCTCATTAAGAAACCACAATTAGATCATAATAATCTAGCAAATTATAGACCCATTTCAAATCTTCCATTTATGTCTAAAATATTAGAAAAAGTGGTGTCCGCTCAACTGGGCTCTTTCTTGCAACAAAATGATATCTATGAAAAGTTTCAGTCTGGATTCAGACCGCATCATAGCACTGAAACTGCGCTCGTTAAAATCACAAATGATTTACTTTTAGCTTCTGACCAAGGCTGTATCTCAATACTAGTTTTACTTGATCTTAGTGCTGCGTTCGATACTATAGATCATACATTACTCTTAGATCGACTACAAAATCATACTGGTGTTGAAGGACAAGCACTAAGCTGGTTCAAATCATACCTATCTGGCCGCTACCATTTTGTCTATTTAAATGGAGAAAAATCGATCATAACTCCAGTAAACTATGGAGTGCCGCGGGGATCTGTGTTAGGCCCTCTGTTATTCTCAATATATATGATGGCACTTGGAAATATTATAAGGAAACATGGAATTAGTTTCCATTGTTATGCTGATGACACTCAAATATATATTTCATCACGGTCGGATGAAAACGCTAAATTTTCCAAATTGACAGAGTGTGTTAAAGATATAAAAGATTGGATGACGCGTAATTTTCTTTTATTAAATCCAGACAAGACAGAGGTAATACTTATCGGTTCAAAAAACCGCCCACAAAACCTCGCACAATACAACTTTAACATCATAGGATGTCCTGTTACTTTATCCTCTATAGTAAAAGACCTGGGTGTTATACTCGATTGCAACCTGTCTTTTGAAAATCATATTTCATATGTTACAAAAACAGCCTTTTTCCACCTTAGAAACATTGCAAAGCTACGTAATATGCTATCAGTTTCTGATGCAGAAAAGTTAGTTCATGCATTCATGACCTCGAGACTGGATTACTGTAATGCTTTATTAGCTGGTTGTCCTGCATCCTCAATAAACAAGCTACAGTTAGTCCAAAATGCCGCCGCTAGAGTTCTTACGAGATCAAGAAAATATGATCATATAACACCGATTTTATCATCACTGCATTGGTTACCTATAAAGTTCCGTATTAATTACAAGGTATTGCTACTGACTTATAAAGCCCTAAACGGCTTAGCTCCAGTCTATTTAACGGATCTTCTATCGCCCTATAATCCATCGCGCTCTTTAAGATCACTAAATTCAAGGCTTTTGGTCATACCTAGGATATCCAGAACCACCAAAGGAGGGAGAGCATTTTCACATTTGGCTCCAAAACTCTGGAATAGTCTTCCTGATACTGTTCGTTGCTCAGACTCGCTCTCCCAGTTTAAAACTAGATTAAAGTTGCATCTCTTAAGCCAGGCATTCATATAATCCTATAGTTCAAACTACAATCCGGCCTCTAGCTCATAAATGCCAGAGGAGAACTGGCCCCCGACTGAGCCTGGGTTCTCCCAAGGTTTTTTTTTTCTCCATTAGGTCACTTGATGGAGTTTTTCGGTTCCTTGCCACTGTTGCCTTTGGCTTGCTCAGTTGGGGATATTTTGGGGATATTTAATTTAATTTTATCAATCAATAAATTCCTCTTGAAACAAATTTTGTTGTATTATTTTAATTTAATACTGTGAAGCTGCTTTGATACAATCTGTATTGTGAAAAGCGCTATACAAATATACTTGACTTGACTTGACTTGACTATGTAGGATTTTCTCCCATCTAGCGGTGAAATTGTACATGACTCCAACTGAATATAACTTTCTAGCCCCTCCCATTCCGAGGGCGTTTTAACTCCTACGGTGGCCGAGGAAAAGTATCCTAGACGTCGTTCTAGCGGTATGCACAACCATGCTATAGTTAACTATAAAACTTAGAATTCACACAAATAGGCTGAATTACCTGTCGAGAAGAAAGCAGGCAACTTCGGTGTCCCTTTTAAAATCCTTTCTCCTCATGAGTTCCTCTTTCCATCTTTGGCTGTCACGTTGCCGTTTTAATTCTCTCTTTTGCTTCCTTGGCGACTCTGTTACATGTCCTCGAGAATAGGCGTGATCCTCCGTCTTCAACAAGCTTTCAAATCTGCCGGCAGTCGCGAGTAATCTCCCCCTCGCATTCCTCACGGTGTCACTGAGTGTAAACGCGCGAAAGGCGAAGCGTGAATTTCCAGGTATGTCCCTCTTTGGTAAATGTATTTTCAAGATGGAGGCGCAACATGGCTGCCGCCATTCAAGCGACTCGCTCGTATGTATTCTGAATGGCAGATTCTACGCTTACGAAAATACTTGATTAGTTGGTGGAAATAATTACACATGAATGAGCACATATAATTTTTAAAGAACAAAGTGTTTAAATTACAAAGTGTAGCTTTAAATAGCAAATGAGCACCCATGGGCGTGCTGGTCTAAAAACGAGGTGTGTTCTGGCCATTGACCAACTGAAACCTGCTCTAAAGTCAATGGCGCAATATATATCTTTTTGTTTTTATTTAATGAGCGCGTTAGTAATGTGCGCCTATAGACGGGTCCATGACGCGCATACACTCTGCTTATTAAACACACAGGGCATCACACAAACATGCCAAATATTAAAATAAAAGGATTACAATGTAAAAGATGATTATTGTGTACATAAAGATATGGTGGAATCCGGCTTGTCCCGTAGATGTTCTGACATCTCTTCTCTTCTTTGATGGTGTGTTTACTGGTGCGAGTGATTGATTTGTCACTCACATGAGATCCACCAATAGCAAACCACAACCATAAATGTTTTCTTGTTCCAGAAACCGTTTCATGCCTGTATGAATTAAATTCTCTTTAGCGTCTTATCGCGCTGGAATGGTTTAAAAGCACTTGAATGAATGATTGGCTGATCATAGGATTGGCTTGCATGTGGACCATCGTGTTAAGTGTTGGGAAGGTTACTTTGGAAATGTAATTGGTAATAGATTACAAATTACCTTATTTAAAATGTAATAAGTAGTGTAACATTTCAATTACTTTATTAAAGTAACTGATTACATTTGATTACTTTTTGAAATTTCTAACACATTTTTTTGAACGGTTAATCATTTTCAGACATTTCAACCAGGCAGGGTTAACCTTAAAGTACTGCTCAACACTGATTACTGTCATATTTTCAAAATCCTTCATCACTTGAATTAAGATTATAATAATTACATTTTAAACCACAGTTTTCACAAAATCAGACTTAAGCAATTATTTTTACTTTGAGATTGTTCTGAGGTTAAATATAGATTTAAAATCGTAATAAGAAATAGTTTAATATACTGTTTTTGAAATCAAATCTTTGCATTGCTATTTCCAGCACTGGAACGCATTTCTATCCCTCATCATGGTGGCAACTTTCAGACAGGTTGTAGCCTAAAGCTTTCAGCAGCAGTGTGGATTGATGTAATTGGCAGATGTGGTGCACTGGATATTCAAACAAGATAACCAATCAAAAGCATCAAAATAGCATTGCTTTACTGAACATGGCATCGTGCACATCAAAAACAGGCAAAGCAACACATTAATATTATTCAACATGTTCTAGCTTTTTACAGAAAGTATTCAGATGTAATCCTCTTTGTAATCGTTAACATTTTCATAAGTAACAGTAATTTAATTGCACTTTTTTTTTCTCAGTAACTGTAACAGATTACAGTTACAATTATTTTGTGATTAAATTACGTAACTCAGTTACATCTAATTAGTTACTCCCCAACACTGACTGTGTTACATTTATTAACACGTTAAAAAGAAAATAATTAAATCGCATAACTAACTTTCTTGTTACATGAAAGTACTTTGACGCCCCTGGTTCTCGTGAGGAGCAAGAGTGGAGAGATCATGTGATCTCTGTTTATTGGTCATATCATATCTCAGCCCTGACTTGTCAGAAAAGTATTCAACATGCACAAACCTCATGCATATGTGAGCCATCTGGGACATGTTTCACGCATCGCCAACTGATCAGACCGCCACAGTTGGCTCTTGCATTGACATTTTCGACTTTGATTTGCACAATACTGTTCTTTGTGATAAATAATGGAAATAAATGATCAGTTGTTCTGTGCCAGCTCAGACTGCACTGTAAACCCATCCGGGGTTGATATGTTCGTGTTCTGGCGTTTCACCCCAGTGCACTCTGTCATAAAACGTAAACATTTCATAAGCATGTCTTTCTGTTTGTGACAAATGATGTCTTGAAATGAAGCCACAATGTCAGCGTTTGGCTGTCACCATGATTTAAACTATACAGCTGAAAGATGAAGTCATATACATCCACCAAACAACAAATTAGGGTAGCTACCATACCCCCTAACCCTACACATAACTTATCCCTTAAATCAGAGGGAAGTTATAGATTAATAACACTGATGTAGAAGCACCTAACCCTAATTTTAAGCCTAAACCTAAACTGTAAACTTTTCCCTCAAATCTGATTGGTTGATTGGGATGTTGTTCCATTATCAGCTACGATGTTGATCCAGGAACATGTTGTACTTAGTGAAATCACATTCACCATATAGTCAAAGTTTATGAGACATGCAGTTACACTTTAAAATGAATGACAGTAAACAAAACAAAAAGAAAAAAAAAGTTCAGTAGCAGATACGGCTGGTATTGTTGCAATGGATCGTTTCTTTTGATCGCTGTTTTGCTGTTGTCATGTCTCATTTTCACTCGATTGTGCATGAAAATCAATACACTGTGTGACATTGGCTATAGGTGGTTCGACAGATGCAAGAATGAAAACATCAAAACAGAGTATGCAAACTAAATGAAACGGCAGTCGTAGTTATGTATGCATATTTAATAATGACGTTGTTGCTTTTGGTTAGATAGTGAATCACGGCCATTCAAAGAGTTTACGTCAATCAGAGATTTTCATAGTGTAAAGTAGACTTATTTACCACTGGAAATGTCTACAAAACAACGTTAGATTAGTGTTTGTAGATTAAGCTGAATTAATTGCAGGAAATTCTGCACAACGAGAAGAAAAAAAAGAAAAAAAGATGTCTAAAGAGTCAAATACAGTGATCGATGTTTAGAAGTCTCCATACCAGTGCCAGTCGCTCACAGGGAAATACCAACATACAGTATAGTTGGTTTTGGGGTGAGTGTTTTATAGTTCGGTATGTTGCTCGTAGTGTTGACGTCCTTATGATGTCTCTTTTATTCTGGAGTCCAAAGGCTGGAAATAGTTGTGGAATCTCAAGTAATGTCACTCGGTCTTGGAACAATGCCTAGAGTCATGTTGGGCTGACACTAAATGAGCGATTGTGTGTTAACACATCACAACTTGCTTCTACAAGTGTGTATTAAAACACTGGTTGAGAATAGCTCTCTTTAGGTGATCTGTCCTTCCAGGAGTTCACCTCGAATGGCCTATGAACCAGATCCAATCACAGCTTGCTCAAAACATTTAATATCTACAGAACATTAAGTGGAGTTGAATAATCTGTTCAGAAATTGAAACCGCTCCTTGTTGAAGGGAAGTAGCAATATTTTGACTTATTTTAGCAGTATAGGAATGCCCGTAGAATGCAAAGTGTTCATGGTTCTGAACAAGAAGATCTAGAGACTGTCTAACAATCGCCAATGAATGTGAATGAGCCAGCATGCGGTTGTTGATGTCATCCTTGGACCCTCTAACAGAAGAACTGTGTGTTTTTTTGTTTTTGTTTTTTGTCATGTGAAAAGGAAAGGACTATGTAAGCCTTTATTTTTTCTTCCTTTAATTTGGTAACTGGCCATTTACTTGCTTGTAGGGTTCACAAGGGATACCAGGCTCACAGGTCAGTGGAAATGACTGGGTCTGAGATCCTTCCAATAATCTCGCAAGAATTCCGTGCCATTTGAATTCCAGGATGCTGTAGTCGGTTCACTGCAGTTGCCGTCAGTTACATGGACGAGGGCCACAGAATTCTCTGCTCTCTTAAATTAAATCTTCAGGCTTGTCCAGCTGCTCCAGCGAGAACGAGTGGAGGGGGTTTGTGGGTGTAGATTAAACTTTGCTTCTGCTCCTTACTCCTATCTATCTGCTGCTTTTAACAATCCGACGCTCATGTGGATTCTGCCCAAATGGTGTTTTGTATTAAAAAGAAATCATTGATGAATTGTTCTTTCTCATATGAAATGTCTTTACACCTGTCATTCACATATTGGCACCCAGCACTACAAACCTAGCCAGGTTGGATTGGCCACATGCTTTGAAAACTGAAGGCATGCAGCTGTCTTGATCATTTCATACTTGATCAATCTAAACAAGGACCAGACAATTACAATCACCAAATAGTGCCCTGTCTAGTTGTCAGTACCCAAGTCTTGCTTGAAAGAAATCATTCAGACATCAACGGAGAGAGTACTGGATTACATTTTCCATCTTTTATGATGAAATGACATTATGGTGAATAGTGTCTATATAACAAATGACTTGTCGATTTTCTCAGAAACCAATGGAAATGAATTCACATACATTATCCATATACATTAATCCGTGTATCATTCGTTCAGTCGTTTTTTGAATTAATATTGAAAGTAGAAAAATTTGAAAACAGTTCCTTTTTCGTTTTTTCGTTTTTTCCAAAAACCGAAAAACAAGAATTCAGCTGGATTTTTCGTTTTTCGTTCTCAGTTAGAAAAATGAATAAACAGCTTGAATATTCGATTTCTACACGTGGGCGGGAATTAAACACCCATTTCCTCTGATTTGTCAGCCGAAGTTCAAACTGTTCCATCATCAGTTCTGCACAGCAGAATAAGAGTCCTCCGTTGTGCGGATTCTTAACGCATTTATTGCAACTACATTTAATCTTTTTCTCATCAAACCACCAGACTAACGAATGTCTCGACACAACCCGTACCGGGGAATAGACTAGATGGGGCTTTCTTCTGTGTAGACCAGGAGTTCTCAAGTGCCAGGGGGTCCGTGAAATAATTTGCTATTTTCCGGATTGTAAAGTCAAGTCACGTTTTTTTTTTTTTTTTTTTTACATGAAGCACGCTGTGATTAATCTTAATGTTGACCTTCAAAAATATATAGGCGCGCCAAGAAGGCTATTGGCTGTAGGCTATTTTGGTTGATTTTTGGTGTGCGCCAGAAAGAATATAATAATCATTTATAATAATAATTATTCTTATATAATAATTCCAAAGGCATGATATGTTGTAGTCATTTTGAAAGTACACAAATAGACATATAAATGTTACTGTTTCGAATGAGAGTATTAAACGACAGTAGCTATTAAATCCCCTGTTGAGCAACACATCCAAGTGATGTCGGGTGTCGCAGCCTGTTCGTTATTAAAATAAAACACAGTCAACAAAACATATAAAACGTCATTCTGCTTAATTGGTCTGTTGACATTCCAAACTAATTTCCCTTGCTGTGGAGATGCTGATTTACGTGTAAGCCTATATTGGGACTCGAATGAAGTACGAAGCCTTCTTTACATTATTAATTATCATCCAAATGTTACATTGCAAATATGGATAGGCTACTGGACGAATGAGAGATGCCCGAAACCAACGTCTGCTCTGTACAGTTTCAGTTTCTCGTTAAAATACGCATATTATGTTATTAATAGTGTTTATAATGTTAATGTTGTATTTTATTTACCGGTCTTTTACACTATTTATGAATATGCTTTTTTTACAACGATGTGACGCGCGCGTTTCCCTCTCAACATGACCCGGCGCGCCACGCACAAGCGCGAATCCTAGAGATATAAATTATAATACATTTTAATAAAACACAAGGCCTACATCATAAAACTTCTCCAGTTGTTAGATAGGCTAGTCAGTCTGAATGACAGTTTATACGTTAACGTTAATATAGGCCAATTATATAGTCAATGCATTATTCTTTTCTTTTTGTATTAGTGTTAAAAATATTTAATTTACAACTAATTATATTGATTTATATCTTAATAAAAATAATAAAAATAATAATTACTGGGCGAGGGCGACAATGATAGGCTAAAAGCCGTCATTTATCCTGCCCATATAGCCAGCTGATGCAAAGCGTAGGTGAATTTATATACACAGAAGAAAGCCCTATCTAGTCTATTCCCCGGTACGGGTTGTGTCGAGACATTCGTTAGTCTGGTGGTTTGATGAGAAAAATATTAAATGTAGTTCCAATAAATGCGTTAAGAATCCGCACAACGGAGGACTCTTATTCTGCTGTGCAGAACTGATGACGGAACAGTTTGATCTTCGGCTGACAAATCAGAGGAAAGGGGCGTTTAATTCCCGCCCATGTGTAGAAATCGAATATTCAAGCTGTTTATTCATTTTTCTAACTGAGAACGAAAAACGAGAAATCCAGCTGAATTCTTGTTTTTCGTTTTTTTGTAAAAAATGAAAAAACGAAAAAGGAACCGTTTTCTCATTTTTCTATATTCAATATTAATTCAAAAAACGACTGAACGAATGATACACGGATTTACATTCAAAGTTCTGCAATTCCTTTTATTTTGCGTACAGTGATATTTTTTTTTCATTCATCCAATTAAATCGTTTGAGTCATTGAAAAATATATATCTTTCCCTAAACAATATTTTCCGTCTATGAAAACTATTTCATGAGAATGTTTGGTCACCATTACAGTGATCAGTGTTTCGTTTAGTTAGGCAGTTGACTCTTGACTTTATGTGAGTGGCCTTTGTAACAGTGTTTACCAAAACACATAATTTGTTGCAAAGGGAACCAGAAACAAAGATGATCAGGTGATATAGTTTTCAACATTATAAAGCAGAATAGTTCAATATTCTTATCCCTGACCAAAAGGGGTTAATTAATATCAATAAATTATTTTCAGCTTTCTTGCCACAGATCAGACATTCTGAATTTTGATTTTTAAAGACAATGCAGAGAATTTTCTTTAGACACACACACACACAGACATCAAGAATCATCATAGGAATCTCAACAATGGTGACATTGCTTTATGCCGCAATGGATGCTGGGAGCAATGAGTTTTACACTATGGTGGCTCCCAGCATGCACTGCAGCATGAAACATATCACCATTGTTGAGATTCATACACTGATACTTGATGCTTGACAGAAATTTTACATAATTTATTTAAAAAATCAAAACTCAGAATGTCTGATCTGTGGCAAGAAAGTACTGTTGGTGAGCACAATCTATTAATAACAACTTTTGATCAGAGATAAGATTAGTGATTTCTTCTATTTTATGATGCAAAATTATGGCGACAAATTCTGTGTTTTGGAAAACACTGTTACAAAGACCACAAACTGACATAAAATACCAAGAGTCAAACCGCCCAACCAAAGGAACACCGATCACCATAATGGTGACCAAACATTTTCAATAAACCATAAAAATCTAAACCTCTGTTAATTCTTAACTTCTGCTTAGAGCTTGAGAGATTTATTGTCTTCTTTTATTTGCAGTTGATTTCAGGCTGTGTGGTTTCAAGTTGTAGTTGTTGTGGTTCATTTTCTGAGAGTGCAAGCATGATGTTGAACCAACATCACATTGTAACATTCAATTCCATTACCATTGATTTTTGGATGAAGTTTATTTTTTTTTTATTTTTTTTTATGTTGATTCAATGCAGTTAACATCGACACATTAACATTAATTTAACATTGTTTCTATGGTGGCTTGCTATCTGGGTCTAATGCTGTCTGGGTGTCAATGTCTGCCAGCTCTTAAAAGTAAAAAATCTGACACTTGAGTTCTGAAATTGTGGATGTGTGGAAGTAATGTATAATAAATTAATAAATATCGATGCAATGAAAATGTATTAGATTCTGGTAAGATTAAATATTAGGTAATGTTTCTTAATGGGAATCATGTTTTATTAAATTCATATCTTTTTGTTTGTTCAAAACAAATCATTTTTATTAACTTGTATTTGAAAAAAATGAGAAACAATTGTTTAATTAAATCTACATCTATTTGATTGGAGAAAATAAATAATTCATACTACATATTATTTCTTAAATGAGAATTTTTGTTTTAATTAAATCTATATAGTTTTGTTTAGATTTAAATTAATTGACTTTCTTCAACAAGAAAAATATACTTGTTTTTATAAAAAAAAGTTTTCATAGACAAATAAAATCTAGTTGCAGGCTAGCTGTAATGTATCCAGCTCCACTGTTTTAGATCAGCATTATAGCTATTTCTGTGGCATGTGAACGTTTGTGTGGCTTTTTGCATGTGTGTGTAATTAATGGTAATTTGGCAAATAAGCATAAATCAGTATGGTGCATAATTAATTATTGAATCAGATAGGTTCATTGTTGGTGCAGATGAAAAATGAACTCATTAACATTGAGTGTATGTGTCTGACACCACTAATGAGTTGGCACTTCCAAAAAAAGTACCAAAACTCTGGAGGAACCAAGGCAATCCCATTTTTGGTGTAGGCTAACCCTAAACCTTATCTAACCCTGGACAATACGCCACAATAACTGAAACTTAATTTATTCTAAGTCTCTCCCATCTAACATCTTCACAGGTTATTGTCTCTGACTAATAGCATCCAGCTTATACATTCAGTGGTGGTTTTCTCTACTATCCATTCAAAAAAAGTATAGTATGCTGCTTCTTCTGTCCTCCTCTTTAAGTGTTTGAGTGGACAGAGTTATGTTTCGATAACCTCATGCACTCTGGGCTTTTTGGGAATATGGAGAGTAAGCTAACAGTTATATATTCCAGCTGCACTTGGACGGTCTTCACATTCATCAGGAATAGTTGCCTTGCCTAAGCAGTGCTCATAGTGCTTGAGGGAGGTTTGCTGTCTGACACCGGGAAACCAGGGGAGTGCATCATTAACTAATGGCAGACGCACCTGTCTGGGTGTCTGATCCACGCGTCTGAGAGTTGCTCTGACTGATATATTAGTGAAGATTATATGCACTAAGAAACTAATGGATCAACAGGTTCAGCTAAATATTTGAGATAATAATTAACAAACAGACATTAGCCACAGTTAGTCCAAGACCATTCCACATTTTTTCGGGTCTGAGTTTTGATTTGCTAGTAGGATTTACTGCAGTGTCACATGGCCTAGCTTTTGGCCAATTTTACAGTTTATTCTGGCCTAGAACTGTCCACTTATTTATGTCCGGCCTACCGACCAGTGACTAGTCATATTTATTTAATGCATGTGGTGTCATCTCTGCAAAATGAAATGACAGTGCTATTGGGTATTTTACTTATTATTTACATATTAATAATTACAATTAATTACAAATTTGTCACATGCAAAAGCTTTGTTGTCAGAAAGAATATGATAAATGGAGGATACCATTTTTGCCTATTCCTTGGGGAAATCTTATCAAAGCTAAAATGTATTTAGGATATTCTGTCAGTATCCAATAATTAGAAAAAAACAAAACAATGTTTTGACAACCATATTAATTGACAACCATATACACATCTGTGAATTTAGATCTGCTAGTAGGACATAGTGCAAATTATGGCATAAAGTCTGGCCAATTTTACAACTTATTCTTAATTGTGCGAAAAGAAATAGAAGTTGGAAGCTGCACTGGAAACCACACTGAATTCTATGTATAGGTACACTTTCAAGTTCTGCAAAAATGTAGGTAGAAGCAAATTTTTCCAATGAGCCTGTGTTGGAAATAATTGGCACCACTATATTAGACTGTCTGGGAAAGCACTCATTCAAATACTTGCACTTGTGTCAGTTTTTCAGTTGATTGTTCATTGATTCCATTCTGCAACTAATGGAAGAAATGGGTGTAGACATTTTAATAAGTATAATTGTGAAAGAAAATGTGTGAACCTTTAATAGTTTTCTGCATTCTTGAGTAGCGATGTTCGGTTCTTGAAGGAATCTTTCTTTTGAGCTGGTTCATAGGAAGTAACAGGTTGAGCCGGTTCATTAATCGAACTGAATCGAAGTTTAGTTCCGGGTTGATGACGCAAGACGCACAAGCCGAAGTACCACGTCCGACTCATAAAGAACCAAATGAGCCGACCAATTGTTGAACTTTGCAGAGGATTACCGAGGAGTCTGATGAGTGAATTGGCAATACTATGCACGCCTGAGGCATGTACTGGAAATATGCTTGTTATGACTATTGTTATTTAATAACATTTTATTAAAACCTGCAAAAACCTTTCTGTCGAGAGATGTAAATACATTTTACAATAGTTTATAATAGATTATATTTTAAGTTAAGCGAAATCGTTTCGTTTAAAAGACTGGTTTATTATTTCTTTAGACATGTAGAACATATCCACGTTTATGCATGTCTGTAATGTATGCTTTTGGTGCAAAACTTTTTAAAAAAACGTATGCAAGATGTAGGCTACTCAATATTGATCAGTCATATCAACATAAAGGATCTGCAAATGAAACTGTGATCACAAACACCATTAACTTAAGAGAATGAAAGGCAATAATCAGCAATATGCATTCACACAAATTATTTTTCAATATGCATTGACACAAATTACTTTATTTGATTGTTTCATTGATATAACATGGCACTGAGTTATTAGAAAATAAATGCGTAGTGCCAACATTGCTTGTTGACATAAGGAACCGATGAATCGGTTTTTGAACCGGTTCATTGAAACGAACTGTCCGAAAGAACCAGTTCGCGGAAATGAATCGGACTTTACGTCACTATTCTTGGGATTTTTGTCTAGATAAAGTAGCAACCAATACACAATTTAAAAAAAAAATTTTTTTGTTGTGTTCAAGTGCTTTGTTGTCAGAAAGAATAAGAATCATGGAGACCAGGTTTTCTTGCCTATTTCTTGGGGAAATTAAATTAAATTAATTACAATAGCAACAAATGAGAGAAAGAACACAGGAAGTCCATGATAGTGAAACTTAACGAACAAAAGACGTCTCTGACAATAGTAGAGTTTATGTAATCACAGAAACCAGTCATCACTCTGTAGATTTCCAGAATTTTTTGTTGTTGTTGATGCTTTTCAATGTGAAAAATAAATAAAAATAAATGAAGGGCCACCAATCAGACAGATACTGTTCAAATTGAAGAAATTCAGAATTTCTGAACACCACTGTTTCTCTGTCTAGGAGTGGTTGTCCAAACAAGAATCACTCAAACAGCAACACATGACATTTTAGGAGGTCACAAAACCTAGAGTAGCATCTGAGGGTTTTAAAGGCCTCTCTTACATCAGCTAAAGTTTATTAGTGTTCATTAGTCCACCGTCTGGCGGGACAACACAGAGGAAGCCACAGCTCTCCAAGAACAACATTTCTACCAACCTCAAATTTGCCTAAAGCTGTGTGGATGAACAATAATGTTCCGATAAGTTGATAGATTGAAACTCTGCACTTACCCATCCCGACTGTGATGCAGAGTAGGGGCAGTATAATGGTTAGGAGCACTGGCATCTTCAGGATGTCTTCAGGTTGTCCATAAACAGAAAGTCAGACCTGCAACGAGATAAAGACCCTGAACACTCAAGTAGGTCTGCCACTGAAAGATTAAAGCAGAAGAAATGTAATGTTTCAGAATGACCAGGTCAAAGTCTCTGAAGTGGATGTGCAGGACCAAGCCACAGTTACTGGAAATGTAGAGCTGCCAGTATTGATCATTTAGTGTAGTAAAATAATGCACAGTAAACTAAAAATGCACAGATTCAGTAAATCACATTGGAACCAGTGGATTTAGTAACTTCTTGACATTTGTGTAACCATCTGTGAACAGACTGTGGATGCAGTCTAAGCAGTTTAACAGTCTATAACAAGCCAAAATATGGTTACATCTCCAGCTCTCTAAAACTGTGGCAATGTTCTTTGGAGAGACGTGGCTTTTTCCCAAGTTAATGAGCTGTTGTCCATGACCCTCAGCAATCGAATTAACTGTGCTAGGAGAGCAAGAGTATGTGACCTCTGGTTTCCGTCAGTGCTGTGATAAATTTCATCTAATTTTCTCTTGTGTGAGATGTTGGAATACCAGGATTTAGGGGTATTTTAAAGCTACTCTCAGATTTATAATGGCAACAAGGCAAAATAAAGACTGACAAGCAAAGCATTTTGCTGCACATCATTTCCATTCCTGTATTCCTCCCTCTACCATAAAATAAGAATGCAAACTTTGTGACCTCATTTGTTTAGGGTTTCCGTGTTGAAGGAGGACAATGTAGCAATAATTTTCAATGAAGCCTAACTCCTCATTTATTTAGCCAAGATCCACTGTAGCCTATGAGACCTCACTTTCCATCTCGACTTTCTTTTCATTTATTCTTTCTCTCTCTCTTCATTCTTTCCCATCCAGCCCCTCCCAGTCACCAAATCACCCAACAGCCCAGGCTATTTGGGGTTTGGAGCAGATCATCATAATTCATAATCATTCATATGTCATATTCTTCCTATTAGATATTACTTCAGTTACACTTTATTTTGATTGTCCACTTTAGACATTGTACTATCTACAAGTAGCTTCATATAGTTGACATTAACTACATGTCAACTAGCAGTCATTGGAGTATTAGTAGACTGTCTTAATATCTGCTAACTCTTTATTGTGATGCTCCCAAACAGACATTCTACTGACTATAAGTAACTTTGCAAGTACATGTCAACCTATTCTACTGACCCAAACCTAACAGTCTACAGAGTTAGTTGACATGTAGTTGAAAAATAATAAGGCTTAATTGATGTATTAAAGTTGGAGTAGGGTAATTTGCTTATATTAGCATTATATATAATACTGAATGGACCTTAAATTGGGATGCTGTGGTAGGCGTCGTATTCCTATAGGCAGATGTAGATCAGCTGAGAGTCAGCTCATGCAAACTTGACTGACATGACCTGCCAGAACTAAAGTTAAACTTGATTTATTTATTTACTTATTTTTTTTACTTAGGCCTACACTACAAACTAATTGACTATACATGTCCATGCCTTGCATACGGGTTTTCTAAATTTGTGACTATATGTCCTTCCTACTGTAGGTGGTTATGGGGCTTATGGTGGATATGGTGGCGCTGGAAGATTCTACCCAATGGCTGGAGGTCTGAAACCGGCTAAATCAGGTGCTCGTCCAGTGAATAGTCAGTTAACACATGTGCAGTCAAGTAATTACATAATAACATTAGGCTTTCTCTTTAGGCACTGGACTACCAGGTGGTCTTCCAGGAGGAGGTCTACCAGGAGGAGGTCTACCTGGAGGAGGTCTACCAGGAGGTGCTATTCATTCAACAAGTCTATTGATTAATTTGATTTTCTCAGTGGCTAAGTAACACAAAATGCACAGCTCTCTTCTAAGTCAGATTTTCTTGTTTCAGGTGCTGGTGTAAAGCCCCCTAAAGGCGGTAATATGTCTTTGAGTTTCCATCGTTTTCATTGTACAAACACATTGTAAATTAAACTTCTTTTAGGCAAGCATCTTTAGAGAAGAACTAAAATGGAAAAAGTAGGTGGAGAACTGACCTCATTCTCAGAAGAGCCATTCATACAGTACAAACATACAGGTCCCTTTTTAACACATTTTACATATAACTACATATAACACGGCTGAGACTCTTTTCATGGTACTCCAGTTGGCTTGAACTTGAATGAAGGAGCCTTAGATCATGAGCCAAATCAACAAACGTGTCCCCTCTGGGACCCCGCTGGTGGTGTCCGTGTAATGAAGGCCAGCACATTACTTCAGCTTGTCCTTGGCACAATCTAAAAGCAGCATGCAGTGTCTGTTCCTCTGTGTTTGATATCGGTTGGAAAAGGGTTAAACAAATAAATGAACAGCCTGAAACATCAGCTTCCAGGCACTGAAATCAGATAAGATGACTTGTTTCATGTCAGAGGGACGGAGAGAGTGAGGCAAATTAAATCACTGAGGAATCACATGGAATATCTGCAGTCTAGCTTTGCACTCAATGTGTATAATGATGTGACTAAATGTGTGTTTATGTTTGTTCAGGGCCAGGCGTAGGAGGAACTGGTACTGGTCTCCCAGGTGCAGTGAATGTATATTTAGCTATCACTGGCATCGTCCTCTGCTTGAGTGCATTTGAATGATTATAGCTAGCAGTGATAGTCCAGTCTATGACGATCTTGTCTTTGTATTGCTTGTTAGGCCTTGGCATTCCTCAGACTGGTGTACAAGGACTGGGCCCTGGTGGGGTTGGACCTGGAGGGAAAGCAGCAAAACCTGGAAAAGCTCCAGTGCCAGGTAAGCATGGGAGTGTGAAGTTGCATATATAAATGTAAATATGCACGATTATAGACCAGCTTCTCAATCTTGATTTTTGCAGGAGTGGGAGTGCCTGGTCCGTATCAAGGAGGACTTGTTCCTGGACAAGGTTTGTTCTTTTCCTCTGTTTATGTACTATAATTTGACCACCAGGCCCACAAGGAATCTGCAAACATTTTTCACATTTTCTGTGCTGATTGTGGGGAACATATGCCGAATTCTGTGAAATGGATCTACACATGGCACACTGAAATATGTTCAACAGAGCTGCAGAAACTACACATCTAGGCCAGAAACAAACCTACAAATTCTTGGCACACTCAAAAGGGCGATATAGTTACCTTTAGAGTAGGTAGCTATGATTTTTCAGGTAGCTAGCTAAATACAGCTAGCAAAAGATTGCCCTCAGACCTCAGTTGCTCCTCCACGACAGCAGTTGACCTAAAGGAGAAAACAGACCACAGAAGACAGTTTATTCGAATGCCCACAAAGAAATGGTGCATATTGTGCGGTTAGAAGCATTGCATTCACATACTTGCGGTATTGGTCCATTATCAAATTAGCCAAGACATCTCATAAACAAATGTGCCGAACTCTAACGATTTCTGCAAACATCTGTGGAGCTTTCTGAGGTCACAGATTTCGTGCAGGCCACCTATTCAGTTATTTGGAAAAAACACCAAATTAAAATTGCACACATGGCCTTAGTTTGTTCTTGATCACTTGGATTTACATGACTACAGGCTTCAATGGACGGGGTGTTCTTCCTGGTGTAGCCACAGGAAGTGGACTCAAGCCTAAATCAGGTAAACTCTAAATGAAAATGACATCTGTCATTGTAAAAAATAAACTATATTATATCTATATGACTGACTGAATCTTTCCCATAGCTGCTGGTGGTGCTGGCCAGGGTCTGGTACCAGGTGCTGGTTAGTACATGAGCATACAGCAACCACTATAAATACAATAATGATATCTGGAAAGTGTGGATTTGTAAATAAGTCTTTGCAAATCTGACAGGATCTACACTAGAAGTGTATTTTGTCTGTCATAGGTGGGCGTGGATATGGTGGACCGCTGCAGCAAGGAGTTTTCCACGGATACCCTCTGAAATCTCCCAAATCCCCAGGTGAAATTTCAGATTCTTTTAATCAGACTGCACAAATCAGCTCAGCCCAGCTTTACCACCCTCCGAAAAGAAGCATTTGCTGACTGATTGCAGTTGTGGTTTTACAGCTATTAAGCAATGCAATATGAGGTTGCTATAGAAATAAGCAAGAATGTCTTTCATCAACGCTTTACATGAAACCCAGCTATATTGGATCACTGCTTAGACTTGCATTGCTAGTCATCCATTTATGTAGTAGATTGCTCTCCAGTGCACAGAAACGTTGTGTGATTTCTCCTATATGGAGGTTCAACAGTTGAAGAGCTCAATTAATTAGTTTCGAGCTCTAACCTCAGATTGACTATGTGCTCTCTGGGAAGTGACTCCTCACTTGGGAAAATGCCTTGACAAAGTTCATTGGCATAGTTTTCATAGTCATATCTAAAATGTATTTTCGTAAATGTTTCCGAAATGAAATACATATTTTCACGTCTCTCTTATCGGTGAGCTATCAGCCTTAATCAAGGATTAGGAATACATCCAGTAAAATTAGGAGAAATTGATTGCGGTATTAATATGTGAGCCTCTAGTGGAACATAGCTTTTTCCAAACTTGCATATTTGTTCTGATTAAAACAGGATACAGTGTTGATAAAAATGTGTGGTCAACTTGAACGGTTTAACGCTTCATATGTTGTATAAAAGTGAGCTCATACATCAACAGAAATCATTTGGATGCTTCTTTATCATCTTCATTTAAGCGATTTTATATGTATTATTTTATCTGAATGCACTTTTTGTTCAAACACTGGCCATGTGTTAGTTAATAGCAAGCTTTATTGTTGTGGATAGCTTTGATACATATAAAACATACTTGATAACACAAATCATTTTTGGTATATCTTTAGTATATTTTGATACATATCAAAGTACATTGCCTGTCTCAACAGGTGCTGGTTTGCCCTACACTGGTGGTAAACTTCCATACGGTAGGATACAGTAGCAACCTTGAGAACATGCATGTGCAAAATACCTGGTGTATGATGTGTATTAGCTTGTGTGCTGATTCTCACCTGGTATACCAAAGGTTATGGTGGCTTTGGTGGAAGTTCTGGACTCCCCGGTGGGAAAGCAGGAGCTGGCTCCAAGCCGGGTTATCCAACAGGGACTGGTGTGTTATGTCAGAGCTATCAGATTTGAATCATTGTTCCACATGTCTCAAAGCACATAACATTACAATAATAATAAATATAAACAACTTACAGAGCTCTAGTTGTACCTCCTGACTGCTGCAGATTAATTTCAGCGTTGAAAGTTTTGCCGGAGAAACACATCCGAGTCTGAGCTCCAGGTAGAACGTCACAGGTTGCCATTTCATAATTACGGTTACGGCTACGGAACGCAGCATAAGCTCATGGTTTTAGTTGAGGAGGAACTGTGAAAGGCTGCAGCTGTTCGTTTGCAGTGTTCGGTGACTGTCTGTCTAACTCTGCCTAGCATCATGAAACGTGCTGATGGCGTTTGATCTCTGCAGTGCTTAACATTAAAACCCGCTAACCCGCCAAATGCAGGTAGATTTCAGCAGTGTTGTGTAACACAGCCACTCCTACTAGCCACTTTGGCGGGTTGAATTTTATATTTTTCAATTGTAGTCTTTTAAAAAGGCATCAGAAATAATAAACTAAGTGCAATCTAGTGTTATAATCATATATAATGCTTTTTCGATAGATATCGATACTGAAATATCTGAAACTCTTCTGCAGAATAGATTAACAATGCCAGCTGCACGTTCTCTCTCTCACTCATCTCTTTTCGACATCGAGTGACACACAACCCAGCTTTGCAATTTGCTCTGGATGAATAGTGTTGGTCTTACAGGGCTTGAATTTCGGCGAGGGATTGCACTTATTGCGCATAATTTTATTCATTCCCGTAGATTTTGTACTTACACCCAAAGTGCTAAAGTGCTAATATACCGGCTGCCAAATTATGAGATAATATAAAAAAATATCTATATGGCCGTTTTTCCCAATGGTATCGATGTCAAAATTGTGGCCAGTGAAAATACTGAGTGGCTAGTAACTTTAGAAAACCACAGTGGCAGCTGAGCAAAAAAGGGAATGTCAAGCCCTGGATGTCTGTGCAAGCAGGCGCAGAGGTATGGAAATACATATGTTGACAGGCAGGTATGACATCGTATTCGGACCGAATGCAATGATAGGCTGAATTTTTTTTTTTTTTTTTTTTTTTGAGACTTCCACAGAAGATATATGTACATGTTTTAATATTTAGACTACTTCTATTATTGATTGCTATCAGGGTGTAAAGAGAGTTTCAATCAGTATAACAAAAATGTTTACAATAAAATAGTCTACCCTTCTTTTAATATATATTTTTTTTATTATTTATTCAAATTGTGTGTGAAATATAACACACACACACACACACACACACACACACATGCTATTGACTTCATGATATTCACCCTAAAAGAGTTGCAAAGATACTGAAATCACTATGTTACTTTACATGGCTGCAAACAGTGCACACACACACACACACACACACACACACACACACACACACATGCATGATCAGTGGCTGATCTGGTGTGTCTGTATGCAGGTGTGGGATCTTTAGGGGTCTCTGCTGCACAGGCCAAAGCTGCTAAATATGGTAATAATCATTTATGAAATTATTTTAAACGCCACATGACCTAAGCTCTATCCACAGAACAAAGATATTAAGATTTGCTTCAGATTTTTTTGCATATTTGTGTAATATGAATGTCATATGAGACGTTCACCTTTTGCACATTTCTGAAGGTGCTGGAGCTGGTTTAGGTGGGGCTGGAGCTTACCCGGGTGGTGCTGGTGGACTTTACCCAGGGGCAGGAGGTGAAGATACATTTTTTTTTGTAATCCCACAAAACTGCAATCAACATTTTCATATTAAAGGAATAGTCCATTCAGAAATGGAAGTCAAAGCATGGCAAATGCATGATCAGTGGCTGATCTGGTGTGTCTGTATGCAGGTGTGGGATCTTTAGGGGTCTCTGCTGCACAGGCCAAAGCTGCTAAATATGGTAATAATCATTATTAAATTATTTTAATAGCCACATGGCCTAAGCTCTATCCACAGAACAAAGATATTAAGATTTTGTGCATATTTGTGTAATATGAATGTAGTATGAAAAGTTCACTCTGCAAATGTCTTAAGGTGCTGGAGCTGGTTTAGGTGGGGCTGGGGCTTTCCCGGGTGGTGCTGGTGGACTTTACCCAGGGGCAGGAGGTGAAGATGCATTTTCTTTTGTAATCCCCCAAAACAGCAAACAACATTTTCATATTAAAGGAATAGTCCATTCAGAAATGGAAGTCATTTACTTTAGTGTTTACATATTTCCTCAGGTATTGGAGCTGGTTTAGGGGGAGTTGGAGGTCTGCCAGGTGGTGCTGGTGGACTTTACCCGGGGGCAGGAGGTGAGAAATCATTTAGTTAAAGAATGATTTAAGAGCTGCAATCAGCCATTGTCATTTTAAAGAAACAGAACACCCCAAAATGGAAATCATTTACTCACTCGTGAGTAAAGTTGTGGAACCCAGAATAGAGCGTACAAGCAGAGCTGCGTTTAGCATCGGGCGCTAAGTAGATCGTAGAGCCTTTGCCACCAATGGTCTCTACGATCTACTTAGCTCACAACGCTTTTTAGAAGCGCAGCCCTGGGCAGTGGATCGGTAGTTTCCAGCATGCTTTGAAAGGGACTGCATTAGATGAGTACATTTAGGGATTAAGTGTTATTTTATGTGTTTTTCAGTAAAGGGAAAGATGTTGGTTGTTTATGTTAAAGGGATAGTTAAATTTTGGTATGTTTTAGCTTACCTCAAGGGCATCCAAGATGTAGGTGTCTTTTTTTCCGCAGTAGTTTAAATTTTGATATTTTTAGGTCAAACCGTTCTTATCTGTCAGTCATATAATGCAGGTCTGTGGTCACTGTCTCAAACAGCATGCACAGAGTCCAAATTAAAACAATTCCCCGTCGTCCAAATTAAACAATTCCCCATCGTAAGTACACATTGATGGCCTAAGACACGAAACGAGCGGTTTGTGTGAGAAAACGAACAGTTTTTATATCGTTTTTACCTCTTGAACTCAGCCACGTCCAAGTGATCTGAGAGCGCGGGCGGGTATAGATATATTCACTAGATGTCGCCTTGGCTACTGCGAAACCGTAGCCAAGGCGACATCTATTGTATATATCTATACCCGCCAGTATATCCAACATTTTGTGTTTGGCTCGACGTTATGGTGCAAAGGACCCTAGGTTGATTTTACTCCAAACCATCCCTTTAATGGAAATTGTATGTTGGGTCAATATAATTCAATTAAGCTAAAACACCCATTCCCTTGTTTTATGTTACAACAAACTGATTGAAGTAGATTACAAAAATAAAATTAGAATTTGCTGGAAGAATCATGTAGACATATCTACTTAAAGCAACAACTGCACATGTTCACTTTTTACAGTGTAGTTTCAAATTATAAATCCCACTTTAACATGTATTTATTTGTGCAGAGTGGGCACTTATATCAGAATAAACAGTTGCTTTATTTCGATGGTCCACTTTAGACACGACTAACTTTAAGTAACTTTGCAACTGCATGTAATAGGGTATTAGTAGACTGTAGTAGACAGTTAGGTTAGGTGTTAGGGTTCAGGTTAGTAAGTTGACATGTAGCTGCAAAATTACTAATAGTCAGTAGATTACTCTGTTGGGGGAGCATCAAAATATAGTGTTGGCAGATATTAAGCAGACAGTCTACTCTAATTTGACATGTAGTTACAAAAGTTACTTATAGTTAATAGAATGTCTAAAGTGGACAATCAAAATGAATTGTTACCAAATAAACTGTTCCCTCTGAGCAGGCACAGGTGTTCTCACACCAGCTCAAGCTAAAGCAGCGAAATATGGTGAGTACACTGATTCATTATCCTGCTATATTATGAGGGCCATAAGTGGTTATTTAGCAAGTCAGGCTTCCCTACCACATTATCAACTGATAAACAGATAACATGTTTTTTGGCTTGAGAATGTGTTTTTGTGGTTTGACTAGGTGCTGGTCCTGGTGTTACTGGTATTGGTGGTGCAACAGGCGCAGGCAGACTCTTTCCTGGGGTAGGAGGTGAGATACATATGTGTGCCTTAGCCTTAAATGACAGATGGTTTAGTAGAATAATACAATATTGATAAACTTTTTCTTGTTTGTTTTCCAATGTGTAAAGGTACTGGTGCACTCTCCCCTGCTCAGGCAAAGGCTGCTAAATATGGTAAGCATGTATCCATATTTAAGCTCCAATTTTTTCTTCAAAACGATGTGAAAATCATCCTGCCCACTCATTCGCATGAAACAATATATTGATTTAAAATTTGTAATACATGATTTGTGTAAGAAAGCTGTATGTGAGGAGGGCATGAATGATCATGAATATTGATGTGTTTCACACCTGAGAAATACAAAGACCCTCCAATAATGGCCCTATCAGGTGGGACTGTGAGGGAACTTGAACAAACAATGTAGAGAGTTTAACAGAATGGCTTTTTGATTGTTTGGATTTATTTACAACTCAACATAATCCAAAGATACATAACGATGGACAAAAAGGCACATTATTGAGCACACTGATCTAAACATAGAGATGTGAACAGTCACACACCTTTGTGCCATTCCTGAAACAGTTCCTGTTCAACATACCTGTCATTTCCAGGGTGTTTGATTTTTCATTTTACCATGCTCATGTACAGAGACTTGTGTGAGTGTTTCAGTCAGCAGGACTCATCAGTGGCATCTGGTCCCTGTTAAAACAACAACAAAACAACTGTGAACTTGCAGATATCAGGAGAAGGGCTGCACGATTTGGGGGGAAAAAATCCTGGGGAAAAACAATTTTCTGGTTTAAAATTTCTTGTAGACTTATACTTGTAGGGCTGCACAAGGTAATAACAATAATAATAATTTTACTTTACAGAAATGCAGGTGACCAATAATGATAAATCATTAAAAAGGAACACTTCAGTACACTACACTAGAGAAACATATATGGATTATCATATATTACCTCAAATGTTTAATTCGTTACGACGTTATGAAATGAGATTGGATTAATGTGCCCGTCCTTCGGATGAGACGTAAAACCGAGGTCCTGACTCTCTGTGGTCATTAAAAATCCCAGGATGTCTTTCGAAAGAGTAGGGGTGTAACCCCGGCATCCTGGCCAAATTTGCCCAGTGGCCTCTGTCCATCATGGCCTCCTAATCATCCCCATATACTGATTGGCTTCATCTCTCTGTCTCCTCTCCACCAGCAAGCTGGTGTGTGGTGGGCGTTCTGGCGCAATATGGCTGCCGTCGCATCATCCAAGTGGATGCTGCACATTGGCGGTGGTTGAGGAGATTCCCCCCTTCTATGTAAAGCGCTTTGAGTGCCGAGAAAAGCGCTATATAAATGTAATGAATTATTATTAATTAAAAACATGTAACCTAATGTTTGGCGCGGTTTGCTTTTCAAATGTACAGCGCGAGTGACCCAAACTCAAAGCGCGTACAGAGAACATTTACTGAAGCGATCGAGCCACTCCTCATATGAAACATTATTGTTACCATGTTATAAACATCTACGTTTGAGCAGATATCCACGAACACAGTATTTAACAGTAAACACTGATCTAAACATTATAATTTTCATCATGTTAGTGTTAAACACTCATACTAGCCTACTTTTATATCATGCTGTGTTTTATATCATTGAGCATAAAAACATCCTTGTGTTGTTCATGTATATTTATATTTATTTATCATTGAAAGGTTGCTTCCCTGTCTATAATTCATATTTCAACATGTGTCCGTCGATTTAATTCATTTTAGTCTGACACCAGTTCAACTAGTACAATGTGAAGTTTATGCAACAATAACACGCTAAATTATGTTTTATTAACAAAGTCCGGGAGGAGCACGTTCAGATAATTAAACCTAATTAAACACATGTGGAGCACATTCAGATAATCAAACCTAATTAGACACGAGTGGAGCACACTCTATTAATCAACCCAATCAACGAGTTAAGAGGTGTATATATACAGCAAACTTGCCTCCATTCATTGACAGTTTAACAGCATCCCTCCACCACCCCATCTCCTCACTTCTAGTCCTCAATACTCTTACAACAACGGGGGGAGTACTCTGGGTTCGAGCAAAAATTCCGAGTTCAGAGCCCTCGCCCCGGACAGCACGCCAAATACACATAATCTTAACTCTGTTTAATTGATGTAAGTGTGAACCCTTTAACTATTATAAGTGGGAATATATTTCTTACCTTACAAATCGTTCTTATCTTCAAATCACATTCTTCTTCTTCTGACGTAAATCCAAGCTAAACTCACAGCATGTCATCCAAACTCGATGAAAAGCAGAGGAATGATTTCATTCTTTGTTTTGAGGTAATGAGGGTGTTTACAGGTGCTCGTTCTTTCACGTGAACGATTTGCATGTGAATGGCTTGTGCGTGCGTGGGTGTGGTCACATTAGAGGAAATGAGCAGACGCTTGAGAAACTGTACCTCTCCTTGCTTTCATACAGATTACTTAAACAGAGAATATTTGTTTTTGTTATGATTCACATCTTTTAAAATAGACACTTCAAGCTTTCTAAAGAGCCTTTCTGTGTGGCAAGTTTCAGAATGAACTTCACACTGAGAGAGGCGGCAAAATGCACATCATGTTTATTTTCTTTATTTCACGAAAAGCACAACATTTTGTTTTTGTTATGAGTGTACACAAATAAAAGAAGACTTTTAACAGTTTTGAATGATGTATAACACTTATCTGTATGACAAAAATCGACCGAGTTATTTGAGTCTCTTTCGCACTGATAAGAAAAAAGCGAGGTGATTGTGCCGGCGCGACCACCGACCCCAGGTTTTTTTTTCAGATATACCAGGGTTCTTTGATTCTTACCCAAATCAAACACACCCAAACAAGCCACTCAATGTATTTATGGTTACCAGGAAAGTACAAGCAAAAGTTCAGTGTTAGAACTAAAATCTACAGGACAGCGGTCCTCCTGGAGGAGGATTGAAATATAGTATTGGCAATGTCAAACTGAGTGATCATGGTTCTGCCTTGCTCCAGGTGCAGGAGCAGTTCCTGGTGGTGCTGGGATTGTGCCAGGAGCCGGAGGGGTCTACCCTGCAACAGGAGGTAAAAGTCTGTCTGTACAATATATCCAGAAGATCATAAAATAAGTGAAGTACAGGGCCTTGTGGATGTAGTTGTCGTCAGTAACGGCCCTTTCCCAAATTACATTCTCAATCTTTGCAGTCTGCCTGCAAGTTCACATTTTTATCGGTCCTAGAACAACTTTCCTGTCAAATAAACATTGTCCTAATCCTAATCCTATTCCTAACCTCAACAGAAAAAAGGTGTCCTACATGGCAAAATCATGTTCTCCTTTTAGTGACATACTGCCTCATTAATGTTGCTGTTGGTAGTAGTGCGCTGCAGAACCCAGTGTAGGTTCAGCTAAAAGATGCTTTGACGGCACAAAGCAGGGATCTAGGTAGCACACTTTTGAATGACAGAATGACAAATGGGACACTCTACTGAATATACTAGTCCATTTAATTTGGGACATGGCCAAATTTGTCCATAATGGCCATATCTATAACATTTTTCACATATCTTCCATTACAATGATCATAGAGTCTCAATACATTTATTTCTGCTTTCTTTACAAGGTCTGACACCTGCTCAAGCCAAAGCAGCTAAATACGGTAAGATAGATTTGAATGATTCAGTCTAAGACCAGATTTCCAAAGCATCTTATAATGTATTCTTCTCTGATCTCCTAGGTTTGGGTGGGGCAGGTGGAGCTGGTGCTGTGCCTGGTTTTGGGGGACTGTACCCTGGAGTAGGAGGTGAGTGGGAACAAACAATCAAAACTAATTTGCTTTTTGAGGCACTCAAAAAAGTTCGATCAAGCCACTCAAAAGTTACTGGATGGATTTTAGAGTCTCATGGGCATTTTTTAAAGTGGTTCACTGCTTATTTTATTAAAATATTTTACAAACATTAAGACATTTAAAAAAAAGATGATCTCAAACAACTTGTGTCTTTTTTCGTAGGTGCAGGTGTTGCGGGGGGAGCTGGATCAATTCCTGGAACAGCACCAGGGGCTGGAGGTGAGTTTTACATCACGCTAATCTTGCATCTGATGAAACCTAAAATTCATGTCTTGAGGTAAAAAGTTTGCTAATAATAAAGTTTTAATCTAAAAAAATTAAGGTAAACTATATTAATAATTGTAGAAATTACTTTACCAATTCCTTTTCTTTTCATGTATCCAAGTGGAGTGAAGCCTCCTAAATATAGTAAGAGAAGTATTACAAACAACTATAGTTCCCTTTTAGTCGGTCACATTCGACGTTACGTTGATGTCATCGACATATTGGGATCCCGCCAGGGAGCCTATCATCTGCGAGTGTTAACAGAACGAGCCAATGGACATTGGTGTGCGAGATTTGCATCTCACGCTCCACCCCGCAGCGTGTGTATAAATAGGAAGAGGATGTACGTACCATTTGCCTTTCACTTAGGAGCCGAACAGTTCTGTATGTCTCTGAAGAGTTTTGGTTTGCAATGAGCGAGTATGTTGAACTTTTCTGGAAGAAGCCTCTCATCTGGTGTCGGTGTGACAATGTGAGACAGCGGTGGTCGCGAGCCTCTAGCGCTCTCAACTGCTGTTTTAACAGCATTTTCTTTTATTTGATTGTTGGTTGAACACTTGATTTGAACACAATTTGATTTGAACACTTCTATCCAGCTAGACTCATCATCAATCACCCCATCAAGGTCGGTCAGAAATCTTGGAGTAACAGTTGATGACCAGCTGACCTTCACAGATCACATTTCAAAGACAGCTCGATCATGCAGGTTTGCACTGCACAACATCAGGAAGATCAGGCCTTTCCTAACTGAGCATGCAACACAACTTCTCGTCCAGGCCCTGGTCATTACTAGGCTTGACTACTGCAATGCTCTTCTGGCTGGACTTCCATCATGTGCAACTAAACCTCTACAAATGATTCAGAACGCTGCAGCTCGTCTTGTCTTCAACGAGCCCAAGAGGGCCCACGTCACTCCTTTGTTCGTCTCACTGCACTGGCTACCTCTCTCTGCTCGCATCAAGTTCAAGGCACTGACGCTTGCTTACAGATCTGTGACAGGATCAGCTCCGTCCTACTTTCACTCACTCCTACAAGTCTACATCCCTACCAGAAGCCTTCGATCGGTCAACGAGCGACGTCTCGTGGTCCCATCACAGAGAGCCAAAAAATCACTTTCCAGAACATTCTCATTCACAGTTCCATGCTGGTGGAATGATCTCCCCACCGGCATCCGGAATGCAGAATCCATGACAACATTCAAAAAAGAGCTAAAAACTCTTCTCTTCCGTGAGCACTTAACCTCATAAAAAAAAAAAAAAATATATATATATATATATATATATATATATATATATATATATATATAAATATATATTCCTGTAAATTCTCGCTTATCGGGCTTATGCTACTCTGAATAATGCCTGAACTTCGTATTTTGAGCACTTCTTGCGTTGTTTTTTGCCTCTTCACGATGACTTGCTTAATTTAGTCCCAATTTGTAAGTCGCTTTGGACAAAAGCGTCTGCTAAATGACTAAATGTAAATGTAAATGTGGTTGGTTAGAGGGCGTTCATAGTGAGTGCTTCACTTTGTGGGCTACACCATCCCCTGCCAGTGTTTGCCGCGGCCATTTCTCCTGTGTGCTTTGGTACCTTAGAGAGCTATTTCCTGAAAGAGTAACACGGGTGTGACTGCGTCTTTTTCAAGATGTCATATCACCTGTGTGTTTCTGGGTGCGGTCGTTCCCTGGTACAGACTGATGGTCTCGAAAACTGCATCACGTGTCTGGGCATTCAGCACGCTGAAGCAGCGTTTGTGGATGACTCATGTTCCCATTACGGGAATATGACCATTGCGGTGTTACGGTCGAGACTCCTATACATCGTCCCTTGACCTATGCCTCGATCTAGTGCTTCTTTTGGCCAACCCCAAAAGAGGGCTACTTCGACAAATAGCCAGGGTGACTTGAGGATCACAGTGAGGGCTTCTCCGCCCAGTACCCAATCCCTGTGGGCCCCTCACTTCTCTCAAACACTGCAAGCCTTGAAGCTTCCGGCTGGTGCGCTGGTCCCTCTCATGGCGGCTTAGTCGTTTAATTCGGGGCTCCCCCTGCCGACCAGATGTCAATCGTAGTATTGGAGGGTGAGCTTGAGTCTGGAGATGAGGACTTGGCTGCACTTCCTTCTTCAGAGAAAGTTGTGTTGCCCGAGTCTGATCCAGAGTTGATGGTTATGCTTGCCTGGGCCGCCAAGAGGGTTGGGCTCGAGTGGAATTCTCCACCATTAAATGGACGATTGGTATCTCTAGTCCATTTAATATGGGACATGGCCAATTATGTCCATAATGTTCATATGTATAACATTTTTCACATATCTTCCATTACAATGATCATACAGACTCAATACATTTATGTCTGCTTTCTTTACAAGGTCTGACACCCGCTCAAGCCAAAGCAGCTAAATACGGTAAGATAGATTTGAATGATTCAGTCTAAGACCAGATATCCAAAGCATCTTATAATGTATACTTTTCTGATCTCCTAGGTTTGGGTGGGGCAGGTGGAGCTGGTGCTGTGCCTGGTTTTGGGGGACTGTACCCTGGAGCAGGAGGTGAGTGGGAACAAACAATCAAAACTAATTTGCTTTTTGAGGCACTCAAAAAAGTTTGATCAAGCCACTCAAAAGTTACTGGATGGATTTTAGAGTCTCATGGGCATTTTTTAAAGTGGTTCACTGCTTATTTTATTAAAATATTTTACAAACATTAAGACATTTAAAAAAAAGATGATCTCAAACAACTTGTGTCTTTTTTCGTAGGTGCAGGTGTTGCGGGGGGAGCTGGATCAATTCCTGGAACAGCACCAGGGGCTGGAGGTGAGTTTTACATCACGCTAATCTTGCATCTGATGAAACCTAAAATTCATGTCTTGAAGTAAAAAGTTTGCTAATAATAAAGTTTTAATCTAAAAAAATTAAGGTAAACTATATTAATAATTGTAGAAATTACTTTACCAATTCTTTTTCTTTTAATGTATCCAAGTGGAATGAAGCCTCCTAAATATAGTAAGAGAAGTATTACAAACAACTATAGTTCCCTTTCAGTCGGTCACATTCGACATTACGTCGATGTCATCGGCATATTGGGATCCCGCCAGGGAGCCTATCATCTGCGAGTGTTAACAGAATGAGCCAATGGACATTGGCGTGCGAGATTTGCATTTCACGCTCCACCCCGCAGCGTGTGTATAAATAGGAAGAGGATGTACGTACCATTTGCCTTTCGCTTCGGAGCCGAACAGTTCTGTATGTCTCTGAAGAGTGTTGGTTTGCAATGAGCGAGTATGTTGAGCTCTTCTGGAAGAAGCCTCTCATCTGGTGTCGGTGTGACAGTGTGAGACAGCGGTGGTCGCGAGCCTCTAGCGCTCTCAACTGCTGTTTTAACAGCATTTTCTTTTCTTTGATTGTTGGTTGGTTAGAGGGCGTTCATAGTGAGTGCTTCACTGTGTGGGCTACACCATCCCCTGCCAGTGTTTGCCGCAGCCATTTCTCCTGTGTGCTTTGGTACCTTAGAGAGCTATTTCCTGAAAGAGTAACACGGGTGTGACTGCGTCTTTTTCAAGATGTCCTATCACCTGTGTGTTTCTGGGTGCAGTCGTTCCCTGGTACAGACTGATGGTCTCGAAAACTGCATCACGTGTCTGGGCATTCAGCACGCTGAAGCAGTGTTTGTGGATGACTCATGTTCCCATTACGGGAATATGACCATTGCGGTGTTAGGATCGAGACTCCTATACATCGTCCCCTGACCTATGCCTCGATCTAGTGCTTCTTTTGGCCAACCCCAAAAGAGGGCTACTTCGACAAATAGCCAGGGTGACTTGAGGATCACAGTGAGAGCTTCTCTGCCCAGTACCCAATCCCTGTGGGCCCCTCACTTCTCTCAAACACCGCAAGCCTTGAAGCTTCCGGCTGGCGCGCTGGCCCCTCTCATGACGGCTTCGTCGTTTAATTCGGGGCTCCCCCTGCCGACCAGATGTCAATCGTAGTATTGGAGGGTGAGCTTGAGTATGGAGATGAGGACTTGGCTGCACTTCCTCCTTCAGAGAAAGTTGTGTTGCCCGAGTCTGATCCAGAGTTGATGGTTATGCTTGCCTGGGCCGCCAAGAGGGTTGGTCTCGAGTGGAATTCTCCACCGTGTCCCGAACCTTAGAGGTTGGACGATTGGTATCTCTAGTCCATTTATTTTGGGACGTGGCCAATTATGTCCATAATGTTCATATGTATAACATTTTTCACATATCTTCCATTACAATGATCATAGAGACTCAATACATTTATGTCTGCTTTCTTTACAAGGTCTGACACCCGCTCAAGCCAAAGCAGCTAAATACGGTAAGATAGATTTGAATGATTCAGTCTAAGACCAGATATCCACAGCAACTTATAATGTTTACTTCTCTGATCTCCTAGGTTTGGGTGGGGCAGGTGGAGCTGGTGCTGTGCCTGGTTTTGGAGGACTGTACCCTGGAGCAGGAGGTGAGGGGGAACAAACAATCAAAACTAACTAGCTTTTTGAGGCACTTGGTAAACTAAATATCCATGAGCACAACTGTATATTCTTCCTTCTCATCAAATCTCAGATGGCAGTTATTGGCTTAAATATTAGCTGCTAAGTTTTTCTCCTTTTATCAGTTTAATTCAAATTTGTGCCACAGTTAGTTTGGTCACTATCTTGGATTTTGATTAAAAAAAATTAAATTAAATAAAAACTGCTCCTGCAAATAACAAGGACAGACTAGCTGCCCAAGATCAAGCCACTCAACAGTTACTGGATGGATTTTATAGTCTCAGGGGAATTTTTCTTAAAGTGGTTCACTGCTTATTTCGTTAAATTATTTTACAAATATTAAGACATTTAAAAAAAGATGATCTCAAACAACTTGTGTCTTTTTTCGTAGGTGCAGGTCGTTTACCAGTTGGTGGAGTAGTGGGGGGAGCTGGAGCAATTCCTGGAACAGCACCAGGGGCTGGAGGTGAGTTTTACGTCACGCTAATATTGCATCTGATGAAACTTAAAATTCATGTCGTGAGGTAAAAATGCTGCAAATAATAAAGTGTTAATCTAAAAAAAAAATTAAAAATATGAAGGTAAACTATGTTAATAATTGTATAAATTACTTTACTAATTCTTTTTATTTTAGTGTATCCAGGTGGAGTGAAGCCCCCTAAATATGGTAAGAAAAGTATTAATTACAATTTATAGGTGCATGACTTAATTCAGAGATTGTATGTACAGTACAGGCTTTAGGTGACTGGGGAGTAAGGATAACAGCAAGAACTTGGCCTAATGGGCTGCTAGTGATCTTTGATCTTGCTAGTACCTAGGTCTTGCCAGTGTTCTATGAAGAACCTTTAAGTGTCATGTAAATATCCTGGTACACTAAGATAGTAATTATTAAGTACCATGGTATGTTTTACTATACATCAGAGTATCATAGTTCGCCATGATATATTTCAGAGAGTATGATAAACAGAGTATAATTTTCAAAAAATAAAGTCCCAAAATTAATCTGTTCCATCACAACACTTGGGATAGTTGGTGCTAAACAGTAAAAAGTGCTATGCTGAATTAGCACTTTCACAGCCTTTTTACCAGACATTATGTGTGCTATAATAAAAACTTCAGAAATAAAATTACACTGATTGGCTGCCCATGACTTCTCTGTAGGAGGAGCAGGAGGGGCTGGTGTTTACCCAGGCTATGGTTCTGTTGCTGGGATCGGAGGAATTCCTGGAGCTGTGCCTGGGGCTGGAGGTGCAGTATATGTTGATTTGTCTTAATTTCTCACAACTGTTGTTTGTTATATAAGCTCATTTTGTTTCTCGATGCAGCTTATTTTTGGTTAATATTTCGTAACAGTGATCAATGTTTTCAGGGCTAGGAGCTGGCGTCAAACCTCCTAAATATGGTATGGGTTTGACTCTTTTCTTAGACACTGTAAGATAAATAGTTTGCACTTTTTATTGTGTCATATATTTATGCTGGAATGTTGTTTGTAATAGACAATTATTGTGGTGATATTATAATATTAACTATTTAAATTACTATCCTGTACATACATACAGTACTGTCAGTAGAGTATTGCTTGGTCAAAGATTATGCTGTTGTGGCCTTAGGAGTACCTGGAGGAACAGGTTTCGGAGTCCCCGGAGGAGTACCAGGAGGAGTACCAGGAGGAGTCCCTGGAGGAGTTCCAGGAGGAGTACCAGGAGGAGTACCAATAACTGGAGCTGGAGGTATCACTGCCTTATTCTGGAAAGCATGATGGAAAAACTGAATTAGCTGACATGTTAGACATAATCATTTTTTGAGATTTTGGATGAAAGTGCATGGGCTTCAGCATTGAATCTGTATTAAATTGAATTGTAATGCTCATCTGTTTATATTTATGTGTTTAAGGATACCCTGCTGGTGCCAAAGCTCTTAAATATGGTATTTATATTAGCTGAGTATTTATATATAAACCAGAGATTAGGAACATTGAATTGCCTGCTCTAAATCAAAATTCTTCATCTAGGTTTGGGTGGTGGTGGTGGTTTACCAGGAGGGACTGGATTTGTGCCTGGGCTCCAGAGACCAGGTAATATTAGACAATATTAATATAACAGCTGTTTACATTATGAGTAAACAAGGATATTAAAACAAATGACAAATTACATTACTGAGTTTGAACTGAGGTGAACAACAAAGTTTTCATTTAGAGAGATTATATATGATTTCTTCAGTAATTTTACTTGTTCTGGTTTACATTTTATTCAAGCTTGCCTAGCCATATACATTTTTTCTTCTTCTTTAATATCTGAAGAGTCTGTTGCAACATCAAATAAATAGCGTGTTAAATTACTTTAGGCTTTGAAAGCATAAATCCTTTTTTTTTTCTTTTTTTTTTCTGTAACCATGTTCCTTGAAACAGATTGGATTTGGATGTTTGAAGATTTAGCTCATGTTCCATTAATTGGAAACATGACTGAGCATGTTTGTCTCATTAATACTACATGGCTTCCCTCAAATTAAGCTCACTGCTGTGAAAGTATTTGGCACCAATATGTTGTATGGGTTATGGGACTGGAGCTGGGGCCAGACCCTTAAGTAAGGTAAGAACAGCCCCTGGATATTATACTCAGGTGTAACAAATTGTGAAACTTTTTGTGAACCAAGGACGCTTGAGGTGATAGGCTGGAGTGACTTGCTGGGGGGAGGGATGAAGTCGCTGCCGTCCGCCTGGCAAATCACCTCCATCCCATCGAGTGTCCATGGAGGCAGGCTCGGATGGAACCTGTGAATGTTCAACATAACTTTAATCACAAATAAATATAAACAAAACGAAAGTGAAGTGGCAGTCTCTCACAGATGACTGCCACATAAACTAAAACAAAACAACACATAAAGTCCAGGCTTGGTCCTCTCTCACCTTCCACTGTCGTCCCTCCTCCTTTTATCCTTCCGAAGCTCATTCGTGTGACTCGAGACCGGTCACCACCACTGGCATCACTCCGTTTCCACGGCTCTTGGCCCCACCCTGCTTGTCACACTGTTAAAAGCTCATACCTCCAAACAATACAGGTGCACAAAGCAGGACTATTTGTTTAGTTCTGTGGCACGTTTGTGACTTGTAATGAGAAAATAGAATGAATTGCATTAAGTGAAAATAAAGTAAACTAAAGCAGTGTTGGCAAATTCCGGTTCCGCTGTTGACGACTGAGATGGTCTATTCGCTACTTTTGTCTGAGTAAACTGCTAACTGCTGACTATTTTTCTGAACAACTAGTTACAAGTGAAAATGTGTTGATAGCAAGACCCAAAGAGCAGTTACAGAGCCTTGACATTTGGAAATGTTCTATTATTTATAATGGTTTATACAATTTAGGTTTGCTAAGATTTTTGCAATACCTCATTTTTTTGTTTGCCAGTTACAGACTGTTACAGCCATGACAGCATGACCTTCCTTATGTCTAATGGCATTTGTGCTGTCATTAGGTTTTGGCGGAGCTGGAGGAGTCCTTGGTGGAGTTGGAACAGGAACTGGATATCCCATTGGAGGTGAAATTATTACATTTTCAAATGTTCAACCAATAAAGTACACTACAACTTTCATCCCTGTGACACAACAACATGATGTGCCGCAATACATGAGTTCTAAACTAGTAGCTAAGCATCATAGCCTTAAACTTGATGTAAGCAGAGACTGACACCTTCTGGAGTGAGACAAAAGAGGTGTAACATGCAGTCTGACTCTTGGGTTCATTGAAAACCAAACGTGACAATCTGCAATCTGCAATCTGTATTGTTTACAGTGGATTTATTGAGCAAGCAGTAAGGCCATTTAAAAGAGCATTCTTCAGTCTAGAGATGACAAGAGTTTGGACAGAAAGGGTCTGATCTTATTATATTGTTAAAGGGATAGTTCACTTTGAAATAAAATTTTGGTATGTTTTAGCTTACCTCAAGGGCATCCAAGATGTAGGTGTCTTTTTTTCCGCAGTAGTTTCAATTTTGATATTTTTAGGTCAAACCGTTCTTGTCTGTCAGTCATATAATGCAGGTCTGTGGTCACCACCTGAAAGAGCATGCACAGAGTCCAAATTAAAACAATTCCCCATCGTCCAAATTAAACAATTCCCCATCGTAAGTACACATTGATGGCCGAAGACACGAAACGAGCGGTTTGTGTGAGAAAACGAACAGTATTTATATAGTTTTTACCTCTTGAACACAGCCACGTCCAAGTGATCTGAGAGCGCGGGCGGGTATAGATATATACACTAGATGTCGCTTTGGCTACGGTTTCCAATGAACTGCAGTAGCCAAGGCAACATCTAGTGTATATATCTATAGCTTAGGCAAGTTAAGATGCAGTCATTGTGTGATCATCATACTAGGACGAGAAACAGAGCTGCATGTCAGCAGCATAACAGTGGAAGGAAAATCCATCTGCCTGGACGATAGGTGTCAGTGCGGGTGTGTATATGAAGAAGTAGAGAGGGACAAGCATCGAACCCTGAGGTACCCTGTAGTTAACTGATGTGATTTAGACAGGTCCAGCAGAATGAAGTGGATGATTTCCCACCAACCAAAGGGTAATAAATAGCTATACAGTCTTCTCTGAATGTCTGCCTAAAGAATTGTTGTCTAGCAGGATATTCTACTAGAGGAAAATGATAAATAATTGTTGAAGATGGGAAAATAAGGTCAAGGGGCAGGTGGTAGGAGAGATATTTAGAAGCCTCTGTGACAGGAGAGAAAAGAGGAGAGCCACAGTTGCATTTGTGTGGTATACTAGGCGAGTTGCATTTGTGTGGTATACTAGGTGGTTATGCATTTGTTTTGCTGAGATTTAATTGCTAATGACTATAACCTTATCTGAGAAATACTACAAAGGTAAAGTCATTACCCATTATGCTACAAAATAATTAAATATTTTCTCAATTGTGCAGCAATGTAAACATTGATTTAATATTTTCTCAGGATATGGAACCGGGGCAAAACCACCTAAATACGGTAAATGGTTTTAATATTTAAAAACAAACAGGAATTTCAACACATTAGATCAGGGGTCTCCAAACTCGTTCCTGGAGGGCCACTGTCGTGCAGAGTTTAGCCCCAACCCCAATTAAACACACCTGAACCAGCAAATCAGTGTCTACCTAGGCCCAGTAAGACACAGGCTGAATCCAAAATTGCGTTATTTGAGGGGACAGCCATTTGTAGTGGTTTCCGAAACCACAGTGGACATTATTGAGTGCACTTATTCAATCCCACATTGCACTGCAGTAACGAGTGTACAATCGATGTACGCTCAACGGCTGTCTTCGCCGAATTCGCTCACTCCTTTTCATTTACTCCTTCAAGTGAACGGTATTAGGGGACTAACTTAGGGAGTAGTGAATGAGGGTTTAGGGGGTGATTTCGGATTCAGCCTATGTCTTACTGGGCCTAATAAGACACTGATTTGCTGGTTCAGGTGTGTTTAATTGGGGTTGGAGCTAAACTCTGCACAACAGTGGCCCTCCAGGACCGAGTTTGGAGACCCCTGCATTAGATAATTTCTAGACCAGGGGCGCCCAAACCTGTTCCTGGAGGGCTAGCTTCCCGCAGAATTTGGTCCCAACCCTGCTCCAACTGCTGGTTGTTTCTAGTAATCCACCTTAATTAGCTAGTTCAGGTGTTTGATACTGAAATCAATGTTGATCAGCATGAAAAGAAAATTCTATGTTTGTTAAATGCATGCTATAGAAATTATTGTGAATGGTTTGTTGGCTTATGTTTTATTTTTTGAAAATACCTTTTTAATCAAAATGTAATCACTCAAAACTGGTCCCGAGGACCCACTGCTCTGCATATTTTGTATGTCTTCCTGATTTAACACACTTGGTTCAGATCATCAGCTCATTAGGTGAACTGTGTGTGTCAGATAAAAGATGTGACAAAATGTGCAGAGCAGTGGGTCCCCAGGACCAGGATTGAAAACCACTGTCATAACTGGATCTTCCAGTGAAAACGTCTCTCTGGTGACGTATGCAGGACTTTTGGTTCTCTTAAAACTCGCTCACGCTAATCTTCCTTCAGTTTTATGTGCCATGCCAACATCCAATCAACAATGATGTATAAAAAGCAAGTTCCCATCCTACAATTTTTTTTTTCTCTTTTGATAATACGTTACACTCAGATATATATCACAATATGGAGGAAAAGATCTGTAGCTACTTCAGTTTCATCACGATTTTAATGACAAATTGAATGTGTAGGAGTTCCGAGTGGTGTACCTGGTGGAGTACCTGGCGGTGTACCTGGTGGAGTACCTGGCGGTGTACCTGGTGGTGTTCCTGGTGGTGTACCTGGCGGTGTACCTGGAGGTCTCCATTCATTTTTTTTTTTTTTTACTGACAGCTGCACCATTTAATCAAGACATTTATTGCTTAAAGATTACTGCTCACTTTTGCTTAAACTCTAAAAAGTCTTTAAAGGTTTAAATTAAACTGAATTCTCAGAATAATTAGGCAAGCATTATATAATCATAAATCGTGATCTTAAAGATTAGTTCTATAAATTGAATTTTTGTCATTACAGGGTACCCAGCAGGAGTTAAACCTCCAAAATACGGTGAGAGACATTATCATTTTGTACCTTTATCTTAATACATTTTAAATATATAGTGATTTTTTTTTTTTTTTTTTTTTTTTTTTTTTTTTTGCTTAAGAAATGTATACACAAAAACAAATAAATACCACTTTTGAAATTTGTTTACAATAATTTCTAAGCTCGAGTCTTTCCTCTAGCCCTTCCCTACGGACATCAAGTCAAAAAAGTTAATAGCGTAAAGATTATATAGGCAAACTCTTAATTTAAAAAAAGAACCACAGTGATATTTAACTAAAAGTAAAAGTTGGCTACAGAGAAAAAGAGATGTTAGTACAAACTAGTTGGCACTGATTAGAATGGTGACACGGTTTGCCTGCAGGAGTTGTTGGAGGTGCAGGAACGGTACCTGGTGCAGGAGCACCACTGCCTGGGACAGGATTGACACCAGGAGGTAAAGATTCAACTGACCCATGAACAGGTCACTGTCAATGTGAGATAATAATCAGCAGGTTATCAATCATTGAGACTTATTTAATTTTTTTGCAGGATATCCTAGTGGAGTCAAACCTCCTAAAACTGGTACGGTAGTTCATATACATTATAGCTTCACATACTGATCCATCTTAACCTGTGTTCACCTGTCTTTTGTCATGCCCTTTAATAAGGAAATGGAACATATAACCAACACCTGTTGGTTTCTTCCCAATGTGTGCTAGGTGCTGGGATCACTGGAACTGATATAGCAGCTCCTGGTGCAACACCTGGTGGTGACGTGGCTGTCGTACCAGGTGGCACTGGGGTGCCCATTGCACCAAGTGGAAAACCAGGTACGAAAAATAGCCTTACTCAAACAAATGCCATGAAGCACAAAGTATATCATGCTTGAGTTGCAGTAAAAATGAGTTCATTCCACAGCAAAGCTTCCGATCCAGACCCCCTCAGGGACTGATGTACCAGGTAGGTACAAAATGGCGACCTCTATGTACTCTCACTCAGTTACAGTTTTTCATCTGTTGTCATTAATCAGCCAGTGTAAATTATAGTACACTATTGTCAAAGATAATAGCATTAAGTATTTTATTGTGGCCAAGAACTGCCGACTAGGACAGGAAGAGACAGTCGGACTGGCATTTGACCAGTCAGTTTTGTGTTTGTGTGTGTGAGAGAGCGATAGAGGAGAGAGACATTTGAGAGGCAGCTTGTCAGAGCCGAGACTCGAACAGCGTGAGAGTCTGAAAATGTGAGTTACTGGGGAGATTGTGAAGCACTAGAGAAGACTTACACAGGCAGATGGCTTCAGGACAACTAAACACCAAACAAAGAAACTAGAGCTGCGTCCAAAATCGCATACTGTCTAGAAGTTACAACATTTGGTTTGAAATGAACTTCGTGACTGCTAAAAAAGATCTATATAGTATATGGGTACTAGTATGAATGAAATTCAGATGTACTATATCCGCCATGTTGTCATGTGACATTTGGTGTCAGTTGCATCGCTTCACTGCCAAGTACAAATCCTCTCCTGTGGGCTAATAGGTCCAGTATATGCACACTTTTTACCTACAGTTTTATGAATACTATGCATTTAGACATACTACTCGGCTCACATACTGTTCTTCATTGTAGGAGACAGATGCTGAATTTAGAACCTAGTACACATACTACTTTTACCATATCTTTGTATGGTAAGAGTAGTATGCGGTTCTGAATTCAGAAAAGAGCCACTAAAATACACACAGCTGACTGAGACACAGGTAAAGACAATAACACTAACTACAAGTTGTGGGGACAAGACATGAGGGCGCAATGAGGACCTTTAGAGGCTGAAAAAGCAACACAACAAAACCAAGTACTGACACAGCTAGCTCTGAATATGCCACAATAATGGGAAAAAATCAAGTAGTATCACATTCAAGTAATGGTGCAGCGGTTTTCTGCAAATTGTTGTACAGACAAATAATAGTAATTGATTTGGGGTCAGAATTGTAGTCCTTTAAAAATATGTATATATAATTTCATGGACATAATCTTAAATTAAATAAAGTGTACACATTTCTCAATAACATCCCCTTTATGTGACAATATGTGCCTCTAAGGGCACAACAAAATGCTTAAATCTGAGAAGTTTTTCCTTTGAGTTTTCTACATACAGACGACACCATTTCCAAAACAATCCCCATTTACACGGATCAGCGAAAAAGACTACAAACGTTTTGCGTTTGCGTTTTGGGAGAATCTCAACTTTTTGAGAATTTAGGACAGAAATATATCCCTATTACAAAGTATTTACACTTCTAGAAATAACATTATAAAACAATATATTAATATTGTTGACTAGGAGTTTTCAAAGTCTAAGACAGTGGGCACAACTATTGACACAACTTACCCAATAGTGCTTACCCAAACTTACCCAATTCATATGTGGAAATAAATCAGATATAAATCAGATATCACATAAATCCGTCCTTCGGATGAGACGTAAAACCGAGGTCCTGACTCTCTGTGGTCATTAAAAATCCCAGGATGTCCTTCGAAAAAGAGTAGGGGTGTAACCCCGGCATCCTGGCCAAATTTGCCCCTTGGCCTCTGTCTATCATGGCCTCCTAATCATCCCCATATACTGATTGGCTTCATCTCTCTGTCTCCTCTCCACCAGTAAGCTGGTGTGTGGTGGGCGTTCTGGCGCAATATGGCTGCCGTCGCATCATCCAAGTGGATGCTGCACATTGGTGGTGGTTGAGGAGATTCCCCCTTCTATGCAAAGCACTTTGAGGTCTCAGAAAAAGTGCTCTATAAATGTAACGTATTATTATTATATGTGTCAATGTGACTGTCATGTAAACAGGCAGATCGGATTTTCTGACGCATTATGTCTCCGCGGTTTAATGACGAGAGAAACCCCGACGCGCTTCTGCAAAGGGACGGATGGCCCGACGAAACGTTGTGTCGTCGTAGGAGAGGAATGTGGACAAACGATGACCCATAGTTGGCTTGATCATCCTAAAATTTCGGACCGACCGCTCCTCATCAAAGCCAATATTTAAACAGAATATGCTCTCGTCAGTCCTGATATCTCTCTCGCACACAATAACTGAAGCATATGCGCAATGATGATGGCACTTTTCGTCCTCCTCCTCCGCCTCAAAATCATGGTGATGTTTGGCGAACTTTGCATAGGCTATATCGCAGAGCTAGCATCAAGCATATTTCACGTTCGTCCATCTGTGCAAGAACCCTTTAAGCATGCGCGATGTTTCGGATCTAGTATGGCAAGTGTAAACACATGAATCATATACAGTTGAAAGAACGTGTAAACGGACGGTAAATTGGGCATCAAGACCTGCAGTGTAAACGAGGCCTTATTTTCAGAATAATAACAATTTAACTTTTTTTGTTTATTAATTTAAACTTATTATTAGGCTAATATTATCATTTTTACCACTCTCCTTGCCTCCCCTGGCATGCTCTGGTGCCCTCCGGGCAAGGCGCGCCCCACACTTGGAAAACCCCTGGACTAGATATAACACCATAACATGTTGTCTAGGTTTTGTTACTTCTGTTATTTTTGTAAGAGTGGAGATAGAGAGACAGTATTTCCACAAACAATGGTGACTATTACTGAATCTGTAAACATCTGTCAGCTTGCTGGTATTTTCCTTTTCCCCCTATCTATCAAACTGAGCCCTACAAATAACGATAACCATAATAATTGATAGCTGGTGTCTTTCATCTCCTCCACAACTGCACCCTGTTACGGCCTCTAAGCTAGTCACCTCTATGCTGCCTGTCTTTGAACTGCAAGAGTTGAAGGTGGAACATGTTGTTTCTTGGCAGGACCGACAGCTATTGTAGCCACTGGCAAGGCCCCTGAGCTCAGTAAGATCTACTGTATTGCATGTGCAAATGTCTTGTCTAAATGTAGCGGAACTCCATTACCGTTTAGCTCTGGCTTTAATTCTCTTTCGCCTTCCATCTAACCTCGCTGCTATCTGCGCTTGAGTTTGCAGGTCTGCGTTTTCTCAGATGTGTTACTCACAATCTGTACCTGTAGCAGGACATGGTCCAGTGATGTTTTGTGTCTTCAAAACACAACATGCACACTAAGTATTAAGAAAGAACATGATCAGTTTGAGCAGGGACCAAAATTAACTCTCATCAAGCAACAAATGCGAGCAAAAATTGGCTTCTGCAGTTGAAGAGTGACTTTATTAGGAACTGCAGCATTATATATGGTTTAAATCTAATTCAAATCGGAGACAAAAATATCTGTCATGAGCGACGCCAGTGGGAAAATAACCATTGTGCATTTTTCTGGGATCAGTTTTCTTTTTCTCCAGAACTGGCGACACTTGTGACACAAAATCATATCTGAGATAGAGACTGTGTCATCTTGAATATGACACTGCAAGTGACACAAATATATAAGGAAAAATCAGCTAAATGATGCCAATGATGCCAATGTCATTCTGACAATTTTAATGCAAAATGCAGTTTCATTAAGACATTTTTATGGGCAATCATTCTTCTCAATTCACCCTCAGATGAGGCAAAATGTTAATTTTGGACCCTGGTTCAAAGTCTTCTGTGCACTAAATTAAACTTCAGAAACTTGTTTGATATTGAGACTCATTCAGAATCTGTTTGTTCAACTCTTGATGGGTCATTCTCAGGATGCTGTGCCATTTGACAATGTGCTTTTTAATCACATAATAACCTGTGACATTTCTCCTTTAAAACACTTTTTGTACACACCCTGTTACTACCATAATAGTGTGTGGTTAAAAGTCAGTGTGGAAGTGGTTAATAATGGCCTGAGCTGGCAACGATATTTGCACCACACATTTATATTTACATTCTGTGCTTTGTGATAAAAACAACTTTTGTTTCTTTCTTTCTTTCTGACCATGCCAATGTAAGTGTAACCATAATGAAATGCTGACGAAGACTGTAAGAGAAACTTAAGATGAACCATGTTGTTAAAAAAATATATATTTTTAAAAGACATAATTTGAAATATTGCAGCATAACAGTCTTGAACAAAAAGTGCAGGGACAAAGACTTTATTTTCTCAGAAAATACATTTTATAAACACACAGACAGTGATATTTTTCATTTGAATAAAAGCAAAATGTAGGTGGAATTTGTTTTGTTTAAATTTAAAACCCAATACAATTTTGTGGTTATGAATGGGCTTACGTCTATTGAAACTTTAGCATCTGCAATGTTAATGATATCATTCAGTCATGGCCATTCAAAATGCACTGTTTCCTGAGAATGATATTCATTGTTATAATGTTGCTTGTGTTTCTGTCTGGACTCATCTGACTGTATATATAAGCTTGTAATCATGGTCTGTTGTGTTACTCAGGTGGTGGTGCGCAGAGAGTGCATGGTGGTGCTGGTGAGTACATGCAGTTTCCTCAATCTACAGCGTTAGACACTGCAGGTGTGGCTTGCCTAGTATTATATGTCCTGGGCTTATATGTCCATTAGTCACCCTGAGCCGTGATAGCATTTGGGATGGCGTCCTTTAAAAGAATGTATCATTCCCTATCAAACCCCAGACACTCATGTTTATCTGGATGGTTGCCAAGTTTTCTTAGAATCACCGAATGAAAAATATTCAGGAATTAAAAGGAATTAAATAAAAAGTTGTATAGTCGTGCACCGTCTCTACAGTCAAGGAAAATACAAAATGTTCAGAAAACATAATCCACAGGACAATATGTCAGGTTTTCTGGAAGAAAGAAAGACACAAAACACACTGGCAAAGAAACTGAGCAAAGCGAGGAGAATATAAAGTGGAGGGATCAAGAGAAAAGTGAGAGATAATGAGTGGCGATCGAGCGGCTCCACGTGGAGAGGACGAAAACAAAAATAAAGAGATCAACGAATCCTGACAAATACATGTATTTTTTTTTTTATTACGTGCATTTCTTGGATGTATCACTAGAGGGCAGTGTAAAATCACTTGTGACCTGAAATATCACTGTCCTCATAATATCTGTGTGATTTCAAGAAGAAAGAAAACCCTGAAACAGTTAAAGCCCAACCAAAGACCAAACAACTGTCAATTTTATTTTATTTTTTTTGACACGCACCATGGTAGAATTCCTCTGTACTATAGTCTAGTACAGTACCATAATATTACCATCTGATATTACGTATTGTCTCCCACATGTAAGGGTAAAAAAAAGTCCTGTACAAACTCAGCAAACAGAGTTTAACTGTAGCAACACCTGTTGCAAAAAAGAAACATATTCAATCTCCCTCTAAGTAAAACCCAGGAAGGGAAAGTTTTGTCAGATGAAAAGGGGAATGGAAAAAAGTGTGGGACACACATGCATCCCAAGGACAGTTTACACACAAACAACAAACAAATACACTTGTGAACTTTTGTGTACATATGCTGAAATATTACCAATACCCTTAAAGGCTATGTCATAGGACACTATATTTGACTTCAGTGTAAAGTACACTTTTGTGTTTGCAGGTCCTGGTGGGGTTTACCCCTATGGCTATGGTAAATATTATTAGTCCATCATTAAGGACAAAAACAAATGAAACACTTACCAAAGTCAAAGTCATGATGAATGTCTCTTCCTCCTGCTGTTTAAGGCCCATTTGGCACTGGAGCATCTGGAGTTGGAACTGGTGTGTTACCTGGAGCCAAACCTCTGAAAGCCCCTGGTAAGATTGAAGTTTCTAAGTACCTTTGCTGCTGATTACTAACCAAGTTTACATGCACAAAGATACTCCGCTACTGGAATTATGTGGTCAACATGTTTACCTGACTGCCATAAGCAGCATATGCCTGTGTTAATGGAAATTCTTGGTTAATGTAAACACCTTAAAGTCCCCCTGTGGTAAATCATTTTATCCCTTAAAAACTCATCTTTGATCACCAAAATTACATATTTAAGCATCATGCCTTAAACTAGCTTGAATGTAACTCGACACCCTTGCCTCATTTAGTATACACAGTTCTATGAATATGCAAATGAGCCCCGCCTCCACTCACTCACAGCAGCTCAGAGATCCACTGGTTGACGATCACACGTTGATCTGATTGGTTACAAGGTAGTTTGTGACGTCAGAAACACCAGCGATTTCAAAGCGTGTTTTTGAGACTGTCTTTGGTTCACTGCAGTTTTAAGGAGAAAATACTCAGCAATGGTGTCGACTTATGAATTTACACATGGTTTGACTTAAAGCACATTAAAAACACCACATAGACATATAAACAACATTAAAAGCTGGATTCATCATTGTGAATGTAAACGTGTGCATGTATTAATTTAATCAGAGAATGCTAATCGCCATATGTAGAGGAATATCTCCTGCACATGCAAATATATTATATTTAGAAAATATCTTGACCTCAACCTTATTTGGAAAATGATGTCCATGCAAGTATAGAAGAGGTCTCCAATCTGAATCTTTGCTTTCCTGTAGCTCAAACAGTAGAGTGTTGGCGCTTGCAACGCCAATGTCATGGGTTTGATTCCCAGGGAAAGCAATAACTGATAAGAATGTAAATGTGTACCTTGAAATGCAATGTAAGTCGCTTTGGATAAAAGCGTCTGCCAAATGCATAAATGTAAATTAATCTCACTGTATGCCACTTTGCCGACTCCTAGTTGACACTGTGTGTGTGTGTGTGTTTGGTCCAGGTGTTGGAGGAGCAGGCACTGCTGCAGGTGTTGGCGGGGCAGGAGGTGTTCCTGGACTCATACCTGGAGCAGGTGAGCTGTCATGCAAATCCACATTACTTGATACCTGATCACTGTTGCATGGCGCTAACAATACTAAGGTCATAGGTTCCCAGGGAATATATGAACCTATAAAATGCATGTTTTCAATGCAGTGTAAGTCACTTTGGTTAAAAAAATCTATGCCAAACGCATTAACAGCTGTGAGTCCAATGTTTTTGGAAGGGTGAGTTTTTTTACACTTTTTTTGTTGTTGTTGTTGTTGATGGTATGTCCCTCCGTAGACTTCTGTACAGAAGATGTGCAGTTAGTTAGTGACGGTAGGAAACAGATCTAAGCATCAGTGCCTTCCCACATAGCAACATTATGACGCCACAGATCCAGCCCACATCTGGCACATGTGGAAAGATGATCTGGCCCACATGCAGCGTGGAATGACGGCCCTTGGGTGGCTCACTCCTGTTTGCCAGATCTGGGCCACAAGCAGGCCATAGCAATGCCACATGTCAGCCAAGAGCAAAGAAATAAACCAGAACTGGACCGTATCTGAGCCACAAAACCATATTAAATATGGAGTCATTCAGCCTTAATAAGCCTGTTAACAAGCAGAATCACTGAAGGAAAGACAAGCAGAAACACAAGAACGACAACTGACTTCAGCCACAGCCTTAGATAAAATCAACTGAAGAGAAAAGAAGACATAAATCTCTGAAGATCTCAGCAGAGGAGGATTAAACAGCTCCACAAACAGCATTACCAGCTTCACTTATTACTAACCAGACTGACTTTATTTCTGTTAAACGTCAACAGAAGTTATTAAGAATTAACAGGGTTTAACTCTAATGTGTTTCATTCAAAGTCACCACACCAGTGATTAGTGTTTACATTAGTTGGGCTCTTAACTTTAGTCTTTTTTTGACTGCTATGACAGTCTGTGTTTACACAAGTTTCTGGCAAACAGGAGTGAGCCACCCAAGGGCCGTCATTCCACGCTGCATGTGGGCTAGATCATCATTCCACATGTGCCAGATGTGGGGCGTCATAATGTTGCTATGTGGGGTGGACATGATGTCTTACACAAAGGTGTCAAGAGTGAAGAGTATGTCACCATATCCTGGATTAATTACTGAGGAGCATTAGAGAGACAACATTCATCATGTAGTGTTAAAATGATGGGCAGGCTTGGAAGATAAGGAGCTGTCTTTGCTAGATGGTGTTCTTTCATCCAGGCTGAAATGTCTACTAGGTAAGCCAAGATCTGTGCAGCCACACTAGGATTTTCAGACTGGGACGATAAGATGAGATGCATGTCATCGCTGTAGGCGAAAATAGGTCTCTGGGATGTTGTGTATATCAGGAATAGGAGGGGGCCAAGCATCGAACCCTGAAGTACCCCAATCCCAATGTATAGTCAATGTAATTTAGACTTCCCTTAAAGATACCACAAAGGATCTACTTGTGAGGCAGGACTCAAAGCAGAGGAGTGTAGCTCCTGTGATGCGGAGTATCGAGAGGATAGGTAGGATTGTCCTGGTTTTTTTGTTTGGTTGGTTTTTTTGTCAAGATTAAAACATTTTCACCATAATGTGACATTTTACATTAAGATTCAGCAAACCACACAGTACCAACATATCTCGTACAACAGTGCAGTGACTGCTTTGGTAGCAAACCGATGATATGTTTGTTTTTGTAATCTGAACACCAGACAGAAAGTGTAAGAATAATGTAGGAAATGACATCAGTTGTGATGTCCTCCACACGTACAGCCTTGATTCTGTTTAGTGAAAGACTGCCAATGCCAATTTCTCTCAAAATAGTGAACACTCACTTGAAATAGCTTTCCTTGTGTTATTGGACTGTTGTGAAAGACATTGAGATCATCTTGTTGCAGGTGGAGGGTATCCAGCAGGTGTTGGATTGGGAGCTGGTGGTGTTGGAACTGGAGCTAAACCACCTAAACCAGGTAGAAAAATCCACTATACTCAAACATATCCACGTTCCACAACATGGCTCCACACCATAATGCCACAGTGTATTTCAAAAGCATTGCTAAGTTCATTTTCAGAGATTTTCCGCCAGAACAAATGTACTCCCCATGGCTATAGATGTATTAATTAACTGCACATTTTCTCCACTGGGGAATTATAGTGGATATAAGGAAGTGCAAATAACAAATACTGAATGTTCACTGTTTTCCGTCTCTAAAATTGTGTGCGCTAAGATTGTGTTGAGTATTTACCATCTTATTCTATCAACAGGCTACGGCTCTTTGGGTACAGGATATGCACAGCCAGGTAAGGCCCAGCATTAATGCTACAAAGAATGATTGAGGAGAATAGTTCTATTTTCAATCAACAAAAAACTTGAAGTGGACCTGTACGCACCACACTGCCAATTATATGCTATTCTGTTAACAATACCAGCAAGGATTTTCCAGTACCAGCTGGTCTTAAGACATGTCGGTTCTCTTTTGACACCAGAATCCTCCCGTCCTCCTCATTACACATATACTGTACATTACACATACATACACACACTCTTCTGTGTTGACTCTCTCTTTCGTACACACACACTGCAGTGAGGCTGGGATTTGTCTGCATTAATCCTGTGAGCCCTCGTGTGATTTGGTGTCACTGTGTTCCTTCTAGCACCATCCTTTCAGAACAGATTCCCAAATTTGCTTCTCTGATTATGCAAAGACACAGCATCGAGCAAACCCGGCAAAAGCCATCTGTCAGAATACTTGCTGTAGAGAAGAGTCGCAACAAAACTTCTCTGATGTTTCTCCTGAGAAAAAGACAGAAATACCTCTCACACTTTCAGAAGAGATCACAACAATCTCAATCTTTCTTTACATTTGCCAAGATACTAAAGTCTTTATACAAGATTACAAATTATAATCTCAGTCTATATCTATCCCACCCTTTTGATAAATACTGTGTCTTAGATAAACTGAGTTGCACAACAAAATCTTTGAATCTTTCCTTCCTACAGGTGGTGCAGTTCCAGGAGGATATCCACAAGCATATCCAGGTAGCTTTTTATAGAAATAATCCCTGGCTAAATTCATACTGCATCTCCATATGGACTTCAACCCCTCTGCTATTGAGTACATCTCTCGTTTAGAGGGCCATCTCGATGGAAATATGCACATTTAATAAAGTACTCGGCTGTCTTTAGCTCCATTCGACTAAATAGCGTGCTGTATTTAACAGAGGATCAGTGCCTGTGTCACAGATCAGAGACAGGCAGGACAGGAGCAGAACTTACGGTGGTTCGGTCCTTGAATGAGCTTTATTATAAACTACAATCACATCTCTGTTCATGATGATAACCATAATAATTTTAACACTCAGAATTATTTTGGTAATAATAGAGAACATTCACTGCTGTTCTGAAACAGGAATGGGCCTGTGGATACACAACATTGCAGGCAGAGAAAGAAAGCCCAGACATTTACTCTAGTTTCTCGAGGGTAATAGACCAGGAATTCTATGATCCTTCAATTCGGAAGTCTAGAAAAATACCTTATATTTAGAATTGGTTTCTACTAATTACAAGGTAAACACAGTTTTGAAGGGTCTAGATTTTTCCTCTCATGTTGGGTTTTCATTATTTTAGACTTACTTACATGACAAATAATATATAAAGAAAGCAAAACAACTGTTATTGAGCAATATGTATAATTAAACCTTGTTTCAAGCAAAGAAAACATGTGATAGATGCAGTTCCGACCAAACGTTAGTTGATCATGTTAGTAGTCAAAGTGTGCTAGGACACCTGAGTGAACTTGAGGACAGCTTACCTAATACATCTACTAAAACACAGATGATTCAAACACACGGAACAAAAATGATGAAGAAAAGTGACTCGTTCTGTGAGAAGAACAGTGCAGAAACTAACACTTGCTGTAATATTTTAACATTTAGACATTTTTAAGTATATCTTTACGTCCCAGTACTTATAAGTATGCTTGTCGGTACCTGATACTTGATATCATAAATTAAACAAGGTAGCACTTTATTTTACAGTCCTGTTCCCCATGTACATACTATGTACTTAGTAATTACAATAAGTAGGTAATAACTTTACTAGCCCTTAACCCAACCCATTTAGTTACCTTATATTACCCAGTACTTTCTTGTGTAAGTGCAAGTACTGTAAAATAAAGTTCAACCTGAAACAATATATCCTGACAGATAATAAGCTAAAAAGAGCCATTGTTCATTACGGAAGGACATGTAGACATTGACCCACTGAAATCTGCTTGCTATGAAAAGTGTGGGTTGAAGTGCAAATATCATGCAAAGCATATTTGCATTTTGACCATAATGTCAGTGTCAGGGCCTGCTAATTCTCACGCTCAAGCTGCTGTCATATACGACACGCTGTTACGTGTTAGTCATTATATAATCACAACGTGGAGATGCTCGGTGGGTTTATTATTATTTCCATCCAGATGTTCTTCGTCACAGCTGGTCATAAATCTCCAGCTGGAATAAACAGTAATCCTGACACTCTTCTTATGGCTGACTCACCGTTCCTGTATGCCTCTATTTCACACCGTTATTCTTCATTTAGAGACAATGACACTCAATCACTCATGGGGTTTGAATGGCTCATAATAATGTAATGATTTCTTGTGTTTCAGGAGGATATGGAACAGGACTGTCACCACAACAAGGTACAAGCTCTTCCAAACCCCCTTAACATGCCCCAGATGTTGCAGTTGTATGAGCTCTAGTTATTGGACCTTACCTCAAAACCAGGGGCTTCCACTCCTGCTCCTGCGGAGTTCAGCTCCGGCTTGCCTCAACACACCTGCAGTTTCTAGCAAGACCTTGATTAGCTGGTTCAGGTGTGTTTAGTTGGGTTGGAGCTGAACTCTGCAGGACAGTGGCCCTCCAGGGGCAGGACTGGACACCCTGTTCTCAACTATATAAATACAATACAGTAGAATCTTCAAGCTGTCAATTCCCATACATTGAAAGTAAAACAAGTTCCAACCCTACTGGACTCATACAACAGCTTTGTACATTCAGTTTAAAAGCTTATCACGCTAGCTTTGATGTCAGTGTATTTTACAAGAAAATGACAATATGGGCTTTTTTGTTATTATAATTAAATTGGAGTTTAGAGATCATGTGCGAAAAGGAGCTTTTGATAAATTGTAATGTTACCGCTAAATTACCGTCTTGATGCTATAGTTTGTGGGGGGAATACAGCAGGCAATGACCTTGTACTTTTTTTTCCACAGCCAAAGCTGCCAAATACGGAGGTGGACTGACGGGATTCCTGGGAGGAGGTTATCGAGGTATGCCAGAATGATCCGAGTCTGCAGTCTGCTGATGAGACAGATTTAATCCCTGCCGCCACATAATCACTGATTTCTCATAATCACTGCTCTCATTTCTGATGTCCTCAACTAAACGTTCTGATCCTAAATCACACCAAACACTGGCCTACTTCTACAAAAGTTTGAATTTACATGATTCAGCGAACATACGCGAGTTTATAAAACAGAGCCGCATCGGTTGAAGTCGAGATGCTGGATGAGGATCATTCCAAACTCACATTCAGTTCTGACTCCTTTCAGAGTTGAAATATCCAGATTTCTGATGGATAAAAAGTCCCATTCAAAATTTTGGTAACACATTACAATACGGTTGTTACGGTTAGGCAGGGACAAAGAGAGGCCAGGGTCTAATCCAAACAGGAATGGAAGATGACAATCCAAAGATAAGAACATAAACGCAACAGCTTCACAGCAACAACGGGTGTAAAAAGGAAGGAAAACTGAAAAACACGTGTTACAAGAGACTAACAAGAAACAGGTGTGAGTAATCAATCACTATGAAAGAAAAACTGGAACTAAACAACGAAACAGCAGGACAATAGGAACAGAAAATATACTTCAAAATAAAAGTCTGTAAACACAAAACACAGAGGAAATCATGTCACAGGTACAATGAGAAATACATTTGTTACATTAATCTTTGTTAATGTTAATACAAATACAGCTGTTGATTGATAGATCTTGGAAATCAACAAATGGAACCGTATTTTAAAGTGTTACCATATCTCGTTTCAGCCACAAAGCATCTTGTCGTTTCACGTTTCAAGGGTTAGAAATCCTCGTGTCACATCTTCGGAACCCAAATGAAGTCATTTGCAGTATTTGATGTACGCCGAGGTTTTGTCTCACGTGTGGTGTCGTTCTACAGGTGGAGCGGGCTGCCAAGGAAAATACTGCGGGAGGAGAAGAAAGTAAACGATCTCTTGAGATGTGAAGTGACCTCAAGAAACATGGTGCTACTGCATGCTCTAGAATGTACTTTTGATACTCAAACAAACAATCCCATCATGCACAAGTGTTATGTTTTGTTTTGATAGTAAATATTTGTAACAAATCCAAATCCAGATCCATAAAGCGTCTAGTGTTTTGTGGCATTAATTCCAGTCCTGATTGTTTATGGCACATTCCATCATGTTACTGTTTCCGGTTGTAGGGTTGCATATGTAACCGGGTTCATTAGCTGCCAATGCTTTTGTGTTGTGTAACGCCGACCTCTTCGTTTTGGAGCTCTGACACCACCGGAAGCTCTTTTGTGCAGTTACAGTCACGATCTAGCTCTCTAGACTCTTAAAATAAGGGCATTTCTTGCCAACGTACGTAGTATCTTGCCCGCACAAGATGTTTTAGCGTCCCTGTCGTGAAAGCATTGAGCTCCAGGAGTCCTGTCATACTGCTGATTAAACTGAAATACTTCACATCTGGCCGTGCTTCAGCTTAGCAGTTTGCTTGTTATTTTTTACCCTTCACCAGCTTTCTGTGCAGATGAGCCTTACAATTACAGTCCTTTATGAGTAAATCTCCCCCCCCCCCAAAAAAAAGAAGTTATTTTTTGCATAAAGAAATTTAAGCCTATTTTTAGGATCATATTTAAGCTTTTTTTTTTTTTACCAAAAATATTTTTATAGTAGGCTAATGTGTTAGACTTTTAATTTTTAATCATTATTAATTCTTATGCTCAATGGTTATGTTATATTCTCATTACTGTAATACAAACATGTTCTTGACATGTTTTGTGAGATTCACCCCTCTAGATGATTAAGTTTTTCATGAAGCATGAGTGAGTGTCTTTTGATTTGAGACACTCCACCCATGTGTTTTTAGAAGTAGGCCATAAAATGCGTGCGAACGCATTTAAATACATTATGCTAAGAGAGCTTTGTGGATGTCTGAACGCACGCCGACTAACAGACCCCTGACAGCGACAAGCGTGCGGCTCGATCGCAACACTCAGTCCTGCACAGTGTGTGAAGTATGAAGAGCAGAAGTGAACCACGGCTTGTGTCTAAGATCAGTCACCTTGTGGGAATCTATTTTGTGTCTGGTGAAGGGAACAAATTGAAAGTAAACGTGTAAAATAGTAATCATTATGTACATTATGTATGTTTAAACCTGGAAGATTAAAAGATGTGCTTATGTTTTTCCCTGGACCCGGGGACTACAGGTGCTTCCATCATTTGACCAAGAATGTGTTTCTTTAATCATTGTGTATTCACATAGAATTAGTTTATTATATACATATAAAATATACATAAATCATATGCTTACAGTAGGTTGGATCATTATAAATGGGATACTTTGCCGTATGTTGTTTGTTTTGCACCATTTGAACTTGACATGTTGACCAATTATCAAGTTTGTACACATCATATGACAATATTTTTTGTTTTTTGCTTTAAATAGCTTGTGCATTGTAGTCACTATGGAACTTGCAAAACTGTGTGTGATATTTTAAGATGTGAGTGACTGTGTGTGTGTGTAGGTTATGTACGTAAATCCCCCCAAAGTGTGTGTGTGTGTGTGCGTGTCCGTCCCAAAAGCCTCACTAGCCAATGTACTATCAAACATATAATGTGTCAATTTTTGCTATATTTGGTTGATACTGTTTTTCGATCCATCTGGAGAGACACTTTATCATGTATTAATATACCTGGTGCTGTATTTGACCTGCCTGTGAGCCCTACCAGGTCTTCTCTATTGTGCCGTAGGATTTCCATCTTATTTAAATAAAGGGGCGGGGCTATTGCACTTTTTCCACAACCTATATTCTGACTAGTTCCCGGAAATCCCGGCATTTTACCTGCTCTAGTGAAAAATTTAATAAAATATTTTAAATAAAAAAACAAGTGTCTCTTGGTATGCATGAATGTGTCATATATAAATACTTTTTTCGAAGCATGCTAAAGCAATGAGCCCCAAGAAGCCTTGGCTTACAGTGCTTTTAGGACAACTAAGGGATGTCGCATCGTGCCTAAAACCACAGCTTCACAGGATTATTACTTTTATATTAAACCGCTACAACATTTACCTGCAGGCTTCCATAAAATAAACACACAGCGACAGTAATACTGATGAAATGAGGTCACAGGTGTGTGTTTATAGAGTATTTTACAACAGTGTTGAATGCGACTCAGCCAATCATAATCCAGAGCTGAAAGTATCTATTTTATAAAGCAATATACAACTTTATTTTTTTAAGTCCCCCTGTGGTGAAAATCCAGCTTTTAATGTTGTTTATGTGTCTATGTGCTTTAAGACAAGCCATGTGTAAATTCATAAGTCGACACCATTGCTGAGTATTTTCTCCTTAAAACTGCAGTGAACCAAAGACAGTCTCAAAAACACGCTTTGAAATCGCTGGTGTTTCTGACGTCACAAACTACCTTGTAACCAATCAGATCAACGTGTGATCGTCAACCAGTGGATCTCTGAGCTGCTGTGAGTGAGTGGAGGCGGGGCTCATTTGCATATCCATAGAACCACAGAATGAGGCAAGGGTGTAGAGTTACATTCAAGCTATTTTAAGGCATGAAGGAAATTATTCAAGGAAAAAACTTTTAAATATGTCATTTTGTTGATCAAAGATGAGTTAAGGGATACAATTATTGACCACAGGGGGACTTTAGTCAGTTTAATGTTCAGTTTAATGACTACATTAAATAAAAAAATTATAGTATTGATGACATAAACAGTTGCTGTGTTCTTTCTATGAAGTGTATGAACCTAGGCTGTCTTGTTATAATACTACATTTTATCAAATGAAAATTGGTTACACTTTATTATAAAGTGCCATTGTTACAGTGTAATTTTACAAATAAGTACTGGGCAATATTAATTAACAACATGTACTTACTATATAATTAGTGTGAGGGTCAGTTGCTTGTAATTATGCATAATTTACTATTATGCATGTACGATGTGTAACAGAGACACTGTAAAAGAAAGTTTAACCTAAACAAAATAATATGTTTTAATATAGCCTATTATATAGGCTACATGCAAATAAAACAAAATAGCCATGATGATTATTGTCCTTGAAATGATTTTTTAAGTTATTTTATCAAAGTGTAACTCCTTTTATTTTAATCAGCGTCACATATAAAAAGTATAAAAAATAATGTGACTATGACCTCATTCCAGGACGATTGTGAACGCGCATGCGCAAACAACTCCTATTATTTTCCAGGGATAGTGTTCAGTTGGCCCGTTCTCCCGGAATCCTACTACGGCGAAGGCTGTGTGTGTGTGTGTGTGTATGTGTGTGAAGTTCTTAGGGAAGCGCTCACGCTCGTCGTCAACATCCCGCAACGCGCCAGCGGACTCACGCACACTTAAAGCTTCCAGCTAATCAGTAGCGCACCGCGTGCGTCGGTAATATTCATGAGGCGCGCGCCTTTCCCGTGTGTGTTAGTTAGACTGGCGGCAGCCTGGCAGCAGCTGGCCGCATTTCTCCAGTGAGTCTGATCGCAGAGGGAGTTTCTGTTGCGGTCCGAGGGCTTGAATGAGGTTGATGCTGCTCTGCTGCACCTGGAAGGACGAACGCATGGGAGAGGAGGAAGGTTAGTGTGTCTGTCTGAGTCATGATAATAAAGAGTGCGCATCTTCTTCTTCAGCAGAGCTCGCGCGCGCGGGTGCTGATGCTGCCTCTACCTGCACGCGCACAACAACCAGCTTCTTCATTTCATTCAATACAACACTTAACTGTCCGCTTTAACGTGTGTGTGTGTGTGTGTGTGTGTGTGTGTGTGTGTGTGTGTGTGCCACAATTAACTATTGAGAAACACACTCACACACTGCGTTCTGGTGAGTGTTTTCCCGCACTGTTCTGCTGCAGCTGCAACACACACACACACACACACACACACACACACACACACACACACACACACACACACACACACACACACACACACACACACACACACACACACACACACACTCCCACTCCCACTCCCACTCACTCGTGTTAATTTCTTTCTCACTTACTTACAGAAGTTGTTATATTTAAAGAGCAAAAACTTGAATTTTAAAATGTAGTATTGAGATTTCCAGGTAAAAACATCATTCGTCTGTCCGTCAAGTGTCTTAATGAAGACTCATGGACACTAAACTATAACTATTAAAATATTTTTTTGTTTCTACCTGAAATGATTTCTGTAAAAGTATTATTATTATTTGTAATATGCGGTGAGAGTTAATGAACAAGTTGTGGAAACTCATCAGCCAAAAATGTGTGAATGTACCATCATCATGATACGGTGAAACAGTGATACTATAGTACTTTTTAAAGTGTACTTTAGAATCAAAACCCATTTCCATGCTATTCCGAAGGACATCTAAAGTTACATTGTTACGAAATGGTATTTCCAAAATCTCATAACACAGTATTTTTAGTTACATTTTGCATAAATGTTATTCTGGTAAATGATTCATCTGCATCTGGTCCTCATGTGAGGGTGTGTAGTTGTGTGTGTGTGTGTGTGTGTGTGAGTGCGTGTGTGTGTATGCATGTGAGAGAGTGTGTGTGTGGCAGACACATTTGATGTGTGATGATGGAGTGAATGAGGTTTGGTCTGTCAGACGCCTCACGTCCGTCACTGATGGAGCGAGTCATCGACTCACTGTCTGTGTCACACTCAACACACACACACACCGGTTTAGACACAAGTTTTCATGCTAAGATAAAAACACTGATAAAAATGAATACCGTAAAGACTGTCCGTAAAGAAGAGAGTTGACCTGAACGCCAGCTCTTCCTTCTGCTGAACTGTCCGGAAACATGGCGCCTGTGTTAGATGCACACACACTCCATACACCACATCAAGAGTGTGGGACATTTGTTTGTATGAATATTAATTTAAATATAGTGCAGAAAACTATGTTAGCAAAGCCTTGAATGTTTATTTGACTGTTGTTTTTGGACACATGCTGTAGTAAGCGGCTCAATATTAGAGACGCTGAAGAATAGAGAGTTGTTCAGGGAATCACATCTGATCACGTTCACTGTGAACGAACTACAGTGAAGGTTCATTTGTGAAGTGGGACACATGATATTCACCACATCATATCCTGTTCCTGTGGAAATGCGATCATTCAGTATTAACAAAATTATAAAGCAGTTCCGATAACACTTTATTTTACAGTGTTCCTGTTACACATCTTACATGTACTTGCTAAAGTAATAATGGTAACACTTTACTTGAAGGGGTGTGCATAATCATAACATGACACGTGTCATGAACATGAAGGAGGTTTTATGCATGTTTATGACAACTGTCATTAAGTGTCATTCGCTCAATTATGACATTTTTAATGCAAATATGACATTGTTTGAGATGTCTTTGTTTTGATAACTTGACATAAACCAATACGTCATAACCTGTCATAAATGCGTCATAAACATGACATAGCAGATTGATTATCAAACTTAAGAAACTACTTAAGTAGCTTTATGGGTTAACATTACATTAAACTGTCATGTGGTTGGTTTTGACATTGGCTGTCATGAGGCCATTATAACTCTGTCATGAATATATTTCTGACCACTTTTATTTCCAGTATTCCAGTATTAGTTATAAAATAATTTGACAGTATTAGCACTCTATGACATTTTAATGACAAATTAAATTTGTATCACTGGAAAAAAAGTGGTCATAAATTTAATGTAATGTTGACCCATAAAGCTAAGTAGTTCTTAAATCTGCTATGTCATGTTTATGACAGGTTATGTTGTCTTGGTAATGTCAGGTTGTCATGACAAAGACATTGACAGGTTATGATGTATTGGTTTATTATGTCAAGTTGTCATGACAAAGACATCTCAAACAATGTCATCTTTGCTTAAAAATGTCATAATTGAGCGAATGACACTTAATGACAGTTGTCATAAACATGCATAAAACCTCCTTTATATTCATGACATGTGTCATGTTATGATTATGAAGGTGTCATGTCAGTCTTATGCACACCCCTTCAAGTAAAGTGTTACCGTAATGAATTATGCATAATTACTAATACCTTACCCTAACCCTAATAATATAGTAAGTTCATGTTGATAATTCATATTACTCAGTGCTTTTTTGTATAATTACATTGTAACAAAGGCACCTTGAAATAAAGCGTAACCACAAATGCATAAAAAAAAGCACAGGCACTCCTCACTAAAATACCCCATGAAACATGTGTGCGGTTTGTTATGAGCGAGGCTCAGTCAGTTCTGCTAAATCATGTCTAGTGTCCCACTCATGTTGACACCTGGAGCTGATCTGCGTTTGTAAAAATGGAAACAAAAAATGGATTTTTATGTTGATGTATACAGTATGAATAATTTATGAATTATTGATTGGTCAGTCAGAGAGGTCATGTGTGTCAAATGTTTTCACAGTCTGCCACACATTTGGCTGCCGATCATCACTCAGCTGCATGATGTATTTATAATGTGTACAGTAACCGCGAGGTTTAATGAAATGAAGGGCAATGACAACTACACAATTACTGGAGAGAGAGGAGAGAGCATGGGCAAGTTTTCAGTTTGGGACGCAGTGAAATGCTTGTATTGCTCACTTGCTGATGTGAACCGCTGAATCACTCGCACTGTTTGTGAAACACAGAGAGTTATTAAAGACGACTGGCGCGCTGTTTTCAGTGCTGAAGGGATGTGTAACTGTATTGGGCAACTCTGTCAGCTGCCGTCTCTATAGTAACACTAATCAAACAACAAAAGACAAAGAGAAAATTCACTCATTCTTGATTTGTAACTATATTTGTAATGTATATTTTATTTATAAAGTACAGTGTTATTTCACATTTGGTTACAGGTTCTGTACCTGAATTTGGGTAAGCTAATTTGGGTGTGTTTCTCCCATCCCCATAGAATGTTACTTCTCTGTGTTTTACGGCCCTGACGAGAACGTCGGTCTCCTCGGCTGTGAACCGCGCCTGGCATGCGTCTGGCAAATCCGCCATTATAATAGCAAACCGCCATGGAACAAGCGCACCTGCTCTTAAAGGGAATGTGAGATGATGCTCTGATTGGTTTATTTCACGTTACGCCCAAACCACACCTATGAGTAATGAAGCTACTTCAGACCAACCCATTTTAGATTTGCATCGGGCGCAAGAGGCATTTATCCCGCCGGTATAATAGCGAGACCCGCCCACAAAGTTACTTGCGTTTCGCGCTTGATACTTGCGTTTCAGACATGGGCGTCGGAAGCAAAAAAAAAGTGGGTGGGTCCTCCCCCAGAAAAATCTTACTTATACCATTTCATGTATTCTGATGCCTTTTAATTAAACAAGTAAACTAAACTCGCATCCACGTCGTGCATTACATGCACAGCTATCCGTGGATTAACCTGCTGATACCATGGTAATTTGCCAGCATTGACAACTTAAAGCTGTTATTGATGTTTGCAACGCAATATTTGACTGGAAGGGTACAACGGGCGGTTACTTTCGTCAGTTGCGGCTCGTTGAGAAATATAATGTAGCGATTTCAGCGGAAATGGAGTTTAATTCATTAGGGCATTCCTCAAGTGGAACGGATTTGACTGACGACGCTCTGAAAAGCGAACAGCTATGCGCTGAATGTAAGTAAGCGGGTCCAATACTTATATACTGTCTATGGTCCAATATCATTGGTCTTAAAAAGTGGGTGGGTCTTGTCCCACCCATATACAATGGTTCCGACGCCCATGGTTTCAGATCGTTAAAATAGGGCCCTGTATGTGAATATCCAAGTTTTTTTTTTATTTGTTTTTTTTACCTTATTGGAATCGAAATTAGGAATCGAAAAGAATCGGAATCGATAAGCAGAATCAAAATCGGAATAGCAATCGTTAAAATTAAAATGATACCCAATCCTAGTGCGTAATACCTGCAATCACATGCTGGAATTCAGGCCCTGTTTGAATCACTATTTTCTGTAATTTTTTGTACTGACACATCGCTACTTTGTTAAAATATAAATGCATATATTTTTTTAAACTATATGTAAAAGTAGTAGAGCTGTCACAGATAATGAGTTTGTTTGAAAATAATTAAATGTTTAACAGCTTTAAATATATTTTAGCACAGTTAAAAGTCTTTATTCCAGTTTGTCATAACTCATTCATTCTGTTCTGTGTGATTAAGTCAGTTAGTAAAAGAACGGCTGATTTATTTATAACTTGAATGCATTTTTACAAAGTCTTGATGTTGTTTTTAAGCTCGACTAGAACAGGTTTTCATGCTTGAATGTTCAAAAATACATTATTATTTCCCCATATTCTCCATTGTTGCAGCTCCTCTCTTCCCAGTCTGTCAGTAACGCTCTGTTTAGTTCCTGTCTCTATGAAGCTCCTCCTCCTGAAAAGCCCAATGTGCTCTGATTGGTCAGATGGATCAGTGTGTTGTGATTGGTCAAGAGCTTTAAGTGTGTTTGGGAAATGTCCCGCCCCTTCCCATAACCGTCAGTTTCAACCAAGCTGCAACATTCTAATCTGAAAAATGAAGCCTACCCGGAAGTGCGAAAAACTGCAATACATCGAAAATCCGCTAGGGGCAGGTCCCAAAAGGGAGCAAATGTCCATACACCCCCATGTTAAAATGTCCGTTTTCACAGCATAAATTCATGTTTTTACAGGTTGGTCCCATGGACTTTTATTGTATTTTTCGATAGGTTCGGAGTGCCTGACAACTGTGAGGGGGGTGAATTTTTTTTCTAACTCGTTAGTTTAGATCGTATTTAAATATAAAATGTATGACAAATAAGGGCGCGATTGACAGCTGACAACGAGCATAGGCTGCGCCGAGTGGAATTCCTGAAATTTGACGTCTCGGCCATGATCTGACACAACACATCATACCTGTACCAGAGTTTCCGCTAGAAAAAAATGGTGCCAGTCAAAGTGACCGGCAGAGATTTCGTTTTCCGGACATTTTGATGATATGCCGGTCAAATATTGCCTCTTAATTAGTCAAGTTGAGGAAAACTGGAGGCAGGCTATGTAACTTAAAAAATGACATAATCAGGCCGTATAGAATGCAACATGTTTATTAGCCTAACTTTCAAATAGACGGAAAAAAAACATGAACGTCCGATTGGCGTCAATCAACGGCAATTGTTTTTACTATGGTTTCACATTCATAGTTTAACAAACCAATCCCCCTTCCCCACATAAAATATCTGAATATCTCGGTGTAAATAGCCGCATTTCCATTACAGATTTGCGCAAATGTTTTGCGCTATTATCTAAATATCGATAAAAAACTATTGCGAAATGACGGCGTTTCCATTAACCGATGTTATATGCGACTAAACGTCCTTTTTTCTCTCACGATAAGTCATTTAAAAAATCACGGCAACGGACGTTGGTTTATATAATATCACAGCCACCGCATTAGACATTATTATTATGATTAATGGAAGGAGACGTGGCGTGTGTTATCCAAGCATTAATGGCAGGGAAAGACCCTTGTACTGCGAACGACACATAAGGAGTTTCTGGGTGTTTCGCCCTCATTTCTGCTCCGAGGTTTTGATTGTGGCATTTATTTGAGATTTAGAATCCAGTATTCCTATAGGCTAATTATTGTTTCTTTTATGAATTTAATAAAGAACTCTGTCTCGTATTCTGTCCAAACGATCCATGTAGGCTACTTTTGTCCATTCGTTTTTCCTTTTTTAACCCGTAATTGAAAAAGGAAAAATGAACGGTTGTTGTCTTTTTAAAACGCAAAGTTGAACACCAAAATTTTAATTTGAACTGGCTACACAAACTGCTGCGCAAAAAAGTAAATACCGACGCATTTTCTGATTTTTGTTTATGACTTTTTGCCCCTTTATTAAACATTTAAAATATTCACAAATTAATATGGAAAACATGTCGATTTTACTGGTTTTCAAAGGCCAAATTAGAACCTGGAATTGATGTTTTTCCCGCAGTGCTGAATGAGAAGAGCCATTAATATTATGAATAAACTATTGTTTTCTAAGTGTCGGCTAAAATCACATCTCCATCTCCGCTGTTAAGCAGATGCGCTTTTAGAGAGAAATGCACCTTTCATACGGATTAGGTACATAATCAGAAGGTATTAGCTTTCGATTCGAATTTGTTCGTTTTAAAGTGGACATTTCAAGCTTTAGCCTACATAGGCTATATTTTGTTTCAGTTCTCACGCTCCAGTTTATGGAGATCATGAAAGTGCGTCTGATTGTTTTATTTTATTTTACAAAAGCACAACGTTTTCTTGTTATTGTGAGTTTACACAAATAAAAGTAGTTGAGAATAATGTATTATTATTTTCTGTATGACCAGAAATGATAGAGTATTTTACGTTTTTTCCATAGGAAAATGCAAGTGGTCACGCCCGCGCCTCCGTGCCATGCAGTGCGCGCTCCACACTCAGCTTTGTTCCTTTTTTGCATAAAAGCGTCTTCTAAATATAGCTTATTAAATGTTATAATATAATAAAATAATATAAAATTATTATTATTTGCGTAGCTATACATGGATCTCAAACACACCGCGTCTTCTAAGTCAGGTGACTGCAAATGCGCAAAAACTGTTTCCATTGCAGTTTTGCGAAATATTCCTTTTTCGAATTTGCTGAAAAACCACCTCATGCGAGCATAAAAACGTTCTTGCAATAAATGGGAGTTTTTGCGAAATTAACGTGTTTCCATTGTGCGTATTTTTAATTCGCAATTTCAATTTGCGCAATTTGAAGGGTAGCCTAATGGAAACGCGGCTAGTGTCTCTCCACAACTTGCAATGCGCATAAGCCGCGTAACCTTGTTTTCCGCAAGGCGACTTCGCTGCTTCGTCTTGATCCGATTCTGCTTTTTCTCCGGTGGTGGTGGAGCTGTCTGGACATCTGAGGCTTCAGGCGTTCCTGATTCACCATCGTCCGTCGCGTCTGGCCTCTGAAAAAAGCTTTTACGGCTAGTCTGCCTGGGCCTGGCCATATTTGAAACGTCTCACTCATTCGTTCGTTGTTTAGGTCTATATTACAGCCGTTTTAGGCGTGCGCTTTATTTGAAATGCAGCATGCGATGTTGTTTAATAACTTTCAAACGGTAGAGCCTGTTCCTTTATAACATAGCCAAAGGTCGGTGTATTTTTGTTTTATACATTTTAGGCTTATTCTCAAATTCAGATTGTGTTAGGGGGGCGGGATTATTAGGTAATTTTAATCGGACAATTTGACCGGAGAGATTTAATTTTGTCGGACATTTCTTTTTTTTTTCGGCCAATGTCCGGCAATTACCGGACAACGGAAACCCTGACCTGTACGTTATCCTTTCTGAACATTTGTATTGAAATATGGCGCCGCCCATACCCCCCATAAACGGCCTCAAAACCGATCTTCAGAAGTCTATGGGTGACGTCACAGACGCTTTGTCCATATTTTTTACAGTCTATGGTTTCAACACACTACTAACTAACTCAACCAGTCCCGTCCCTTTATCCTGCGCATGAATTATTTAAATGAGGAATATTGTGACGTGTTCGTTCCCGGAAGAAACTCAAGACTACAATGGAGGCGTTTCAGGAGTTCAGAAACACTGACAATGATATAGAGAATAACTCCCACTGGAGGGACTTTGTGCTTTTAACTTTACAGAGCTTTTACATGCTCAAACACCAACATTACACACTAAAGAAACACACACATTGAAAAAAGCATAATAGGTCATCTTTAATCTATATGAGAGATTTAGCAAAAGTCATTGCAATTATTGTCAGCAGCTCAACAGTCATGAGATATCACCAATAAATGAAGCGGCGCTATGAGGCCAGCAGTGGCGGAGGGCGGCAGATTCAATATATTTCATTTATTATTCAATGGCAAGGTGCACATTTGTAAAAATATGTTGAGACATAATATTTCAGCATTCATTTCACATTAGCATGTAGATTGCGCTGAATGTTGGTAGCAGAAGCACCTGAGCCGTGATAATGAGCAGAACGAGGAAAAGGTCCATTGACTTCCCTTAGTGTAAAAGAGAAATAAGTCATGTTTTTATGAGGGAAAGACTGATGTTCAGGCTAATTCATCCTTTGATATCTGACCATTTCTACATAATCAGCATTGGTTACCAAATGCAGTCACTCCCATCGTTCCGGCTCCGGCTTGTGTGGATCATGAACATTTTCTGTTTTCAAAAAGAATAATATTTTGCACAGAGAGAAAAGAATGGAGTCTCTTCTAAGAGCATGCGGTTGTTTCTCATTATGGCATTACTTGGATGATGTTTGTGAATGTGTGTGTTGTTGTGTTTGTGTTGTCCAGCCGGAGGGAGGTTGCCGGAGTGTGCGGGATGCAGACGGCACATCTATGATGATCAGTACCTGCAGGCCCTCAACACAGACTGGCACACGCTGTGCTTCAGGTAAGAGCTCAGCATCTGTGCGTCATGCTAACCAATGAAGCCTATCCTATCTGTTTAGCAAACATGCAAATCTCACTTTAAAAATAGATGTTTTTCAAATCTCAAGTCGAGAATTTCGGACATTTTTCTAATACTGTGTTGGAGCTTTCCTAGTTCTTCATTTATGCTGAGTTTGCAACTGTTGTGAATCTGGATTTTAATTTGGAGAATCCCGAATGTTTTATTTTTAGAATAGAGATCTCGATTCTCCCACGATTCTGAATAGATTACTAAACAAAATATCATGTCATTTGTCACTAGAGGGTCTGGCAAAGTCATAATTGCTGCAGATTATAAAAAAATAAAAAAATGGATGAATGATTCAATGACTCCCTCAAAGACTTTCATTACTGGATGAATCAGCATTTTTGAATGAATTTATGGAATGAATGATTCAATGACAAATACATTTTATTAACAGTAATTAATACAATCTTTATTTAAAGCATCAAGTTGCTTTTACATCACTGTTCATATCCAAACTATACACTTTTATCGCAGTACTTCTGTTATAATATGTGGTTGAAAAGACTGTTTGTGAAACTGTTTCACATGACAACTGCTTCTCTCAGATCTGAATGTTTGCTGTGATCGTAGTTGGCGGAGGTGTAATAGACAGAGCCGTAATGGTTAGGGCCTTTGGAGGCCGTAGACAGCAAGGCTGCTCACAACATTTTGAATCCAACCACATTAATGTGTTATTTTGCTTTGCTTATGTTTTTTGAAAATCCCTTGGTAAGAATATGGACATTGAACCTGAAATTTCTGCATCCACATCTCCAAAGAGCGGGACAAATAAGACACTCACAGGACAGATAATCAGCTCTTAGTGTTTCTTTTGTCGTTGTTTGCTGAGTTCTCCTCTTGTTTTCAGCCGTTTTCTTTATAAATTGCTTCTTTCCCAATAATCCATTAGGCCACTGTTTGGTCAGCCGTGCCGACGGGAAGAATCCTGACAGCTGCACACATTTCACATCACAGAGTCAATAACTGGGAAGCTCTTGGTGTTGCTTGATCCCAGGTGTGTGGAAGCTTCTGCTGAAAACATGCTCAGGATAATGAAAGTGATGTGACGTTGCACAGTTCCTCTGAACTACAGCGGAGAGAGCTGGATCATTATCAGAGGCAGTGGGGGAAACATGGGAATGCATGAAAGGCTCATTGCGTAACTCTGAGTAAATGTGTGTGTGTGTGATCTAGGTGTTAGTGTGTGAACAAAAGGACTTGAGTGAGCAGAGGCGGGGTGAAGTTCGGGGCGATTGTAAGGGTTGCTGCTTACTGACCTGATTAAAAGAGTTCCTCCTCGCGTCTCTGCTGTAGATGTGACTCGGGTTCCTCCTTCAGTGTGTGTCTGTGGGATTTCTTCACCTGTTCTCTGGTCCAGCAAGTGGAAATGTAGGGTTCAAAAACATGAATATGAGTTTATTGTATAATTTCACAATATTTCACGAAATTTAGCAAATTTTGGATGAATAAATCAGACATAGGGCTGCACATTTAATGTAATGACGATATGGACTAGTGTGTGTGTGTGTGTGTGAATATGTATAATCATTAATTACTATTGTTTTGCATTAACAAGTGCAGTTACAAATAATATTGCATGTCTGTTTATTGGAAATTTGACCGTAAATCACCGAGTCTGAATTGAGATGCAGATAAAACTTTTATTAACAACAGTAATGTGCAAAAACCTGATTTTTGGGGGAAAAATGTAAATATTCGGCTCTTATTAAATGTAGCATACTGCACATCAAACCAGGAAAACATTTCAGGATCCTCCAGTATAATGAATTATAATTGTACCAAATCCTTGTTAATGTACATAAAGACTTCATCCTACTCTGTAAGATTGTACATTTTAAATCCGTGTCTTGACTTTACATTTTAATACGGTACTAATAGTATTAGTTCGATTCCAGATATTCTATATTCTTTAAATTTATGAGTCTGGATAATTATTTTTTTTAAGAATAGAGATCACAGTTTCCCTCGATTTCTGAAAACAAAACATTAGACAAACCAAACAAAGTATTTTAGTGATTTCCTTGAGGTTCTGACAAAATGTTCTATTTAATGTTAAACATGAGTCTATGTTATAAATGTCTAAAATGTTATAAATGAGTCTATTAAAAAAATATTTATTAATTTAAATTAATTCATTATGTAAAAAATAGTTTGAAATGAATACATTAATGAATAATGGTCACTTGTTTCGTCCAGAGTTTTTGAAATAATCTCTTGAATGATGAATAATTCAGTGATGCATCAGATGCATTTTTACAGTCACTGGTCGCCACCTACCGGCATAATGTAACGTATACAATCTTTATTTGAAGCGTAACATAAGATTCAAAGATCAGTTACTTATTTTGATCACGTCTGCCACAACATCAGAGTCTATATCCAGACTATAAACTTTTATCCCAATACTTTGGTTATTATTTAATGTTTAGTATGTCACTTCCGCTATCCATGATCTGAGGAATCAGTCCGGAGCTCAAACGCTGCAAACACACCAAAGCTATACCTTGGTTAGGGTTGTTTAAATCCCTAAGGCTTAAGTATGAGCAACAGAACTGACTTTGCCAACACCACTTCAGACCAAGTGGCTTTATTTTACCCTCTCACACTTGTTTGCTGTATTTGACGCTGGTCACTGCACTGCTGAGAGACCGAATAGACTCTACAAAGGTCTGCTGTGTTTGTGTGTCGATCACAGACTGTAATGCTTCATGAGGCTTGTTGAAACCCAAAACTTACATATTGCAAAAAACACAACACACTCATGTTTACACAGTCGCTAGCTCAAAGGCTCTTGGGGAAACACTCATTGAAGTGCTGAAATCAAATTGTTGGCTGGCTGCTGATCCAGTCTGTTAAAACTATGTGTTTTATTCTTGGTGGTCATATAGAAGACTGATGATAATCTGAGTAATCTGATAACTCTGTGAGTCGGTGTGCATAGGTTTCCAGAAGTTTGTCAGGAAAGTTGTTTGTACGATGAACACTTGTGAGGAAAAGTCTCTGGACTTGGTGAGGTTTGCGAAAGACACTTGAAGTTACAATGACAGTTAATTGTGTTGTATTATGTGCATAAAATAATTGGTATTTAGCACTTTTGAAATCAGACATTCTGAGCTAACTTACAGCGACGGAGAAATGATCCGGTCACTGGCTGCGTTTCCATTACAGATTTGCAAAACTTTAGCGATATTTTCTAAATTTCGATAAAAAACTAGTGCGAAATGAAGGCGTTTCTATTAACCGATGTTATGCGACTGAAACATATATTTTTTTCCTCATTCCAAAAATCATGGCGACGGATGTTGGAAGGTTTACGTATATCTCGACCGCCGCACTAGACATTATTTTTAATGGAGTGTGTATCCCAGCATTAATGGCAAGGACAGACACTTCTACTGAGAGCGGCACAGATGAGGAGTTTCTGCTTCAAGCTCTTGATCAATTGTGGCATTTCTTTGTGGTTTACAATCCAGTATTCCTGTAATATTATAACTCCTGTATAATGTAATAAAAACTCTTTTATGAGTTTAATGAAGAACTCAGTCTCGTCTTCTGTCCAAACACACCACGTCTTCTTTAAAGAGTGATCGACTGTTACGTACGTCAGGTGACTGTACATGCAAAAAAACTGTTTCCATTACAGTTTTGCGAAATATTCCTTTTTCGAATACCCTGAAAAAACACCTCATGCGATTGTGAGCATCAAAACTTTGCGATATATGGGAGTTTTGTGTTTTGGGACTCCGCTCTCCACCCAGATGTAAAAGCTGCGGTCGGTTAATGAAGATCTGACGGATGAACTGGAGGCTGGACTGGATACTTTGGTCGTTGTCCATATGGTTACTGGTGAGAGAATACGGGCTTGACGGCCATTGCACATTCATACAGACAGTATTCGAGACGCTACTGTACGTTGCTGCTTGAACGGGACATTTCGAGACTCACACCTGTAAGTAAATGGGGTTGTCAATCCCAAAAACTGACAGTGTGAACGTCGCCTGTGTAATAAAGTGGGCCTTATGCAGATAGTCAAAGGTCTGTCTACGTAACACCTCACTGTGTCATCACTTCCTTGACAACAGTGGACACGGCTGGGTTTTTTTTGGTGTCAAATTGTAATCTGTCACAAAGCTCTGACCAAATGCAGAAGTTGAACTTCCCCAATAGTGCTGAGCCGCACAGAGCTGCCCCCTCATCTTCCCTGTGACATCGAGAGCCGGTGATTTTCCATCACGTCTGTTATTGCCCTCACACACTTTAATCCAGCGATGGAGGATCAGTTCTTATTGTTTTCCTCAGGACATTCTAGATCCGCTTAGGTGAATGAACGAACCACCGGATCTGTTTGTGCCAGCTGCCGAGTTTATGACACAGCACAATAGGGCTGGAATCACGAAGCGATCGCTATAGGCTGGCTAATCACCAGCTCTAATCATGAGGAAATAATTGCATCAGTGTGAGATGATTAGCTCTGAGCTCTCGTGAGGGCAGGTGTTGGGTTTTATATAAGTGGTGTTTCTTGTGGTCGACATGCAGACGGTGTCAACCAGAATTTCCAGTTTAGATTGAAGGATATTTCAGGGGAATTTACTCTCTTGTGTTGAACACTTTCATTTGCTCTTTTCAATTTCGTTCTGACGGCATTCTTGCAAATATCTGTAAATACCAATTTTTGAAACATCAATAAAGAAAGTACCTGAAGTTTGAATTGGGCATCTCAGAAAAATCCTTTTGAATCTGTATTTAGGAATTTGCCTCACTCTGGATGCTTTGATTAAGATCATTATTATTTCACCATGTGGGATTTATTTCTGGATCAGTGTGGATCAATGTTGGTCATAGATCTTTGTTCCTGTGAACAGTTTTGATGAGAGGTTTTTGTTTTTTTTAGGCAGGATAACAAACCACAATCGAATCATGATTATTTTTCATGTTGGTTTTTGAGACTACTTTGCAAGTCACTGAGCAGCTCAGCAAAACTAATTTCCCTATTTCAAAAAAAATCTAGCCTTACAAGGTAAAAAAAGAAAAGAATGACAGACCATTTTGGTCAAAGTAGGGGTGGAAATCTATTTTATTTCATTATTTTATCTTTTTGTTATTAAAAATAAGAACAAAGATGCAAATCACAAATAATAGGACAAATACAAGATACAAATTCCTAAAATTGCTTAAATTCGACACGGTAGCATTCATGGAAGAAATTGAATAACCAAATGTAAAATAAAACACTGTGTAAACTTCACTGTTTGTATTAAATATGCACTGATGCTACTGTAGTTATTCAGTCTAGAGCAGTGAGTGATGTTTTTGTCCTTGTATTTTGTTTGATTAACATTAATGACACAGATAGCAGCAGGTTTATTAGGCTGCTGTCACTTTAAGACCATAAACCTTAAAGGATCCATTATACTGACACACATCCAGTTAAAGCACACGTAATGTATAACTGACTGTTATGTATTTGACTGTTTAAACGCAATAACTTTAACTTCTGTGTGACAACCGGCTTTTACACTTTAGGTGTGTGCGCACAGAAGTTTAGACGGCGGCGACAGAACTGTTGCACAATACTATAATCTCTCTTTAAAGGCAGATCCTGGAGATATTTTAAAGGAGTCATGACCTGTAATTTTCACTTTTCCACGAGACAAAATGTATGTTATGATTGCCTAACGATTATACACTGGCCGGGAAGCCGATATTTAAAAGTGAAGCGTTTGTTTACCCCTGGGTTCGTCAACCAGCCCACGTGCACGCGCACTCAAATACGTGATGTTCATTTCTGCGCCGACTTGACGTCAAGTCGGCGCAGGATATACCATATATGGACATCGCAGACCTATGCTGCAGGAAGCCCGCCCTGCCCCTCTCCCCCTCATATTCAGTCGAGCGCGATCAGATTCGAAGTACGCACTCGACCGTGAAAGATGCAGAAACGTGGTGCACACGTGAGTTGCTCTGTTGTTGACTGCCAGAATCAACATGGAAATGTTTTTTCTCTCCCAAGAACGGACCAAGCTATCAGGGACCAGTGGGTTAAATTCATTTTTTAATGACGCGGTTCCTACAACCCTTCCCACTGGCTTAGGTGTCTGTGCTAAACATTTTACAAAAATTGCGTTGCAATGATAAGATCTTTATTCACGCGATCAACAGACTGTCTGTCTTCTGCTCAGTCAGTGCTCATCATGCTGCAACCTTTCATGTGATGGAATAGATTTAAATATAATGCTTTAAACTAGGCCTATACTTTTCACGATTTGTTCATCTCGATAGCTGTAGTAGTAAAAACGTAGTAGAAGTTTTCGAGAGAGTTCATGAACTTCATGTAATACTTCTAGCTATTTCATATGCAAGCATGTCAGCCAATCACAGCAGTGGGCATTTGCACTGCAGTCTCACAGCAGACACGCCCCTTAAAACAGAGCGTTCAAATCTGAGGCTGAAATCAGGCTTGGAAAAATGGCTTTTATTTATAAATTGACAATTTTTGATGTAAAAATCATACTAACATTATAAGGGCACCCCAGGCAACATTATAAAATAATAAAACAATCCAGTTCATGACTCCTTTAATCATTTATAATGATTTAATATCGTGGTATCGCTAACCCCTAGGTTAAAACGTCTTTGTCGACTTCTCATTTCCCTCTGGTTTTAGGGAGAGAGTTCATTATTTGGGTTGGGATTGGAGATTTCTTTAAGATGAAATGGCAAACACAAGATCTATTGATGACTTACAAGACAAAATCATGTGACCGTCAGCTAATGTTTGCATTCACAGCAATCAATTCCAGTACCAGGGACAATCCTTGTTGGTTCCGGAAAAAAACATTTTTATTCATCCGATTTTAAGGATGGAAGTTTGAACAATGTCATTAAACGGATAGTTCACTCAAAAAGGAAAATTGTGTCATCACTTACTCAACCTCATGTTGTTCTAAACCTGTATGGGTTTCTCTGTTCTGTTGAACACAAAAGGAGATATTTTGAAGAATGTCCGTAACCAAACAGTTGATGGACCCCATTGACTTCCATAGTGGGAAAAAAAAATACTATGGAAGTCAATGGGGTCCATCAACTGTTTGGTTACCGACATTCTTCAAAATATCTTCTTTTAAGGGTGCATCATACACTGCAAAAATGCTTTTCTTACTTAGCACTTATTTTTGTCTTGTTTCCAATCCAAATATGTAAAAAAAAAAAAAAAAAAAATCTAAATTAAGTGAGTTTTTCCATTTAAATTAAGATTATTTTTCTTACCCCATTGGCAGATAATTTTGCTTGTTTTAAGCAAAACTCTCTTAATTTAGATTTTTCTTCTTCAGAAAACAAGATATAATATCTTGTCATTTTACTTATCTAGTAAATGCTTCTTGATTTAAGAATTTTTACATATTTGGACTGGAAGCAAGACAAAATTCTTAGAAAAGCAGTATCCCTCTGATTTTTTTTAAGTTGGTTATGTTGTCTGTTATGTTATGTGCAGGAATGTTGTCTTCTGACCATTACAACTTATTTTGATCCAGGGACACATCCGTCGAACTTGGCAAAATAATAAGGGGATTTCACACCACGTAGTTTTAGAACTAGCCACCAGGGTGGTTCCCTTATGCTGGGTACACACCAAAAGATAATCGGGCTGATTTTGGGCCGATTTCTCCCCTTCCGACAGTCCTAGCTGTGTCCCGATTATCTTGATGGTTCTACAGATTATTTTATCAGATTTTCCTTTGGTGTGAGGTGTGTTAAGAGTGTCCGAACCTGCTCGGAAGAACGTCGAAGCCGCCCCGATCGCGAATCGAATTTCTGTATAAAAGGTTATAATGGTGGGTACAATGGTTTTTTTGACGTGAATTTTCTGTGAAAATCATTCCAAACACTATCATCGCAATTTCTTCCTGCATATCGTCCGCCATGCTTATTCTGAAGTCTCGCGAGATTTCCTGTGTTCACAGTCGAGACTCTGGTTGAAAATCTGTTGGTGTGTGTTGTGCTGTCTTCATCACATCATGGCACACCACACACACTATAGGAGCAAAATGCTTAAATCTAGGTTTTTTTGTCCCCATGTTTGTGGTCTATCACATTTTGAAAATCTTATAAGATGTAAAAAATCTTTTGGTGTGTACCCAGCATTAGGAACATTTCCCTGGTTGCATTCGCACCGCCAGTAGGAACTCTGAAGTGACGTGAGCCGCGCTTGTTGTTGTTGTGACTTTATTTTGACGGCGTTGAGAACGCTAGCCAGAGCCACACAGTGCTCGATTTCTCCGTGTTCATTAGTTTACGATCTATCTCACAGTCCTGTCTTATATGTTATTAGATAGAACTGTTATACATAGAAAGTAAACAGTAATGAAAAGTTATTAGCATATGTCGTGTGGTTGATATCCAGTGTTGCTGAGCAGAAATACATAATCATGTTTCGCTCAGTCCCCTCAAAGTTGCTTTGGATTTTCTCCTCAGCGTAAAGGTTAAGAGGCTCATCTATCACTGTTTTCCATGTTCGCAGAGTTAGTTTCTGGAGTAAATATATAGACTTTAAAATGTGTTTACACAGCTTTTTTTTTCAAATGGCGGGTGCTGGTGTTTCGCGTGCGTTCGGCCAATCAGCGAACACTAACGTCACTGTTAGTTCCTATAGCGCTGGTTTAGACCCGACTCTGAAGTAGGAGCTAAATTAGTTCCTCCAAAAGGAGTTCCTAGAACTAAAATCGTTCCTAGTTCCTGCGGTGTGAACCCGCCAAAATCTGGGAACTTCCGCCAATAGTTATCAAGCGTAGCGTCAGTTCTGGCAGGTCACGTTAGTCAAGCTCACATCAGCTGACTCTCAGCTGATCCACATCTACCTATAGGAATACGACGCCTATCACCGTATACATATATAAGCTCCTTCACTATGATCAGCAGCTATCACGTTTCTCAGGAGCTAATTACCCTCCTCCCTCCCCAGCTCCTCCTCTCGTCAGTCAGGATTTGGCACTCTGATTCCCCTTGAATCAGAATAAATTCTCGAATTATGTTGTACTTTAAAATCTTGAACTAAATATATTTGCAAATATTCATGTTGGTTCTGTTCTGTTTACCCTAAGGGGGATTATTGCTCTTATCCATGCTAGGCTGCATGGATGCGCAGGGAGTTCTCGCCCAGAACAGAACCATACCGCCAATCCAAACCGTATGCTAATTGTCAATCGTATTTGATGGTAGTGGTCCTGACAGAAGTAGGAACTATGAAAAGGTTCCTCCGGTGCAAAAGCCCCCACAGTCGCCCACTGGAGTGTTTTCATGGGCATATCCTTTATTCTGCTAAGTCTGCAAAAGCATTTCCATTGGATCTGGAAATTGGCAAGATTGTAAACCCGTCTCAGTGGTAGGGCTGAGCTGCGGAGATGAAGGACGTTTGGCAAGGACATCTGGGTCAGAGGGAAAGAGAGGGCTGTGGATGTTTGGAGACGGGGCTTTGAGATCTGCCGTGAGTGGAGAGCAGCGAAGACTGATTAAAGAGCTCAGTTTGTTCCCATCTGTGACACAAGCAGCTTACACCTGAGCCAAACCTGACCGGGTTTATTAAAGCTCCCGGACAGGAAATGCAAATATGGGTTTAGTTCTTTTTTTCTTTTTTTTCCTCAATTTAAATATCAGTCTAGTTCTCTTTTAAAACTGCACTGAGATACAGTTCTGGCGAGATTTTAGGTCATGGAAGGGATTGAAAGAAACCTGCGGAGTAAAGCAGTGTAACGTGTGTGAGAGTTCATCGGCCACTGCCTCGTGAACAGACTCGAGTGACAGTGAGCAAACAACACTTGTGGAAAACGTCTTTGTGACGTGGTTTATTTGGGAGGATGCTTGTTGTCTCTTGGGTGGGAAAGCACAGTTTTCATTGGAAGACGTAAATAGGGCATTAATTTCATGGGAAAATGGCTCTGATGCAGAGTTTTCTGTTCCCGAACTCTCAGCAGGGGCCAGAATCACATGAGAAAATAGTCAGAGTTAGCGAAAAAAAAAAAAAAAAAAGTAGGAATTCACAACAGAGTTTAATAAAGCGCACACAGCACTGGCCTTACAATGGGTTTACTGTAGTGGCAGATTGTCATCACCCAAACAACAGGCCGCTTTACTGAGCTCTAATGACATTAGATGAACATTATATTAAATGCATTAAGGGTAGTTACAAGGGTGACTTTACTAGACTGTGGTCTAGTAAATCTGTGGTAGATATGGCTCTGCTACCCGTGGGGGTTTTCACCAGTTTTGCCTTCTGCTAATCCACCAGTCTTATCTTTCTCGCTAAAGTTAGACTTCTAACATTTTACATTTTGGGATTGAAGGTTTATTCAAATCACTAACCCTAATATGAGCATTGGAAATAGTGATGTTTGTCTTTGCCAACACCGATGCAATCTTTCAGCTGTCTTTATTAGGACGACTCTATTGTCATTTTCCCCCCAAAGGTCTTACCCAGAATGAATTGAACAATAATGGTGTCAAGTCAAGTTTATTTGTATAGAGCTTTTCACAATACAGATTGTATCAAAGCAGCTTCACAGTATTAAATTAAAATAATACAACAAAGTTTGTTTCAAGAGGAATTTATGGATTGATAAAATTAAATTAAATTAAATATCCCCAAAATATCCCCACTGGTGTGCTAGTGCTACTCACCCTTGCTAATTTTAGCCAACAATAATCTAAAATCATCTCCACATGTGTTGCGAAACGCATTACATCTAGAATACTTGCAGTTATTTTCCGGTGACATAATGAACACAGGACAGTAACTTTCCCCTCTGAGCACTGCTTCCTCCTGAGGTTTCTTTCTTACTTTCAGGGAGTTTTTACCCTGCCACCGTTGCCTTGTTTTCATTCCCGAAAGGGTTTCAGCCCAAACCCCTTGTAACGCTGCTCTGTGGTAATTGCCATAGTTAAAAGCAGCATGTTAAATGAATGGAGTTTCCATCTCCGCACCGCTGGGAAAGCGGCATGGGAATATCAGTGCGCACAGAGACCCTGCTCCTCTTGGAGCATCAATCATGAAGTTCGTTTTATGGTAGGATGAGTGCAGTGACTCAGCAATATGAATTCAAAAGGAAATTGTGCCGCACATCCAAAACAACCTTCGGCAGGTGCTCGAGTCGGCACACACATCTGCTGCGACCCATTCATTCACAGCATCACAGGAGGTTTAACCTCAGCGCTGAAAATAAACCGGCAGGATTGAAGACCTAAAGCCATTGTAGTTTGATGATGATGATGATGATGATGATGATGGAAGTCAAGAATGACTGCCACAGATCGAACGAGTCCTTAGATTGATTTTAACCGATTACTCATGAGTTCAGAGCTTTTTTACTTTTACGACTACTAGGAACCTGCTCATAACTATGAAGGTGAAAGAGACTCGAGAACATGTAGATGTGAATTTGAGAACTTAAATCAATATTTGTACTTGTACGCTAAAATTTACACTCACAGCTCCAGTGTGAAAACCTGTACAGTAAAAATGTGAAGTTGAATGTCACAAACCTGGTTTCTGAATTTGAAATACAATGACAGACACAAACTTGTAATATATATATTTGCTCTTATTCTTTCATTCACGTTCGCAGTACAACCACAATTAGGCATGATTTGCAACTTCTCAAATCTGCCACTGCAATTTCAAATCATCCGTGCCTTGACTTTGAGAACTGAACCGATTCTTGATGCTATAGAAAATGAGGACGTGTGTGTCCAGTGCTTCTGTCATCGCTGGGGAAGTACTGGAGGGAATGACAGGCAGGTGCTTTGAGTACAGCTCAGCGCAGGCCAGATCAGCTGACCTGAAACCAGTCTGAGGAACTACACACGCCGCTTCAATGTCACTTCGACACGTTTCGGTTGATGGTCAGATTGGATTTCAACGTCTGCTCGATTTATCCCCTTAAAATAATCTGATGTCGTTCTGGCATCGCAGAAGAAGGTAAGACGAATTTGACAGAATAGACAAAATGACTCCAACATGTATTAAATATAGTTCTGTGGCAGTGGTATCAGGTATAGCTATGTACAGCTAAAGGAGCGTACAATATGTTTGAATCCTTTTCATAAATATAAATATGCTGTATTTACTTCCTTTTTTTTTTTTTTTATTGTATAGATATTTTTGATCCTTTACCCCATAAACATATTAAATGAGTGTCTTAAAGGGTTAGTTCACCCAAAAATGAAAATTCTGTCAGTAATTACTCACCCTCATGTTGTTCCAACCCCGTAAGACCTTCGTTCATCTTCGGAACTCAAATTAAGATATTTTTGATTAAATCTGAGAGCTGGATCACTCCTCCATAGGCTTCTAAAGACACTATAACTTGCTGGCACTACGTGAAAAAACTCGAGGCTCAGAGAGAAGGAAATAAATTGTTATTTTTGTTTGTTTTTTTCGCACAAAAAGTATTCTCGTTGCTTTATAAACTTAAGATTGAGCCACTGGAGTCACTTGGACTATATTAACGATGTCTTTAATGCATTTTCTGGGCCAGCAAGTTATAGTGTCTTAGAAGCCTATGGAGAAGTGATCCAGCTCTCAGATTTAATCAAAAATATCTTAATTTGAGTTCCGAAGATGAACGAAGGTCTTACGGGGTTGGAACAACATGAGGGAGAGTAATTACTGACAGAATTTTCATTTTTGGGTGAACTAACCCTTTAAGTTAGATTCCATTATAATGGCATAGATAATGACATGTAATTCATACGGAGAACATACTTTTTTTTCCTGTTTTTATTCTAACTTTTGTTATATTTATTTGCTTGGTCAGTGTCTTTGTTGTTTTAGGTTATTTTGCTAAGGTAGGCTGTAAAGATCTTTGACTGAACTGAAATAATTTGTCATATAGAACTGTAATACAGACCTACCGCTACTGCAGAAATCCTGGTACCGTCAACTTTTTTTAGTACCGACTAGGTGTGTAACGATACCCTCATGCCACGATTCGATACATATCACGACACTGTACTCACTATACAATATTATTGCGATACCCCGAGACATATGGTAAAAGATTAACAGAAAAAATGTACTGTTGATTAAAATGCTAAATTTGGTATTACATTGTGTGTGTAAATGAATCGGCTTGGACTTGGTGCTGGAAACCCAATGCACAGGACAATAGTGACAACAGAATACAAATATTCATGATTCTGAAGCTGAAAATGCTGAATTATTTTAGACAAATATGATTTCACTATATATTTATAATATGTATAATGTAGGCCACTTTTTACTGGTACGTTGTAAAAAGTGATCAGTTGACTTAACTTAAAAAAAGTGAGGAAACCCGATGCCTTAAAATTATTAAGTAAATAAACGTCATGCATAATTAAAAAAATTAAGTTATGTGGAATTGTCAAGTTTACACAACTTAACTTTTTCAATACCCACGAAATTCATTTACTTAATAGTTTTAAGTTGTGTGAACATGACAATTCCACATAACTTAAATTTTTCAATTACGAATGACATTTATTTACTTAATTTTAAGGCAACGGGTTTCCTCACAGTCAACTTATCACTTTTTACTGGTAACATAAGACATTTGACATTATCAGGACCCCAAAATATTCCCCCATTGCATTATTATACATTATATTCAACATTATATATACAGTAATGTAATGACACTAAAACTCAAAAAAAAAAATAATTGGGTGAACTATACACAATACATATTGTTGCATTTTTGTATTGCGATATATTGTGACACGATACATTGTTACAGCCCTACAACCTACTGGCACTGGTACTGGTACTGGCACTGGTACTGGTACTGGCACTGGTACTGGCACTGGCACTGGTACTGGTACTGGTACTGGTACTGGTACTACCAGTATGTTTGACAACCCTAATCACAGTGGTACACCGTCCAAAACAAAAGCCATGGTTGGCGTTAGGCGCTTGTAGTGAGTGCTGTAGGAAGACAGGAAGTGTTGCCGATCGAGAGCTGGTGTCATGGGGTCACAGCGTCTCCCGAGGAGTGTGTGTGTGCGCGAGTGTGTGCATCACAGCACAGGAAATGAGCAGACCTCACCAGAGACGAGCGCTTCTGTGTTCAGACATGAGCGATCCTCCTGAAGCCCGTCAGACTGTGCGAGCGCTGCGAGGACAGATGATGATCTCCTGCAGGAACCAGCGCTACCGGCGCGTGAAAGGCAGAAAGTAAGTCTGGACCGTGTCCTTCACACCAGCTCTCTCGGTTTAGTCAGGGTTTGGACTCTCGCACTGCTCTGTTTCTGCATTCACATTATTGGTGCTGGTGGGAATTCGGATTGTGTGGGATTGTGTCAACAAAACGCTTCGTTTATTGTAGGTGAATCTTTTCGTTGGAAGTCATTTTTCTCGTGGTTCGTGCAGCTGATGATCAGTTAGGAAAGGGTGTGTGTCGCCTGTAGTTTCACTTCTGGTTTTTCCCCCCAAAGTTTCAGTTGTGATTGTGTAGGATGATCGCGTCTCTTGAATTGTGTTTTCGATACAGTACTTCAGTTATTTAATTAACTAGTTTGATGAGCCCATCAGCAGCAGTGTCTTTTCTCATCCGATGGGCAACTTTTTCTTTCTCGACTACTCATTTTTACTAGTCAGCTAGTCGTGCAGATTAGTAGGACTGGTCAGCAAGTCAGTGTTCACATTATGCTGACCCATATTCCCACATCTGGACCACATCAGAGAGTTTTGTGCCGTACTGTACTGGCCTGACACTGCAATTCTGACATAAGCCGAGGAGGTTAAGCTGATCAATATTTCATATTATAGGCAATAATTCATAAAAACTGATCAGTGTGACTACTTACTGACATTATATTATTTGCTACAGGACTGATTTGATCTCCCAGTGTCGCAATAATGATGTTTTTGTCTTGCCAAAAAAGAAAAAAAGCTTTTAAGCCGCATCTTTCAAGCTAATAAAGCAAAGCAGCATGGTTATGTTCGACTGGATTTAATTGTGCTGTGCTGTGTAGTGTGTGTGCATGTAAGAACCGTCTTCAGTGTGAGCAGGAGAGCAGACGCATGCGCAGACTGACAGACACAACAGGGGCGACTGCTGGCGGTTAGGAAACGTTACCCGCAACAAGCACATCATTTCTGTGTGTAAAGTCCTGTTAAACCGCTAGAATACTGCAATATGTAGAGTAGAGGAATATAATCATATATGCGATATCACGGAGGAACTTGTGCACTTTTACCAGACATTTTACAGTAATTTTGTAGTTTGAACAATTTTGAAGTTTGAACAACAAACTTACATTGTGAAAAATTATATGATCAATAAGTTATGACAACATATGTTTTTACATTGCTTTAACTCATCAAATTAATTTAAGCAATTTTCAACTTATTTATAAGTTTTACAAGATTCAACTCATTTAAGTCAGTTTGATGTCATTTAAGTTGATATGGCTTAAATCCAAGTTGATTGTACTTAAAAATTTAAGGCAGCCACTTTTTTTTTTTCAGTGTACTTGCAAAAAAATAAATAAATTACATTATTTTGCTGATGTTAGAATGTGATGCCATTAAGTAGCTATAGACAATATTTATATAGTAGCAAGAACATTACAAATGTTTTACAACGTAGTGTTCAAATTGTCTCTATATAGTGGGTGTAAATGTCCTGTTAAAGTGCAGCTTTATGAGATCTAAACAAACAAATTCAAGTAAAATCACGTGTTAGTTGAGCTGTGAGCACAGGTTACTTTAAATCTGTCTTCTTTCCTTAAATTACTCTATTTATTTGTCACTTAATCTTGCATTGAAGGTGGGAAAAGATTTTCCTTGGTTTGATCTTTTACATCTCAAGAAGCTGCAGTGTTAGCAGGAGTGTGTAGAACGGGTGTAGAACTGGTATTGAACGAGTCATGGTTACACACACATCTGTTGAGTCGAAGCACATTCATCATGTGTAGTGTGAATGTTAATGAGCTGATGTGTCCTGGTCAACATCTCCTCAGCTGATCTCAGTGAGCCACAACACAACTCCTACAGCTCGTTCTTGAGTGTGTAAAGCGTACAGCGTTTGCTGTGATCTCACACACACACACACACACACACACACACACACACACACACACACACACACACACACACACACACACACACACACGTGTGCTGCTGCTGTAAGTGAACGGCTCACTGTGTGAATGATGAATATGCAGATGTCCTGTCTATCTTTGTCATTGACTCACCCTGCTGTTGGTCTAATGCAGAACCTCTTTATTTTTCACACCACAAAAGGAGAATTGAAAAGAAATGTCCCGCTCCCGCTCGTCCATATGATAGCAGTGAATAGCGACCTAACACACACAGTTTCTGCCAATCTCTTGTTCATCTTGAGTACCCATAGAGTAGTATTGCATCCTTCATATCTCCGAAGAGTCTTTAGTTTGATCAGATTTATAAAAGACAGATACGCTGTACCGGTTCTTTCTGAAAACAGTCGAGCTCCTGTGGGCGGAGCTAAAGAGTCACACACAATACATCATCGCATTATTCCTGGATTACGTTTGATTCACGTTGTTCACATTAAATACACTTATGCACCGATTGCCAACAAAACAAAAAAACGCCTGAGATTCCGACTCATGACCGGGATCTTTTATCGCTTGGATCGCTCCATCTTTCAGTTTTAAACGATCTGCAGATCCAGTGTCGAACTGGACCTTGTTTATCAAACATTCGTCACCGAAATGCCGGGAACAAACAAACACACTTGTATAACTCTGTTGCTGCCCTGGAGAAACTACCTGCATCCACTGTTCCCCTAACGCTGGCTTCTTTGGGAAGTTGAACAATGTTATCTTTCCCTCACAACCAAAAACACTCTGATTTCATGGTGTAAAAACAAAATGACAGCCGTGCCAACGCTGCCCGTGACCCGAATGAGGCTCGTTGATGGGTGTTGCTCTTGCTCTCGCTCTGGATGATGATGATGTGTGTGTGTGTGTGTGTTCGCTCTTGTGCCATACAAGAAATCTTACCCTTTATGACGTCATACAGGGCCATACTCGAAAAAATAATAATATCCAAAACTTTTACGAATCCTGAAGGAGTGTATTTGGCACAGAAATACTCATCATACATCCAACTAATTTTTTTTAAATGTTGGCCATGTTTAGCAGTCTTTACCAGTGTAAATAAGGCAGAATGCATGAAATAGCATTAGACATCCCCTTTAAAAAAAAGACGCAAATGTTTTTTTGCAGAATGATCCCATGCGACACGTGTCGTATATTCCAAGTGTTCAATGGGTAAATGATCGGGTTTAGTCCAAATAAACCAAAATATAATGTGTTATTTAACAGAAATCCTGACCTTGGCCGTTGGTCTCAAGATTAAAATAAATGTGGCATGAAATACAACGCCTAGAAATCCCCCAAAAAGTATTCGTGCTCTTTCTCCGGACTATGACAGTCAGAATGAAAGTTAGCAGCGGTGAACTCGAGAACAAACACCTGGGATATATTCACCTCAGAGAAGAAGATGCATGCACTGTGTCTCAAGTCCATTTCTTGATTTCTCACAACACACGTGCTGTTTCTGACGAGTGGGAGAGAAGGTCGAGCACAGAAGACCGATGGCCAAGGTCAGGATCTTCGTTAGATAACTCCATTATATCTCGATTTGTTATATCGTTTTCCCCCAGAACACTTGGAATATACGACATGTGTCGCATGGGATCATTCTGTGATGCTTGTGCGTCTAAAAGCTTGATGTCGGTCGATATTCGGGACGTTTTTGTTTTATTCTCCTTTTGTGTTCTGTAAAAAAAAAAAGAGTATTGCATTAGAACAGCAAACGATGACTGGATGTTCATTTTAGGGTGAGCTATCCCTTTCATGAGTGTTTGTGAATGAGTATGTTTATATAATTGTTACATGTCATTGACACCATTTTTACATGACAAGAATGATAACGGAGACGGCTGCCTGAACCGTATTGCAAGAGTTGTGACGCGGTCTTGATTTTCATCAGAGCAGTGAGTAGGGCTGGGCGGTATGGCTGAAAACTGGATCACGATATAAGTGTTTCATATCGGTCGATATCGATAATTATTGATATTCGTTATGACCTATTTAAAATAAGGACCAGGAGAGAAATATATATTACATTTAAAAATATATATATTTTAAACTTAACCTTCCTCTGATTATAATCCCCTCAGTTATAAAGGCAGAAATGTCGACACAACCATGGAAAACACTCAAATAATTCAAATGTAAACATAAGTCTAAAATCACAATGAACACTTAACAATTATCTCTTAACATTTAAGGTGCAAAATTAAAGAATACGTAAGAAATGCTTAATGAAGTGTAATAAAATAGTGTTAAATATAAACATAGAGAAACCGACGACGGTCTTGCATGATTTGCAGACGACACTGGTCTGACTACGGTCAGACTTATAAAATCCCCAAAACTGCCGTACCGGCGCGCCGACTTTCCCTGTTTAATCAACAATCGTTTTCCACGTATCCCTCCACGCCGGCTCTGTTACTGAAGAATCCAACAACACGAGACAACGATATGGCGCAACCATACTGTTACATGACCGAACACATTTTTTTATTGATATTGATTATGTGTCTATCGCGATATACAGTACAGGCCAAAAGTTTGGACACATTACTATTTTTTATGTTTTTGAAAGAAGTTTCTTCTGCTCATCAAGCCTGCATTTATTTGATCAAAAATACACAAAAAAACAGTAATATTGTGATATATTATTACAATTTAAAATAATAATATAAAAGTTGGAAACAGTTCTGCTGCTTAATATTTTTTCATAACCTGTGATACTTTTGTAGGATATTTTGATGAATAAAAAGTAAAAAAAAAAGAAGCAAAAAAAAAAAAAAAAGAAGCAAATGTTTTAAAAATAGAAATCTTTTGTAACAGCAATATACACTACTGGTCAGTCATTTGAGGTCAGTAATTTTTTTTCTTTCTTTTTTTTAAATAAATCAATACTTTTATTCAGCAAGGATGTGTTAAATTGATAAAAAGTGATAGTAAAGAAGATTTATATTATTAGAAAAAAAAAAATATATATATATATATATATATATATATATATATATATATATATATATATTTTTTTTTATAAATGCAGTTCTTTTTAACCTTTTATTCATCAAATATATTAGGCAGCAGAACTGTGTCCAACACTCATAATAAATCAGAATATTAGAATGATTTCTAAAGGATCATGTGTTAGACTGCAGTAATGATCCTGAAAATTCAGCTTTGCATCACAGAAATAAATGATAATTTAAAGTATAATAAATTGAAAACCAATTATTTAAAATTGTTTTTTTTGATTAAATAAATGCAGGTTTGATGAGCAGAAGAAAAACATTAAAAATAGTAATGTGTCCAAACTTTTGGCCTGTACTGTATATCGCCCAGCCCTAGCAGTGACCTGTAGTTGTGTTTCTGTGCAGATGCAGAAACAGACACTGGATAATAAGCTTGTGATGCGTCACATCCGCTGCTGTGTTACGCTGATAAACACTGTGTTATTCTGTGTTTATGATGATTGTAATAATGACTGCTCCTCACAGTCTCTGCTTGCTTCAGAAGAGTTCGTTTCAGCCTCAGTCAAATGCTTTTCTTGTCCGCTGAAGAGTGTTGGGTCTTCTGTGGGATCATTTACTGTGAGGGCAGTTCATTCTCTCTGCAGACTGAGCAGCGGAGCACTGCATTCTGGGAAGGGCTTAGTAAGCACAAAGAAAGCACTGGCATGCAAAACGATTCGCACAGGACACCCCCAATATGCGAGACACGTCTAATACTGTTAAAGAGAGCAGCAACACAAACATGACAAGACACGCTCTGTTCTCACAGTTTGCGCTGATGTGACTCTCGCTCATTTGATGAGAAGAATCTGATCGTCTGGTTTACGGCCGTCAAGTTCCAAATAAAAAGAGAAATAATGAAGCACGTTTATCTTTGTCTAGATCGCATGAGGAACTTGAAGCATTATAAAATTTCAAACAAAGATCCATTGTGATCCGAACTGTCGCTCAACCACATATTCGGGATTCCTGTTGGTGCTCCGCCCTGAACATGACATCACTGCTCTCTTCTGATGACATCATCACCCAGTGCTGAAGTGATGACAGAAAAACTGCCTCATGATTCCTGAGGACTGGCACAGGAAAGCTCACTTTTCCCAGGGATCATTGTTATTTTTATACAGCCATTGATCAGAATTAGACGGTCTGCCTGTCAACTCCGTCAGTGTTTATCAACTAGTCGATCGCATTTCAACGTGAGTTTCTAGCATCACTTCCACGTCAGTCTCTCTTCTTTCACACATGAGTGTTCTTCTCTTTTAAACTACTAATATTAAATGAATAAAATTGACATTGCCAGCATTCAACAGCGTGACAAGCCCTTGAAATGTAGAATATAATAATTAAATACACAATATTTGTTCCAGTAATAATATTCCAATGAATAAATTAATTGAACGACAATTAATAAAATAAGTACACAAAAATGTCAAATGTAATAAATTGTAATTAAGTTAAGCACAGATTTGGTTTGTATTCAGTGTGAGCTTTTTTTTTTTCTCACTTGAGAAATGTTTTATAATGATGTGATGTAAAATTTGATACTTTCTTTACATATATTTTTTGGAATGTATGCATTTAAAAAAAAAAAAAAAATTTGTAACGCAAGAACCACCCAGAATGATTTTTTTTTTTCATGTTGAAAATCAATGTTTCTTATTAGGACTTGGTCTTAGCAACATCACACATCTCTATTACTGTACCTTATGGTACAAAACAATCGAACACAGCAGTTAAACTCCACTTTTAGTCAAAGGCTTCGTCCGGATCAGATGGAGTAGATCGAGTCCACCAACACACCCAAACCTCTTCATGGGTCGACATTTCACTCGGTAACATTAGGCAGTTTTGATTTATATGCGGTTTAATATTTGATTATCTTGTTAGCTTAAGCAATGCTTTCATCTGCTGCTGCTTCTTGTTTTTGAGTCCGGAGGCTCTGTACTGTTTAAGAAGATGCGTAATAGTGTAGGGTTGGGCATCCTTTGAATTTGAACGATATGTTGAATACGTTGAATCGTCCAATTCTTCTTATCGATTCTGATTCTTATCAGTTCCTAATTTCGATTCCAATAAGGTAAAAAAAAACCCCCACAAAAACAACGTATATCATTCAATATCAACAAATATCATTCACATTTATTTTAAGTCTTATTGTAAAACATTTCATTGTTGCTGAATATCATGAGCAGGCTAAAGACCAGCATTAATACAAGGAACGTTTGCCTGGGAAAAACAACCAGAGTAACTAATATAAATTTCGATCATAATTAAAGACAAGTAAACACTCAGTCATTAAAAAAGAACAAATAAAAAATTATCAATCGCAGCAAATAAATACAACTGAACAAAGATACGATTGAAATAAACAGTGTTTTAAGATCTTCAGGTACACAAACTAATCAAATGTGAAATAACACTGCACTTTATAAATAAAATATACATTACAAATATAGTTACAAAAGGTATTCAGTCAAGAAAAGCGAATGAATTTTCTGTCTTTTTGTGTTATTATATAGCCTGGGTTTCCCCATGCTTCCTTGAGCGCAGCGCGATTTTTATTCACGCTGCTAGGCAGCCTGGACACCATGGACCAGATTTTCCCCTCAAAAAGGGATCCAATCACAGAACGGGGAGGGAGCAGCAAGACGATGACGATTTCTATGCGACACACCGAAGCAGTTTGTTTATATCTATGGATCCAACATGGCATCAGACGTGAAGTTACCTTTCGATGCAGCCTTAGATAGTGTTCTAAGTAGTTTAGAACGCAAGTTTATTTCGTCTTCTTCCTCGTCGAATTTCTGCCGCTCTACATACGTCATCTGGTATAATTGAAACGATTGGCTATGAGCTACGTACAGGCGCATTTGATAGACATTCGTAGCGCCCAATAAACAGCTCTGGGCATTCGTAAACCACGCCTCAAATACGAGAAAATTAACATATGGTTCCCAGACCACGTCTCAATGAGAAAGAGGTCTGACGTTAGCCTGGCTAGTTATTATAGAGACGGCCGCAGGAATATTACTCTGCTGTCACTTTAAGAGCTGCACAATACACTGTTACTCGTGTGTGGCGTCTCACGCTTGAATGGTTCAGAGTCATATTGAAATGCACACAAAGGAATCGATAAGAGGAATCGAAATGTTCATTTTATAACAAGTATCCGATTCCTCACCAAGTATCCGATTCCAGGATTGAAATCGATTCTCGATTCCCATCCCTATACCAGCGCCCCCTACTGTATAGCAATGGAAACATGGATAGCCAGGAAATTCGGTCATTGGCGGGGAAGGAGTTAACCTCTCGTACCGCACCCACATGGCAATGCCGGCGATCACCGGTGAGTGTTGCACAGGAAAACAACACAGTGTCGAAAATGTACACATTTGGTTCTTTTGTGGAGTGGTTACTGTAAATGGGTTATTTTATTTCCAACTCCTCTGAGCTTTTGTGACAAATACAGAACTCCCCCCCCCCGGGTTAACATGTGTGTATTTGCGGTTACATGGTGAGTCAAAGTGAAACTGATACTTTGACACACTTGGCCTTTATCAGGCTCATACGCTCTCTGTGAAAATGGCGAGCTCACATTCAGGTTTGAGGAGTCCTCATCAGACTGAAACGTCCCGCTGAAGAGGGCCGCAGTGTTGTAGAGGAATGAGGAAAGGCAGCTTTATCTCTCCGTATCTTTGCCTTTCCCTCTTTACCTCATCTCCTACTCAATGTTGCCACAGTTTCCAGCACAACACTAGAGTAAACCTGTGGTTGCTGGCTGTTTTTCAACTCTGTCATCACTAGAAGACAGTAAAATGACACAACTGTCCTCAAAGCTTGTGGCACTGTTGAATTAGATCCAGTATTCCTTTGTGTATTTTTACTTTCAGAATTAAACGTTAAATGTTATTAACCATGGTTCCTGATGCTAACACAAGTGTTATGTGGAGAAATCGACCAATATTGATATTTTTATAACCGATAATTTGTATGTTTTTATGTCAGATAACTGATATGCAGAACCAATATTTATTTCATGTTTTACTTCTGTTTTTGATAAATTTCATTTTTGATTAATAATGATACAAATCTTAAAAATCAATAATATTATTAACAATTGCCAAAAAAAAACAGTCTAATATTTTTCAAAAGGAGAACAATAAATGACTGTTGAGTCTATCAACCTTTGCATAAATGTAATCATTTTAAACTCTGGTTTAGGTGTTTATTATTAATTAGGTATTGTATAACAAATTTTATTTCGATATGAAGTCTATTAAAAGTTTAACAAAAAATGGTAGCGTATGTACACTGCATTTGTTTCTGAATATATGCATTAAGTTAAATAACGAATTAACGAATAAAAATCACAAACATGACATTTGTAAATAAAATTATTTGATATATACACTTGAATTGTATGTCATATACTTGAGGAAATATGATGAGGAAATGCTGTGAATTGAAAATCATGCTATCGGAGTTTCAGGGTTTTCCCGTTTATACATGTATTGGGTAAAATGAAAATATATAAATACCATTTTAAATGACTTCTGTTTCTGAATAAAGCAGTAAAAAAATAGCCTGGTGTTTTTGCTCCGAACGAACCAATTGGTTTTTAATTCCTGATAACAGAAGAATAACGGTCTACATTATTTCTTGAAAAACGGCACTAAAAATGTTGTAATTAACAAAATTAATCCGAAAAGACATAACGAAATGTATCTACTCAGAGGATAACGGCATAAAGAGAATGTGAAAGCGAAACGTAGGACTTTTATGAAACAATATTTTATTCAAGATACATTGCTGCGGAATCAACACACATTCATCCTTCCTATCAATCGCCATCATTTCTACCTTCACCACGAACCTAAAATTTGGGTTCAATATTTTCTTCAGCAGTTGTCCTCACAAAATGAATTTAAAATATAAATGTCATAAGAACCCAGGGGAAATGATCAGCAACACCAGTCGTTACGTGTGATTGGCTGTTCGCTGCAGATGTCACACTTTCATTTGCACAAGCTCCAGAGTTAAACATCAACTCTGGATCAAACTCTTGAGTTGAACCTGATCTAAACTGGGTTACATTCATTTGGGTTTGTTAACTCTAAACCCTCAAGTTTGTTCACCCAGTGTCGTTTCCCCTCATAACTCAGTGCCGTAACGGCGTCTTGTGCGATTCTTAATGTTTGATTCATTCATGGGTGAATCAGATATGCTTAAATATCAGGGAAATAATATTGGTAAAACCAATTATCAGGTGATTTTCTTATTACGTGGCAGTGAAATCAAAAATCAATATGAACTCGATTCAGAACAAATTCTTCCAGGACCAAATTATCCGAGTTACTGTAATAGGCTGTCAATTATTTAGTCTTCTCTTATTTCTAGTAAGAATTCTCTTTTAGAGAAACATTGGAGACAAATTGATTTAATGAGCCATAACAGCAAACGCTGTTCTCCTGAAACATGAAGTCCTGTGGGTTGGTCCTGTTCGGTGTTGTTCTGATTTCCTGACCCAGGGCTGGGATCAGCAGATGGGCGATGAACGGAGGGATGGTCTGCTTTAATGAAGTGTTTCCTCCTTCAGTTAGAGATGTGAGAGCCAGCTCTGATGGGGCAGATCCGAGACGGCACTGAAGTCAGACGGATCGAGGGAATGATTAACAGCATCCTGTCCGTCTCTGCTTTCATCATTAGAGGCTGATAACAGAGCCCTGGGGATGACACATCATAGATTACCCAGCATCCCCCACGTCTGCCTGAGCGGATTGGTTTCATCAGTCTAATGGACAGTCCTCCATTGACAAACACTTCACTTTCATTCAGCCCGATACTTTAGCTGTGCTTGCATCTCTTTTGACTGTTGCTTTGTGATTTAATCAAACTTAAAGGAGTAGTTCACTTCAGAATTTAAATCTCCTGATAATTTATTCTCCCCCACGTCATCCCAGATGATCATGTCTTTCTGTCTTCAGCCGGAAAGAAATTAAGGTTTTTGAGGAAAATATTCCTTTTCTCCATATAGTGGACTTCAATGGGGTCCAACGGGTTGAAGGTCCAAATTGCAGTTTCAGTGCAGCTTCAAAGTCTCTACATGATCCCAGCCGAGGAATAAGGGTCTTATCTAGACAAAACATCGCTCATTTAAAAAAAACAAAAAAAACATTTATATACTTTTTAACCACAAATGCTTGTCTTGCACGTCCATGACTTTACCCATTACGTAATCACGTTGAAAGGTCACGCGTGACGTAAGTGGAAGTACCGACCTAGTGTTTACAAAGCGAACGTGCAAAGACCAAGTCAAACGCCTTTTACAAAAAATACAATTAAAAATAAAAGATAAACCATTGATGTTGGACGATTTTGAAATTGGAGGAGAAAATGAGATGGAGTTTTTCGCCCATTTTCCGCCCACATCAGGTCACCGCCTGACCTTTCCAACGTGATTACCTAATGTGTGAAGTAGGGCTGTCACTTTTGAGAAAAATCAAATTCGAACGGATATCGAATATCAAGCAATGTATTCGAATATATTTGAATATCTACGAGTAAAATGTAAAATGAAGTTAACGAACAACCTCGATCCATCAGGAAATGCCACATGGTCGCTGAATTTCACTGCGCTTCATGAAGAGTTTTTCTTTTGCGTGAAAAAGCCGTTCGCCGGAGATGTGTAGAAGATAGCGGAGTGTATCATGATTAGGCTACCGGTATAATAATCCTCCTGCCGCCGGGTCTGAGTGAGTAATTTACTCTCTTACCTTTGTTCTTTGATTAACATTAACGACACTTTAAGACCAGCCGCTGCGGACAGAGACGCGATCTGACACGCGTCACATTTTCTCACAAATCTCTACGTTCATTTAAGACTTTATTTAAAGGAACCGTATGTAAGAAATGTATTTCAATTAATCATAAAATGGCCCTGATATGTCACTAGACATTAAGAAATCATGTTCATTTCAAATACTTATATCACTGACAACAGTAGTCCGGCCAGGATATTGTCATTTAAAAGTGAAGTTGCAGCCCTCGACTGATGTTAATGTTGTCATCTTGTGTTTTGGCCTGAAGCGCCACCCTCCACCTATCTACCAATCACGAAGTCAGTAGTGTTTCAGCATCCGGGTTGCCAGCTCTGCTCTAGTTACCACAGCTGCAGCTACAAACGTGTCGGATAAAAAATGCCAGCCTATCTGGCAACCTCGAGTCAGGGGGGAGGGGGAGGGGATACTCCGCTCTACAGTAATTTGAAAGTGATTGCAGTACCAGTTTTGGCCACAATCTTACATACGGTTTAATAATTTAAGACTGCTCTTATGAGGACACTCGACAAAACGGACATTTGCCATAATTTGTGTGTTATGGTTTGTTCAAGCCCAAAAGAGAACTCGATACTGACACGCGTCTTTTCTGTGGGTCGTGTGTGTGTGTGTGTGTGTGTGTGTGTGTGTGTGTGTGTGTGTGTGTGTGTGTGTGTGTGTGTGTGTGTGTGTGTGTGTGTGTGTGTGTGTGTGTGTGTGTGTGTGTGTGTGTGTGTGTGTGTGTGTGTGTGTGTGTGTGTGTGTGTGTGTGTGTGTGTGTGTGTGTGTGTGTGTGTGTGTGTGTGTGTAATAGGCAGGAATTACAGCGCGGTCTCTTTAGTCTTGTCGTTATCTTCCATTTTCAAAACAAGCTGGCTATTGGCTATTATTCGCTTGATTTGGTCATTGGCCTACGCTACAATACGTGTAGAGCGGCCGCTACTGGATGAGATGGCAAACAATAAAATAAGAAGCAAACGGTGTAATCATAGACTGTAAAAAAAAATGCGCAAAACATGGCACTTTAAAAACCGGATAGTTCATTTATAGTTCGATTTCGGATATTTCACGTCATGTTCGAATGCATATTTGAATATCGAATAAAAAGTGACAGCCCTTGTGTGAAGTCCTGGACGTGCAGGACGAGCATTTGTGGTTAAAACGTATATAAATGTACATTTTTTGTAGATAATGAGCGATTGTTTGTCTAGATAAGACCCTTATTCCTCGGCTGGGATCGTGTAGAGACTTTGAAGCTGCACTGAATCTGCAATTTGGACCCCACTGAAGTCCACTATATGGAGAAAAATCCTGGAATGTTTTCCTCAAAAACCCTTAGTTTCTTTTCGACTGAAGGCGGAAAGACATGAACATCTTGGATGACGTGGGGTTGAGTAAATCATCAGGAGACTTTAATTCTGAAGTGAAGTAATCCTAAAAGCAGACAGCATTAAGCTGCGGTGGCGTCTCACCTCACAACACGAGTGATTCCTCACATTTACTGTATTACTGCAGATCTGGACCTGGTGGACAAACAGCTCTCAGACTCTCTGGAGATGACGTTGGTTGTTTTGGCAAAAATGTAAGGAGTAGTTGGCCTTTGACTCATTTCTATATATCTGTATCTTGTCTGGGGAATTGGTGTTCAAACTATTATCATCACTTCATGTGCTATTATAAAGAATTATAAACGAGCTGAAACACATACTTCTCTCCCTAAAGACAGGTAAATTACGGGACACATCATCTTTCTTTGGCTTTCCCAGACGAGTAGAAATGGTCAAGTTGTTCCTTCTTTCTAAAAATAATCCTCTTTATTTGCATTCATTGTGGCCACTCTGCCCTGTGCCGATCATTGAGTAAACGGGAATTGGTATAATAAAGCCTTTGACATGGTAACTCACCAGTCTATAGTCCATTGTTAAGAGGACAAATGCATTTCCTGGTTGCACATGAATATAGTAGTGGCAATTCAAGTTCAGTTCACGGCAGTTCCTTACTGATGCGGCTCACATACAAATAAGGCAAAATTTGAGATGAAATACAGGAACGACTCAACACTGTGACTTTGGATAACAACATTTACCAAGTGCATTTAAAGGGATAGTTCACGCAACAATTTTAATTCTGTCATCATTTACTTGCCCTCAAGTTGTTCTAAACCCTTCATCATTTCTTCTGATGAACACAAAAGAAGATATTTGGAAGAATATGTGTAACCTAACAGCTGTAGGGCACCATTGACTTCTATACATTTCTTTTTTCCATACTATTGAAGTCAGTTGAACCCCACAGCTGTTTGGCTACACATATTCTTCACACAGGTTTATGGAATAACTTTAGGGTGAAATGGCAACAGAATTTTCATTTTTGGGTGAACTATCCCTTTAATGTAATAACTGTAAAATGCAGTACAATTGCATTTCTGTGAAGGAACTTTGGTCAACGGCAACTTCCAGTGGATTAAGTTTCTTTACTGCTTCCCTGAAGTCATTGAGTTCTCATTTAGGTCCTATGGCGTGATAAGTTAATGCTGAATTACACTGTCTTTTCTTCACTCTGATCAGCTGATTTCCATCCATGTGATGATGATATGCAAAACAAACTGTACTCGAACTGATTGTTGTACTGATTAACAACTCACTTACCCCTTTTTGTCATAATGAGGTAAAGACATACATTATCTTGACATACATTGATTTGGAGGGTTTCGATCAGGAGAGGTCTGTTTTTCTGCTCCTGTCACAGAGGGCATGATGGGTTGGCAGGGGTCATTGTGTGGCAGATGGTCATGAATGAGCTGGACTCCCTCAGGCTGTGATCAGATCAATCCACAGGACAGTGAGAGATCCGCCTCTGGCTGCTGTTATGACACCAATGATGGATCATCTGACGTCATGCTGAAGCTCATGTGTTCAGCTCAGTCTCCTGTCAGCTGTGCTGAAACATGTTCTTACTGAGTTATAACAGTATTATCATGTTCATTAGGGCATCATTTTGTTTCCTGGTGTAATCCATTGTTAGTAGGCATGTCACGCCGGGAGGGGTTGGAGATATCAGGGAGCAGGGTATTGAAATCGGTGTTGAATACTCTCTTGCTTTTCACTTTCGCTTTTGAATTCGCCATCACGCGTAATCTGTGCATAAGGAACGACCGCACATTTTACAAGATAAGATATTTGTCACTGACGCTCAGGATCTGTCGCGCACCAAATCCTCCGCCGTCGTCCTGTCAGTCATCTCTCACATCGGCCTGTAATAAGTGAAATCCGACTCCTGCTGCACTGCGCGCCGAACCGAAAAGCGAAATCCGAAATTTTCAGTTTATAATTGTTGTGTCCATTGTGTAACTGAACTAAATGTTTTTTTATTTTTATAAAAAAGCAAAGCAACAGTGCAGGTGCTGCGATGGGAAAATAATGTAAACCGTGTATGGCCGAAAGCTGGTGAGACAGACTACCACCGCCAGACTAATTGTTTGACTATAAAACTGTAGTGGTGGTGGTTATTGGCCAGTCAATCCAGTGTTCCAGTAGTCATAAAACACAGTAACAATGCCGTGTGTGTCACTGCACAGCACCCATAGAGACCAACTATTAACATTAGTTCACATGACACCACAGATCTTGTGGAAGAACGGCATTAATCGCTTTGATTTGCATAATGTTTTCATGGAAATGTGCCAATCAGCAGTAGGGGGTGTGTCTAATCATGATGGAGGAGAGAGAGTGAGCCAATCAGCAGTAGGGGGCGTGTCCAATCACGATGGGGGAGGAGAGAGAACAAGCAAGAGGGAGATTTGAAGAAAGACTGTAGAAAGAGAGATGGCTGAGAGACATTACAAAAAAGTCAGAAAAATATCACTGGAAAAAGAAGGGTGTGATCAGGAAAGAGCTTTAGGACCCGTGTTAATATTGGAAAACCTGAAAGGCAATGAGGTTGCTTTGATTCCGTTCCATACGTGAGTAACGCTGGTTTTGAGTGTCATTGTTTTCTGAAGCTGCTGTGCTGTTGGTGACTAACATCCAACTCTTGCTTGTAAATACTCGTGTACAGTATGTTCACGTTTTGTTCTTCCTTTTTGTTTGTTCATCATGACTTTATTTTTCGCGAAGCATTATCTTGCTTCGCTTCATCCGTGATAAACAGACATCCACTCTTGTGCATTTTGGCAATGAAGGGAGGGGTGTGTTTGTTTGGGCTGATTTCAGATATCAAGTGTTCAACGATAATTCTCAGAAATCTCTTACTGCATCTTTAATATTTACACGTAAGTGAGGTAGTAACCATTTATAAAAGCGAGAAGTCATTCGAGACAGAGCTGGTTGTGAATATACTCTGTGTCTCATGACTGCACTCACAACCTCTCTGTATTACATAATTCTAGTTAAATGAGTCTGTTGTTGAACAGACCTCAGAATTTCATTGGATGTTGGTCCATTTCAGTTTGTATTTTGTTGGCCAACGTCATGAATGCACGTCTGATATCTTGTTTGCTAGCACTCATACTCGTCATAATGCTCCACTACCAACGTACGAGAGCAGATTAGCGTTGTGTAAATATTCATGTTATGACCCAAGTTTGGGACCAACATAAAAAGCCATTCAAAAAAGTGATTAAACACACAGAGAGGGAGTTGTGATGGCCAGGGGAAAAGAAGTTAATTATTCACAGTTTAAAAGATAATAAATAAAATGAGCAAATTCAAATCTTAACATCTAATGATTAACAAATTCCCTAACTCGTGAAAAATCACAATTTGATTTGAGAGGAAAGCTTGCTTGCCTGTGTTTGGGGGTAAATGCAGAAGAGAAGAGCTGATCAAACACGGTCTTCTAGAATACATCACTCTTAAGCAGCAATAGAAGTTCATTTCTTCATTTCTTCATTTTCAGCTGGACTTCCTGTTGTGTTGTGGTTTGGTGTGGTGTTGTGTGGTGTGAATGAGGACAGCAGGACGTTGTGTAGACTGTTTTATTTATTACTTAAGCAGTGCTAAAGTAACATTATTAGTGCGTTAATGTTCTGAGAATGATAACCTTTGACCTTTTGTGTGTGTGTGTGTGTGTGTGTGTGTGGTGTTTGATCCGCAGGTGTTGTGAGTGCGGGGCGTCTCTCTCACACTGGTACTATGAGAAGGACGGCCGTCTCTTCTGTAAGAAGGACTACTGGGCCAAATTTGGGGAGTTGTGTCATGGCTGTTCAGAGCCCATCACCACCGGACTCATCATGGTGAGTCCAACCCGTCCGAAACCGTATCTCTGCCGTCTCTCCTCACCCCACAGTCCTGCCTGTCCTACGCTTTCTCACACGCAGCCGCTCTAGTTACACACTCCATTCACACGGTTACTGCAGCCGGATCACACATGAGCAAATCATCACAGACCTGCTATCTATAATTCAGAGATCGTGTTAATGAAGGGAAAGTTTGTGTGGCCTTTTGTTTTAAAGCATTCACTGCTAGCTGTATTATTTAGTGTTTCTACAAGAGCAAGAGTTGTTTGTTGGACAAGAATGATCATTTGAATGATTTATGACCTTTTGAATTCCTTCATTTTGCCTGAATACTCATATATATATATATATATATATATATATATATATATATATATATATATATATATTACTGGTTTGCAGATACTGGTCGTATCTGTGGCCAGTACAGGTTATCATCTGGTTTCTTTATACAGAAAATAATTTTGACCCCCCCCCAAAAAAAACTGCATTGCCAACTCTGCACTCGTGGATCAGCCATTGTACAGTGTCCGCATAGATTTCACGTTAGAGCTGTACAGTTAATCGTAATGAAACTGAAATTGCGATATTGCAGATCCTATAATTATAGTACAGGCCAAAAGTTTGGACACATTACTATTTTTAATGTTTTTGAAAGAAGTTTCTTCTGCTCATCAAGCCTGCATTTATTTGATCAAAAATACAGATTTTTTTTAAAATATTGTGATATATTATTACAATTTAAAATAATTGGTTTTCATTTTATTATACTTTAAATTATCATTATTTCTGTGATGCAAAGCTGAATTTTCAGGATCATTACTCCAGTCTATCACATGATCCTTTAGAAATCATTCTAATATGATGATTCATTATCTAAGTTGGAAAAAATTCTGCTGCTTAATATTTTTTCATAACCTGTGATACTTTTTTAGGATACTTTGATGAATAATAATAACAAAATAAAATAAAATAAAAATTTTATAAAAAGAAGCAAATGTTTTAAAAATAGAAATCTTTTGTAACAACAATATACACTACTGGTCAGTCATTTGGGGTCAGTCATTTTTTTTTCTTTCTTTTTTTGAAATAAATCAATACTTTTATTCAGCAAGGATGTGTTAAATTGATCAAAAGTGATAGTAAAGAAGATTTATATTATTAGAAAATATTTTTTTATTTTGAATAAATGCAGTTCTTTTTAACCTTTTATTCATCAAATATATTAGGCAGCAGAACTGTGTCCAACACTCATAATAAATCAGAATATTACAATGATTTCTAAAGGATCATGTGATAGACTGGAGTAATGATCCTGAAAATTCAGCTTTGCATCACAGAAATAAATGATAATTTAAAGTATAATAAATTGAAAACTAATTATTTTAAATTGTGATAATATATCACAATATTAATTTTTTTTCTGTATTTTTGATCAAATAAATGCAGGCTTGATGAGCAGAAGAAACTTCTTTCAAAAACATTAAAAATAGTAATGTGTCCAAACTTTTGGCCTGTACTGTATATGCACAGCACTACTATATGTGTTTCAGAGTAAAACATGTTCTCTGTACACACTGCTCCACATGAACATCATCTCTACATCTGCTCTGAGTTTCAGTCAATGTGACGTGCATTTGGGATCGCAACATGCGTAGAATTCTATGATTTCTGCGATGTGGAAAACGCGGAACGAATCACGGAATCCAGTCTATTTTTTTTTATATTTACGCATAGGGATACAATTCACATCTGATCACATTTGTCACTTTTACAGCCTTACTAGTTTACAAACATATTTTTTAAACTGGAATAGCAAGACTCTCCAGTGACAAAGTTCTTCATAATACCAAACACCTCAATATATCTCTTTAAGTTATCTTCGGTTTCAACACAGAAACTATTTTCAAAAGAAGGGAGAGGTAGTTGCAACCCGCATAATTAAAAAAGACAAAAATCAATCTATATCAAAAAGGTATTTGGTTCAATAGGAGTTATATACTCAATCCATTTGGACCAGAAATCAACGAAAGAATCCTTCTGAAAATTCACATAAAATGTAATATTGAATACACCTTTTAAGACATCAGTCCAATCCTTTATTTGTGGAGGATTAGGTTTATAACAGCATCTACTTATGGCTTTTTTTGCTAGAAGCAACAATTATTCTATAATGGAATCCAGTCTTACAAATATTATTTACTGTATAAAACGGAATTTCATGTAATTTGACAAACGTTGAATGAATAAATTAAAAGTAGGGCTGCACACTTATGCAAGTGGCAATATGGACTAGTGTCTGTGAATATTAAAGCATAAAAATATGAAGTTTGCGTGTCTCTGTGGAAATGAGTTTTGTCTACTACACATGCTCAAATATTCCTTCCTAATATCCAGTTTTATATGAATCCAAACCCTTCTCTGTTGTTTTGGATTTCAAAAAGAAACTCCAAATGAAGATGAAGATGTTATCATCTTCTCGGCAATATGATATGATAACATGACCAGCATTTCCTCTTTAGGGTGATGATGAAGATTCATATCATTCGTTCTCAAGAAACCATTCATACAGACTGAACCTTGCTCTAGTTATTGTTTCCTCATGTTTAAGAAAAAATGATAAAATAGCATTATGGCTGACAAGATGTGTTGAGAAACAAGTATTAGAGAATGAAAGAATTACACACAAGCTTAATTCTTGGCGTTTTTAGAATTTCATTTCTTTCCAGTTTTTGAATTCTCATGTTTAATTAGTTTACATCTTGATTTCAAATGAAGTTGAAATGAAATGGATGTGAGTGAGGGGTGTGATGGAGGAGGACATAATAACAATTATTTTGAGCAAGTACATTTCATTTTCCGTAATAAATTCATGCAAAAAGTTGTATAACTGTTACAGCCCACCTTCAGTAACGCTTCACATTCATTCACACAGTTTATGCATGAGGTTTCGTTAGTGACGGATGAATATGTCAAGGACAAAAGGGTTAAAGATGTTAATATTACTGGAGTGTGTACTTCTACCGAGTGCAATAGGCCGTCTTGTTGACAGAGGCCATTTACACAAACTCCGCCCACCGATGTCTGAATGAGTCAGATACAATCACAACAGAAACCCGATAACAGGATCAGTGTCGTGGAGAGCCAAGCAGGAGCTGTTCCTTTAAGTTCAAATCCAGCTTTTCCCAAACTATTTCTTCTCCCTTTCCCCATTGCGGATCAGCTTAGAGAGGCATTTATTTAAAAAGTGGTCATAAAATGCCTACCTTGTATTTAATAGTGAGAATAAAGTGTTTATTGGGTAGAGGAGGACATTTAAGGCTAGAATAAAGCAGCATTCATTTATGATTTTAATAAATATAATCATATACACTGAATATGTTGTTATTATTGCACTGTTTTAACTATATGCACTATTCACACTTCATATGTGATGCATGAAAATACTGCTATTTCTACTTAGTGTAAATGGCATCTATTTGCACAGTGTAAATAATAATGATATTAAGATACGATACGAAGTGCAAATAACGATAGATGCTATTTACAGTAAAACAGAGCAAAGAAAACACTTTTTTGATGCTATTTTCCACTTCGTGTATCAGATATCCGCTGCCTAAAGCTGAATGTTCCTGCAGTAACTCAGTCTGTCCTGAACACGGACTCTCTCTGAGCTCTGATGAGTTTATAGCCGGTGTTCAGGACACACACTTCGCTTATAAAGCACAGGTGCAGCTAACAGGGTTGAGAAAACCTTTCACCCACACGGCATGCTGTCATTGGTTTCTCTCACAGTTCTCTGTTGCTCGGTGGGATGGCGACCCTTGTTCTGCAGTGATGGTCAAGACCAGGGTTTGGTTTCACTCAAATAGCCTCTCTCTACTGGAACTATAAAGCAGATGGTAGACTCTGTGGTCTGTGTTTTTCTATTTAAAACGTCTGGTCTGCTTTGCTCTCTGTGTGATTTAGTGGCACGCAGACGGCCTCAGGCAGTGCAGTCCCAATGATTAAACTCCGCAGACTCAGGATAAGTGAATTAAAGATGGCTCAGCACGCTCTTCCTGCGCTTGACTGACTGACACACATCTTCATCAGGGGATTGAATGAGGATGAAGGCCAGGTCTGTGGACTCCTGTGAGGAGGAAGATTCTGGTCAGCAAGAAAGAACTGCGTACGTGACCTAGAAAGAGATCCCAGTAGCCATTGTTACCAGTTCAGAACTTAAGGAGTGATGTGTGAACACTAATAATGTAGACTTTATATCAGAAGAATATTTATAGAAGTATTGAATGTTCCATTAAAGGAGTGAACACTGAGTTGTATCAGATAAATATGGCATCTCTTGGTAACACTTTCTATCCAAAGTTCATGATCATAGTGAGGGTCTGAAGTACGAGGACATGGACCAGCGTTTGGCCACCAGGGACTCGTATACGAGCTCCTCTCCCAGGCCTGGCTCAAAGACGGGCCGTATCCCTCTGTCCGTAGGGGAAAGTGTTGGATCACTGGCCTTTCACCGGGGACCAGTTTGCCTGTAAACCATTTATGCTTTGTTGCGCAATAGACGAATAATGCTTTGTTTCCATTGCATGTTTCCTTCATAGAGAAGGCAATCCCAGAATGCACTGCAACTATCCCATTATAATTCGTCCAAGTTGTTTTCAGAAATGTTGATTGTAATAAATACATTCCCTTAAATAATTATAATGCACTAGGGCTGGGTAAAAAAATATTGATTTCTCGATTTTAATCGATTCTCATTTTTACGAACCGATATCGATTCTTAAATCCCAAGAATCGATTAGTCATCCTGTTTTCAGTTGATGAATGAATGGAACATTGTAGCGCGCATCCCATCCAATAAATCGCAATAATCTTTGTGCTTTGTTATTATTGATATGAAACAAAGTCTCAGATTTCAAATTACGTCCATTTTCTAACGAAATTCAACAACATACCGTTTTGTCGCCGTGGCGTGAGATCGCTCTGACTCAGCTCAAGAGAAGCACATGATCTTCTCTTCCGCCTTAATACCAGTTACAGCGCGAGATAAACATGAATGAGCTTCTGAAAGTGTGTTAAAAGATAGAGTACAACTTATCGAAATCCGTATCATGTGTCATGGAATCGCCCAATCAGTGTTTCAACCGTCAGTAAAACAGCTTGTAAACAATGTCATGTAACGTCACATTTACCTCAGAAAAACCATATCCAGTGACCATACACTTGTTAGTCAGCTAGAAAAATGAACATTTTGCTAAATATATACACCATATTACATATTAATTATAATTTTTAATGTTCTTCAATATTAATGCATGTTTGAATAAATCTGGCAAGTTTTATTGACAGCCACCATTTAAATGTTTATATTTCATAACTTAATTATTATAAAAATAAATAAGTCTAATTTAAGTGTTCGTATACAAATCCGTTAATTTTTCCCTTCAATATTATAGTGGGCTAATGAAGCCCAATAGATAGTTAGTTCAGAGATTTGTTTTCCTTTAGAACATTTGCCATGTATTGTCCCTGATATCCAAAATAATCAATGTTGAATTGAATCAAATCGAATTGTGAAATTTGTGTCAATACCCAGCCCTATAATGCACTAATAAGAATTGTTATATCTAATTACAAAACAATCCAATACTAGTATACCAATACTGATTGAGTGAGCGTTAATGAAGTTTCTGCCCGTGAAGAGCGTTTCAAATCATTCCCTTCATTTGGGTTAAAAGCTTTGCAAGACTCCTGTGCTATAGCCTCGTTCTCTGTCAGTAGTTACTTACGTTGAGTGGCGTTCTGTAATGAAATCATGACACTGAGACGCGTCCCACATGGTTGTTCTGTGGAAAACCCTCCTCCCACCGCATTCACACACAACAGGCCTGTGTTATCATTGCCCGATGTCATTGGTTTCTTGTGTTTATTCGTGTCTTTCTGTGAGCTCAGTGACTCAGTGATCCGTGTGTTTGTTCACTCCTGGCGACTGCTGTTCGGACCCCCTTGCTATAGTTTCATTGCCATGACTAATTCCAGCCGTTTGTTATGAAAACTCAAGTGTCGAATGTGTGTGTTGTTCAGTTTTGAGTGATATTCTGCTTATGGGGAATTCACTGATTCTCTCTGTGTTCCTCCTGCTTTTTGTTTGGTCTGTACAAGCCTGGTCTCGACCCACAATGTTGAGATCTGACTGATACGGGCAGTTTCTGATTCGCTGGAGACTCCAGTTATCACATGAGACCGGCGTCAGCCATGTTTACAAGGTTGGTGGCTTTCCTTTTGCTGTATAGCTGAAGATTCTTTCCCTGGAAGAGGTTGTGTGTGTGTGTCAGTGGGAGGGTTGGGTCGAGTGGGGGAGGTGTGTTTGTGTGTGTCGCTCGACAGGAAGTGATGAAGTCACCCACTCAGAGCGAGTGAGTGAGCGAGCGAGAGACAGAGGGAGTAACAGAGGGTTCTGGGATGAGCTCAGCGTTGGGCGTGTGGGCTGTGTTGTGTTTTTGTGCCGGCTTCGCTAGAATGATCCGCACGCTGTAGCCGCCGGTCATGGTCGGCGATGTGTTTTACTGGAGCTTCTGCTGTCTCAAACTCTGGAAGAGAGAGAAGAAGGTAAGCCAGATGCGCTCTCTCTCTCTCTCTCGTGCTGATGGGACTTTACACAGCCTTCATGCATCACATGTGGAATAGATTTCATTCATTTTCAGCTTTATTTGATTCATTATCATTTAAAAGGCAATCCAGATGCTGATAGATTTACAGAACATTGTAATTTAAACATATTCAAGCATGTGTAGATGCAGATGTAAAGTAGATGTAAAGTTCATTGAATCTGGATGTTTACAGACATAAGAATGATTTCACAGATTTTGAATTCACATTTATTTATATCGCGCTTTTCACAATACACATCGTTTCAAAAGCTGGAGTCCAGTGATCTGTTATCAGAGGTGACTGTCTAATGTAGTTCAGAAATGTGCATATACAAATCACAGTTAGCTCAAAATATATTAATTTAAACAATGTAATATTAAAGGCCGAAACAATGAGCTCATTGAAGTAATGAATACTTGTTTGTTAACAAATGATTTAGAAAAATGTAGCATTGGTGCATGATTTATCCTTCATCTGATCAAACTGCAACACAACATCATAACTGTACAGTCGGCCTTGTTTCCAAATGGTCATTCTCACATTATTTTCTGTTTGGTTCATTCTCAGAGTCTTCTGGCATCATATGATATGGGGGATTATTGACCTTAAACGATCATTCTTTATTATTGTTATTATGATTAATTTACATGTAATTGTCCCCTAGAAGTAGATGATCGTTGACTAGTAAACCGGGTCATGTTTGGCATCACGTCCCAGTCTCTGTGTGTGTGTGTGTGTGTGTGTGTGTGTGTGTGTACAGATGCGGATGCTGTGGCACTGGGACACACTGACATGGACATGTGCCGATCGATATTCACATTTATTTATGTAGCAGAGACTCTGACCCAGTAAAAGAGGTTTAAATCAGTAGAATATACTCCATGAGAATCAAACCCATGACATTAGCATGGCTAGTGCTGTAGTGGATCTATGCCTTTTGGTACTTTTGATTTTGTAAGATAAAATTGTGCATCTGTAGAACTGCTATCCAGGGTAGACGCCTTGTTTAAAGGAGTGCTTTGTAAAACAGGCTGTGAGGACAGACATCTAGTAGGTTTAACAGGTTAAATGCTTCATTATCCTTTAGATGAATGAATGGATGTGCATGAGGTACAGAAGTGCAGTGTGTTTCATCTGGAGCTGTATACTGTACGTCTGTCCCTCAGGGCTGAATGCTGAGTTACATCAGCAGAGAAACTTCCCTGCTCATCACAGGGGGTTTGTGATTGTGGAGATTTCCCCAGAACGGTTTCCGAGCAGAAGCAGGTGCCATGATGAGTGTTGGGTTTCTAGAGGCGCGTTCAGATGGCTGAGTGACTCTAGAGATTTCATGGGTGTTGTTGAAGGAATGAATAGCAGACAGAAGGAAGTATAAGTGTGACTGGAAGCTGCTGAATTCCAGTCTTTCCCATATTGAAACATCACTTATGAAATCACTCGTCGGCCCAGTTGTTGCCAAACACATAACACTGGCAACATGGCTCAAGATGTGGGGTTTCATTCCTTTTTAGTGTGAGCTGTAATATTTAGAGTGGAGGATGAATTATTGTGTGGACAGCATATGACATAAGAGCATGTGTACAGTATGTCATACTCAGAAGTGGTCTCACAGTGGGATAATACCTAGAACAAGGCTGTTTTCCACAGTAGTTCATGTAGTTTAGTAGAAACATGTACACTTGTGACCAAAAGTAAAGACCGGAGGGGATATTTGTTTAAACTACCAAAATAATGTATGAGAAAAAAAAACAAAAAAAAAACATATGCGTGTGTATATATATATATATATATATATGCAAAAGCCTCTAAGTGCCATCTTAAATTTTCTTCTAGAATGATCAGTTTTATGAAGCTCGTATATTTAAGTTCAGTAATTTCACCTAAATGGCAATGAAGATTACCTATTAATTGTCATTTAAGTGAAATTACTGAACTTAAATATACGAGCTTGATAAAAATGATCATTCTAGAAGAAAATTTAAGATGGCACTTAGAGGCTTTTGCATCTGAACTCTTCTCATATATATATATATATATATGACACACACACACACACACACATTTGTACATAAATTTGATCTGTAAGATTTATGTTTTTAAAAAAGTTTCTTCTGCTCACCAAGGCTGCATTCATTTGATTTAAAAATACAAACAAAAACAGTAATATTGTGAAATATTATTCCAATTTAAAACAGCTGTTTTCTATGTGAATATACAGTAAAGTGTCATTTATTCCTGTGATCAAAGCTGTATTTTCAGCATCATTACTCCAGTCTTCAGTGTCAAGTCAAGTCAAGTTTATTTGTATAGCGCTTTTCACAATACAGATTGTATCAAAGCAGCTTCACAGTATTACATTTAAATAATACAACAAAGTTTGTTTCAAGAGGAATTTATTGATTGATAAAATTAAATTAAATATCCCCAAAATATCCCCAACTGAGCAAGCCAAAGGCAACAGTGGCAAGGAACCGAAAAACTCCATCAAGTGACCTAATGGTGTCCTAAAACTCCATCAGGTGACCTAATGGAGAAAAAAAAACCTTGGGAGAACCCAGGCTCAGTCGGGGGCCAGTTCTCCTCTGGCATTTATGAGCTAGAGGCCGGATTGTAGTTTGAACTGTAGGATTATATGAATGCCTGGCTGAAGAGATGCAACTTTAATCTAGTTTTAAACTGGGAGAGCGAGTCTGAGCAACGAACAGTATCAGGAAGACTATTCCAGAGTTTTGGAGCCAGTGTCACATGATCCTTCAGAAATCATTCTAATATGATGATTTGATGCTCAAGAAACATTTATGATTATAACTATTATTATCAATGTAGAAAACAGTTGTGTACAATTTATTTCAGGATTCTTTGATGAATAGAAAGGTCAAAAGAACAGCATTTATCTGGAATAGAAATCTTTTTTTTTAACGTTGTACACTACCGTTCAAAAGTTTGGGGTCAGTGAGGATTTTGGTAAGAAAGGAAAGAATTTAATATTTTTATTTAGCAAGGATGCATTACATTGATCAAAAGTGACAGTAAAGATTTGCATAATGTTACAAAAGCTTTCTATTTCTGAAATCTCACAGGAAATAAAGCATACATTGACTACAACACAATCAGTTATTAATATTTCTTTGGTTCTCTTTTGTTTTTGCATGTGTTCATAATTTGTTTATGACAGCATGGCCAAAAATGATGTCGCACAATTTGGCATGTTTCATTGCATTACCATAAATAAAACAATTGACTCCAAGCACAACTATGCAATATGCTGACAAAATCTTTAATTATATTTGAATAAAGGGTGAACACGTCAAATCATATGTCTCAACCGTCCGTCCAGCCCATCACTGACACAACAGAGGAACAGGACAACTTACAGAGGCGTTATTACATTAAAACATTTTGCTATGTCCCCAATAATAACACGGGAGATGTGTTTTCCTACTGGAGCTTTGCTGATGTGTTGAAATGTCTGTAATCTGATTAAAAGTGGATGTCAGGCAACTGTTGATGTCATTATTAACATATGGTAATGAGGGACTCTACATTCCCCTGTTTTGTAAAAGATCATTTGAAGACTTTTGCATAGATGTCTTGACTGGAAAGCGTTGTGTGCAGTAGATCTTGAGATGTACAGTCGATGTTTTCTCTGTGGGCGCGGTGTGCTGTGTATTTTCAGACGTGTCGGTGGTCTGTCAGCTCTGTTTTCCGTGTCGGTTGAGCGTTTCTAAATTAAGCGACTGAAATGAGGAAGCAGTGGGCTATCCGTGACATCACTGAGAGATGTCGTCACGTTTCCCCCGTCGTAGGTGTCGTTCACACATAATTTATGGTACATAAATGTTGTCAAAGACAAAAGATTCCAAGAAATGGAAAGTCCTATTTAGTACACATCTTTTAAGATCATGGCGTCACATGTGTTTCCTATTAGAAAAAAACCCAGAAACTGTTGCAGAGGAAACAAAACAAAAAGTGGCCTTAAATATTGGCTGCGTAATGACATTTCTTCAAAAATTATGAATCAATAATACATAAATCCTGTATTATTAGTAGTATTATTATAAAGAATAGATCTAGTTCTGAAAATGAAGATTTTGAATAAGACTTGAGAAAAACTGACTTCATACATCCACTGAAACACCAGCTGATTCAAACAAGTTCAGATTATGTTTTTGAACACTGCATACAGACTCTTGATATTGATTTAACATGGTGTGTCATAAGTGTTATCACACTTTTTGGGGCCATTGTATGAAAGCAAGTTCCTTATGAGCTGTAGACCAGTCTGTCTGACCTTCTGTCCTTCTTTCTCAGTGGGATGATCTCTAAAGCATCAACTTCAGCTAGTTTGAGACTGGATTCACATCCTGGTGTGTATGAAAGGTCACTCTTCATTTAGATGAAGATCAATGCAAATGAAAGTTCCATCTATGAACATAAATATCATTTTTCATATTTGACATTTGGGTCAGTAAAAACGAATGAAGCTGAGAGACATGAGACGTGTTAAGTCATTTATCTGGTTTGTTTCTCTCTTGTCTTCAACACTTACACTCATGACTCTGAACTAAAACAGAATGAATGAGTGTATTGATCGAATAATGTGTTCAGGACGCCTGAAGACTTTTTTTGATGTTGTCATCCTAATCTGAATCAGAATCAGAAAGCACTTTATTGCCAAGTATGCTTGTACACACAATGAATTTACCTTATTTAAGCTTCCAGTACACACATATAAGTGTGTATCCACCTTATTCCTACGCCCAATTATGGGTGTAACTTCCTTTAAGCTCTAAACAATCAGTGAAAATGAACACAATACGTTAAATTGTCACAATGAGATGACATTAATTTACTCACCCTTTAACCATCGAACATTAAAAGGAAATTTAAAAGTGTAAAAGCATCAACAAGGTACTTTCAACAGACCAAACAACCCCAAAAGCGCGAGTCTTTCCACAGCAATAACGGCTATAGTAATATCTGTATTATGTAACTTATGTTGTGTTAATCCAAAATATTAATTAACTTCAGCATTACGTGATACTATTTCAAAGTGATTTCCGTCATTTTGACAGATTATAAATTGCATTTACCTGTGAAAACAAACCTGGAAAGAGACGTGAGGATTTGAGACTAACGAGAGATTCTTCGAGCATTCCAGTGAATTATTAATGGAATATATTGTAAATTAAATCCGGGAGAACAGAGCACAAATGTGCAGGATATGTTGTCCTTTTTCATACTTTTACAGCAGTTTGCAAAGGGAAAAAGAAAATAATCACGAGGAAAAGAAAGCAGCGACTGAAAAGAGCTCTTGCCAAAGATATTCTTGTTATAACATATGTCACATTAAAATACCAAGTATAACGTTATTCTCATGATGTCTGAAACTAAATCATGAAGGAAAATTGACAGCTCATCCAGTCAGACTGACGGTAAGCTTTATTTGTAGGGCAACCTTATGATTTGAAATTATTTGTTTCAGCCTTTTTGAATGGAAGTTCCCCAAACCGGAACTGCCTCCTATAATGCAAAGCGCAGTAAGGCCATCAGGAATAAGGTGGATAGCAGAAAAAAAAGTATAAAGACACAGATAGATTATGTAGATAATAAGTAATGGATAATAATAGATCATAGAAGATGATAGAAAGTGAGTCGCCATCAGGGCACATGGAGCTCTCGAGCGAGTGTTGAACATCTGGAGGGCGTATAAAGTGTGTCTGATCTCAGCGTTTGTGTTGAACATCTGGAGAGCGTATAAAGCGTGTCTGATCTCAGCGTTTGTGTTGAACATCTGGAGAGCGTATAAAGCGTGTCTGATCTCAGCGTTTCTGTGTTGAACATCTGGAGAGCGTATAAAGTGTGTCTGATCTCAGCGTTTCTGTGTTGAACATCTGGAGAGCGTGTCTGATCTCAGCGTTTGTGTTGAACATCTGGAGAGCGTATAAAGTGTGTCTGATCTCAGCGTTTCTGTGTTGAACATCTGGAGAGCGTGTCTGATCTCAGCGTTTCTGTGTTGAACATCTGGAGAGCGTATAAAGTGTGTCTGATCTCAGCGTTTCTGTGTTGAACATCTGGAGAGCGTGTCTGATCTCAGCGTTTGTGTTGAACATCTGGAGAGCGTATAACGCGTGTCTGATCTCAGTGTTTCTGTGTTGAACATCTGGAGAGCGTGTAAAGCGTGTCTGATCTCAGCGTTTCGGTGTTGAACATCTGGAGAGCTTATAAAGCGCGTCTGATCTCAGCGTTTCTGTGTTGAACATCTGGAGAGCGTATAAAGCGCGTCTGATCTCAGTGTTTCTGTGTTGAACATCTGGAGAGCGTATAAAGCGCGTCTGATCTCAGTGTTTCTGTGTTGAACATCTGGAGAGCGTCTAAAGCGCGTCTGATCTCAGCGTTTCTGTGTTGAACATCTGGAGAGCGTATAAAGCGTGTCTGATCTCAGTGTTTCTGTGTTGAACATCTGGAGAGCGTATAAAGCGTGTCTGATCTCAGTGTTTCTGTGTTGAACATCTGGAGAGCGTATAAAGCGCGTCTGATCTCAGTGTTTCTGTGTTGAACATCTGGAGAGCGTATAAAGCGCGTCTGATCTCAGCGTTTCTGTGTTGAACATCTGGAGAGCGTGTTTGATCTCAGTGTTTCTGTGTTGAACATCTGCAGAGCGTATAAAGCGCGTCTGATCTCAGTGTTTCTGTGTTGAACATCTGGAGAGCGTATAAAGCGCGTCTGATCTCAGTGTTTCTGTGTTGAACATCTGGAGAGCGTATAAAGCGCGTCTGATCTCAGTGTTTCTGTGTTGAACATCTGGAGAGCGTATTAAGCGCGTCTGATCTGTGTTTCTGTGTTGAACATCTGGAGAGCGTATAAAGCGCGTCTGATCTCAGTGTTTCTGTGTTGAACATCTGGAGAGCGTATAAAGCGCGTCTGATCTCAGTGTTTCTGTGTTGAACATCTGGAGAGCGTATAAAGCGCTTCTGATCTCAGTGTTTCTGTGTTGAACATCTGGAGAGCGTATAAAGCGCGTCTGATCTCAGTGTTTCTGTGTTGAACATCTGGAGAGCGTATAAAGCGCTTCTGATCTCAGTGTTTCTGTGTTGAACATCTGGAGAGCGTATAAAGCGCGTCTGATCTCAGTGTTTCTGTGTTGAACATCTGGAGAGCGTATAAAGCGTGTCTGATCTCAGTGTTTCTGTGTTGAACATCTGGAGAGCGTATAAATCGCTTCTGATCTCAGTGTTTCTGTGTTGAACATCTGGAGAGCGTATTAAGCGCGTCTGATCTGTGTTGAACATCTGGAGAGCGTATAAAGCGCGTCTGATCTCAGTGTTTCTGTGTTGAACATCTGGAGAGCGTATAAAGCGCGTCTGATCTCAGTGTTTCTGTGTTGAACATCTGGAGAGCGTATAAACCGCGTCTGATCTCAGTGTTTCTGTGTTGAACATCTGGAGAGCGTATAAAGCGAATCTGATCTCAGTATACTTGACATTATTAATAACAGTGAATATTTTGAACACTTCAAGTACACTGAGAATCATACAGCTGGCAAGATACTGCACCATCTCAGCTGGAAGCTGATGTGGTTTGCTTTTCTATGTTAAGTTTACATCAACTTGTGTCCAACATGGTAAACAAAAGAATGTAAGTCACTTGCATTAATGAATCAGCTGTTTCGTATACAGCTTTTACATTTTTTTTAGTGTGTGTGTGTGTGTGAGTGAGTGTGCATGGGTGAGAAAGAGAGAGATGGCTATACCCTGACCCTATACAAAATTCACACCCCATTGAAATTCCTTTACGACACAAAATCGACACATCTTCTATATTCATTCATATCATATTCATATTCATAACATTCACACCCTATACAAATCCCACCGCTGTACAATTTTCACACCCTATACTAAATTTACCCTATACAATACTCATCTGGATTGAAGCAGCAAACATTCCGTGTAAGAGTAAAAAAATGACATAACATTATTTAATATTTGAATCACAGCTTATATAGTGTTTTGACATTGACACCCCAACTGCATTTTACCTCAAACTTGCGACTAGTTAACTTTCTAAAGAAGGCGCAATCGCTTCTCGGGCCGACATTAACACACTGACAAAATTATATTCAGAATTTAAAATATTTTTTATACCACTTTTTAATGTGTGATTGTGTAAAGGTGTTCACGAGATACCAACCTTTCGCGAACTTGCTTTCAACGAACACACGTTTTCATGGAGACGTGGTGTGACCGGAGGGGAGGGGATGTGTGTGTGTGTGTGTGTGTGTGTGTGTGTGTGTGTGTGTGTGTGTGTGTGTGTGTGTGTGTGTGTGTGTGTGTGTGTGAGAAAGGAAATGCAGCTGAACTAATACGCTGCGTGTTTTAAATGGCGTTAAAAAAGATGAATAACGAAACGCAATATGTGGCGGCCGGTGTTGATTCTGTGGCGCACCGCCACGATTAGTCTATGTGTGGGAAACAATGCTAGTCGGAAACTGTATGTCTATGGTCGGAAATGTCAACTCTGAAAGATATAATGTTATTTGCTGTATGAAAGACATTGACAAAGATGAAAACTAAGGACATTTACTCTAATTTAATTTAATTGTAGTTAGTTTTGCCAAACACACATTACAGTTTTAGTTAGTTATCGTTTTTTTGTAATGCCTCGTTTTTATTTTTATTTCAGTTAACGACAATGTTTTTTCCCACCTAGTTTTCGTTTTTTCATTCGTTTTTGTTAACGATTATAACCTTGGTCTGATCTCAGTGTTTCTGTGTTCCAGGTGGCCGGAGAGCAGAAGTATCACCCAGAATGCTTCACCTGTCTGAACTGCCGAGCCTTCATCGGTGATGGAGACACGTATGCGCTGGTGGAGCGCTCCAAACTGTACTGGTGAGTGACACCCAGGGCTCGTCGTGAACTTCCTTGCTCACCAGACACTGTGGCTAGTAGGGGTGTAAGGATACCCTCATGTCATGATTCGATACATATCACATTACTGGACTCACAATACAATATAGACAATAGAGACACCAGAATAAAAATATGCATGATTCTGAAGCTGAAAATATAGAATTATTTTATTTTAGTCACTGACTAGATACATTTAAAATAATGTAGGCCTCTTATTACTGGTAACATAAGACATTTGGCATTATCAGCAACCACAAATTTTCCCTCATTACATTATTATACATTATATTCAACATTATATAGTAGTTTAACCCTCTGAGGTCTGAGGGGTTTTTGGGGTCCTTGAGATGTTCTGACATGCCCTGACATTTGTGCTTTTTTCAGTTGCTTATAAACATATTAATGGCAAAGGTATAATTACACTCTATTTAGCACAAACAGGGCTACCATAATATGTGAGCAACATGCATGTACATGTTTGTATTTTTGAGAGAATAATGTTTATGCATGGTTATTGAAAAAACTAAAGTTTCTGAAATAAGGCCACAAAACACATACTAAATACGTGTCAATAAGACTTTTGACTAATTGATGTCTTTGCCTAGAATTTTTTCTTCAAAATGATGTGAAAATCATCCTGCCCTTATCATTCACATAACACAATACATTGATTTAAATCTTGTAAAACACTTTTTGTTTGTAAAGGCAATATGCGCAAGGGGCGTCAACCATTCAACAGCATCATGCATATGTAGTGGTTCACACCTCAGGAGACAATGGGGCCCGCATACTTAATGAGCCATTCATTCAGGTGTGTCACCTATAGCCACAAGAAAGAATGCAAGAGCAATATATATACAGTATGTATATATATATATATATATATATATATATATATATATATATATATATATATATATATATATATATATATATATATATATATTCTACCAAATTGGTTCACAGTTGGAAGCATGTCAATTTTTTTTTTTTTCACAAATTTTGCTTGCAAATTGTATAATATCCAAGGAAAACATGTCTATTAATTGTGCAGTTAATTCTCATACTGTATTTTCAGATTTGGAATATGTATCCTCTCCCCAAATTTGTCAATAATAAAACACAATAAAAATTATTTAAAGAAAATGCTTATATTTACCTTTTAAAATTTGTTTACATCTACCTTGTAAATATATATTTTTTTATTAAAAAGGTTACAATTACAACAACAATTGAAGTGTAATCTTTCTTTGTAAAAACTAAAGTATACATTTTATCATACATATTTCAAACTTCGAATATAGCCTACATTGACAAAACATACTATATTTAACATATTAGCAAAAATTGGCAAACAAAAGCTTATTTGAGGTGGCAGATATTTTACAGTAAAAATGTGTAATCTATCCAAAACTAATCAACGAAATGTTGTCTTTCATTTGTCTGTAACATAGGTCTTTCGTTTTTATTATAAGGAATATAAATGTTAATTTGCAGTTTAATACGTTGCTTATACAAATACATTTTATTTCAACATATTTCAATCGATTTTACTCAGTATAGCAAAATAGTTTGCTAAAAGCAGATCATTTATTCACACACAGAAACGCAATTCAAATTTAAACCGTCTTTTTGCGAGTTGTGGTAAACAGCGCATCTCTGCGTTCATTCATTCACACAGAAACGCGATTTACTTGAGAATGAAAAAAAAAAACTTACTACATTATTCCATCCGTTGCTCCTCGAAATACCAGCACTTCTGAGGTAAGTTTTCCATTATTATTATTCCTCACAGCGCTGCGAGACAGTGTAGACAACTACACTTATCTGAATAAACTTGATGTGTTTTCTCGAGCTGATATGTGGGCGTTCACAGTTTGTATGGGATCGTCTCAGTCATTTGCGTTTGAATAGCGCGCGCTCTCCGTGGGCGGGGCCGATTATAACGTAATGAGCTGAGATGAGCTCGACTGGAATCGCTCTCTTTTAATACAGATTTCACAAGATTAGAATATTTGTTTTTTATATAAATTACTTCATTTAAAAGACGAGAATTCAAGCTTCATGCCTGTGTCTCTGTATGCCTGTTTGACTGAGTATTCGCTCAGTTATTGTTCATTTTCGGACGCGTTTCAGAATGGACTTCACTGGCAGAGAGAAGGCAGAACTCGCTTCGTGTTTATTTTTCTTTATTTGGCAAAAAGCACAACACTTTGTTTTTATTGTGAGTATACACAAAAATAATACACATTTAACAGAATCGATTGATGTATGAAACTCCTATGGAAAATCAAAGTCAACAGAGTATTTATGAGTTTCTTTTACATTGACAAAAAAAAAGCGAGCTGGTATCGCCGGCGATACCGTAGACCTCAGGGGGTTAATGTAGTACTGACACTAAAGCGGTTAATAAAAATTCACGCATAGTCATTTTCATCTTAGTTGTACTATCCACAATACATATTGTTGCATTTTTGTATTGCAATCTATTCTGACACAATATATTGTTACACCCCTAGTGGCTAGTAGTTTTCCAAAGTTCCTAGCCACTTAGCATTTTCACTAGCCACAATGTTGACATCGATGCCATGGGGGAAAAAAGATATATATATATATATAGATATAGATATAGATATAGCCATATAGATATTTGTAATATTGTCTCATAATTTGGCAGAAGGGATATTAGGCTGCTGTCACTTTAAGGCCTGACGCACTGATCCATTATACTGTTACACATGCGCTTTCTTTCTCAACTGTTTACGTTCACTTAAAACATAACTGACTGTTTATGTGAATACTCACCTAGACTGGCATTTTGACATTATTTTGTGTGTATTTGACTCTTCAAGCGCAATAAGCAGCGAAAAAGAACTCAATTTAGTGAGAAGAGGCGTTATGTGCGCACTTTGGGTGTGATCACCCAGATCAGTCTCAGATATTTCAGGATCAATATGTAGCAAAAAATAGATATTTTTTGACAACACTACATTGGGCTTAGTTTATTATTTCAGAAGCCTTTTTAAAAGACTACATTTGAAAACGGTATATTATATGTAAAATTCAACCTGGCGAAGTGTCTAGTAGGAGTGACTGCGTCACACGCCACTGCTGAAATACACACGCATTTGGTTGAAGGGTGTTAATATCAAGCCCTGGTCACACCTAAAAACCAAAAAAAGCCCACGGACACGCCAGTCATGTGAAATTCTGCTGACCGCTGAAGATATTGGGTAACTCTTTATTTTGATAATCCCCTAGCAGACAATCTACTGGCTATAAGTAACATATTCTAACCCTACCAGTCTACTAATACTCTACTAACACTCTAATGAGAGTTAGTAGACATGTAGGTGGAACGTTACTTATAGTCAGCAGATTGTGTTAAAGGGACCTTCAAAATAAAGCAAGACCAGATATTGCTCTTTATTTAGACATTAGCATGAGCTGTTGTTATGTGTTATTAATATGTCCTGTTGTGTGGGTGTGATGTAGCCGTGCAGAAGATGTGTTTTATCTTCATATCGTACCATCACAAATGTCCAGCATCCCATGAGCTCTGAAAGTATGTGCTTTATTCATGTGAAAACACTGAAAAGGCTCTCTTGGCCAGTAAAACACATTTTACAGTTATTCATTTATTTATTGTTTACTAACAGGCAAAGCCAGGAACTCTGAGTAAATGTGTACTTCATTTCAGTTACTGTAACAATATTTTTAAATCTACAGTTTGATGATTTCATCGATCGCATG